>NC_044259.1:17393959-17696115 GCF_003957555.1 Calypte anna | reverse complement strand
TCATCCCCTATACGTAAAAAAAGGAAAAACAACCACAGATCACAAAGAGCGCTGGCACAAGTCCCACCTAAGCCAACACAAGCTACTTCCGCTGCACTCACCTCCTCAAGGAAGCCCCGTGGTATACCACGCACCTTCTCGTTCCAGAGTTGAACGCCATTGCCACCATTGCTTGGGGCACCTGAAACGCCAAGAGAAAGAGTTCCTGTTCCGCTGATCAGAAGTCACCAGCCCCATGAACACCTCGCCACCAACTCGGCTCAACATCAACGCCGATCCGGTTCCAAAGGTGGCACGCACAGCGCCTGCAAAAACAAAACATTTAAGGGACCTGACGTAAAATCCATGGCTGACCCAGCCCACCACCATCTCACCTTCTCCAACCGCTCCTAAATGTGTGTCTTTGTCCCTCCAAGGATGGTTGTGGCACCTGCAAAAGTGAAAGCAAAAGGCACATGCTGAGGTGGTGCCTCCAACAACAGGCAGCCCACTGTGATGTCCACCTCCTACCCCTTTACCTCAGCCTCTCACCCATCTCCCTGCCATTCTTGTCAGGGGCCAAAAGTAGGTTTGGAGGACACCTGGAAAACACAAAAAACAGGCGATGCCAATGCCTTCAACAGCAATAAAATACCTGAGAAATAACTGCTCCTTCTGCACACCAGACTTTGCTCACCTTGCCAGAGCCACCTCTGGAACAGATATTCTGCTTCCTCGGCTACTCTCACCTTCAAAAGGAGAACAAACCATAATGTGGCAGCCAGGAGAGGGACCTTCACTCCAACACCAAACCCTAACTAACCTTTGGATGGCGCTCTTCTCTTCTCCTGCTCTTTCATGTACATCCTTGTCACACGGGATCTGAAAAACAGTGATACACAAGTCACTGGAATACTGTTCAACTGTGCTGGACTAGTCCTTTAGGGCTCTTCCAAAAATCCCTGACCCTATAACTCTGAGAAGAGCAGCTCCAAGCCAAATACTCAGACCTAGCCCAGACACAGCCCTGCAAATCATGAGACTTGATCTCAAGAGAACACTGAGCAAGAAGAAGATCTCTGGGATCCAAGACTGTTTGGCAAGAAGACCTACAGCGATGCAACGGCAAAACAAGGGGCTGAATCAAGGGATGCCAAAGAACCCAGGCTTCAAGACCTGAAGACGCAAGGATGCGGGGAACAAAGTCCCACTCTGGGAAAATCCACCACCAAAGATGATGCTGGTGCAGGTGGCAATGATGTTTAAGAAGATGACAATCAAGAAACTTCCAAGTCAAGAGACCGATCCGCAATTTAGACTCGTCGTGCGGAATAACACGCTGCTGATTAGCAACGTGCTCAGCAGGAAAGGCTTTCCAGGGATGATGCCCAAGATGCAGGACTTGCTCTGGACTGTGAGGACACAGAGGACCATCAAGGCCTGAGGAAGCTCTAAGACAATAAAGACGGACAACATAAAACACACAACCCCACACATCAAGGCTGGAGCTGCCCTGCCCCTGCTGGAATCACACTGGAAAAGTAACCTGTTCCCTTCACCCACCCAAAGGGGGCCGCTCCCAGACAGCCCTCTCCCCTACACTCACTTCAAAACACCACCTGCAATTCCCAACCTCAACTCCGCTGCTCAGCCCCTCCCCACCCACCCCTGGGCCCTCAACTTATCTTCAAGAGCGACAGCAGCACAAAGCCACGGTCAGTAATGAAAACCACAGTGTCTGACTGGGATGTATTTCCAGTCGCACGGTTCCTCTTCATCCCCTATACGTAAAAAAGGAAAAAACAACAACCCACAGATCACAAAGAGCGCTGGCACAAGTCCCACCTAAGCCAACACAAGCTACTTCCGCTGCACTCACCTCCTCAAGGAAGCCCCGTGGTATACCACGCACCTTCTCATTCCAGAGTTGAACGCCATTGCCACCATTGCTTGGGCCACCTGAAACGCCAAGAGAAAGAGTTCCTGTTCTGCTGATCAGAAGTCACCAGCCCCATGAACCCCTCGCCACCAACTCGGCTCAACATCAACGCCGATCCGGTTCCAAAGGTGGCACGCACAGCGCCTGCAAAAACAAAACATTTAAGGGACCTGACGTAAAATCCATGGCTGACCCAGCCCACCACCATCTCACCTTCTCCAACCGCTCCTAAATGTGTGTCTTTGTCCCTCCAAGGATGGTTGTGGCACCTGCAAAAGTGAAAGCAAAAGGCACATGCTGAGGTAGTGCCTCCAACAACAGGCAGCCCACTGTGATGTCCACCTCCTACCCCTTTACCTCAGCCTCTCACCCATCTCCCTCCCATTCTTGTCGGGGGCCAAAAGTAGGTTTGGAGGACACCTGGAAAACACAAAAAACAGGCAACGCCAATGCCTTCGACGGCAATAAAACACCCGAGAAATAACTGCTCCTTCTGCATACCAGACTTTGCTCACCTTGCCAGAGCCACCTCCGGAACAGATATTCTGCTTCCTCGGCTGCTCTCACCTTCAAAAGGACAAACAAACCATAATGTGGTAGCCAGGAGAGGGACCTTCACTCCAACACCCAACAATGACTAACCTTTGGATGGCGCTCTTCTCTTCTCCTGCTCTTTCATCTACATCCTTGTCACACGGGATCTGAAAAACAGATGACGGAAGTCACTGGAATACTGCTCAACTGTGCTGGACTAGTCCTTTAGGGCTCTTCCAAAAAACCCTGACCCTACAACTCTGGGAAGAGCAGCTCCAAGCCAAATACTCAGACCTAGTCCAGACACAGCCCTGCAAATCATGAGACTTGATCTCAAGAGAACACCGAGCAAGAAGAAGATCTCTGGGATCCAAGACTGTTTGGCAAGAAGACCCACAGCGATGCAACGGCAAAACAAGGGGCTGAATCAAGGGATGCCAAAGAACGCAGGCTTCAAGACCTGAAGACGCAAGGGTGCGGGGAACAAAGTCCCACTCTGGGAAAATCCACGACCAAAGATGATGCTGGTGCAGGTGGCGATGATGTTTAAGAAGATGACAGTCAAGAAACTTCCAAGTCAAGAGACCGATCCGCAATTTAGACTCGTCGTGCGGAATAACACGCTGCTGATTAGCAACGTGCTGAGCAGGAAAGGCTTTCCAGGGATGATGCCCAAGATGCAGGACTTGCTCTGGACTGTGAGGACACAGAGGACCATCAAGGCCTGAGGAAGCTCTAAGACAACAAAGACGGACAACGTAAAACACACAACCCCACACATCAAGGCTGGAGCTGCCCTGCCCCTGCTGGAATCACACTGGAAAAGTAACCTGTTCCCTTCACCCACCCAAAGGGGGCCGCTCCCAGACAGCCCTCTCCCCTACACTCACTTCAAAACACCACCTGCAATTCCCAACCTCAACTCCGCTGCTCAGCCCCTCCCCACCCACCCCTGGGCCCTCAACTCATCTTCAAGAGCGACAGCAGCACAAAGCCACGGTCAGTAGTGAAAACCACAGTGTCTGACTGGGATGTATTTCCAGTCGCACGGTTCCTCTTCATCCCCTATACGTAAAAAAGGAAAAAACAACCCACAGATCACAAAGAGCGCTGGCACAAGTCCCACCTAAGCCAACACAAGCTACTTCCGCTGCACTCACCTCCTCAAGGAAGCCCCGTGGTATACCACGCACCTTCTCATTCCAGAGTTGAACGCCATTGCCACCATCGCTTGGGGCACCTGAAACGCCAAGAGAGAGTTCCTGTTCTGCTGATCAGAAGTCACCAGCCCCATGAACGCCTCGCCACCAACTCGGCTCAACATCAACGCCGATCCGGTTCCAAAGGTGGCACACACAGCGCCTGCGAAAACAAAACAAAACAAAACATTTAAGGGACCTGACGTAAAATCCATGGCTGACCCAGCCCACCACCATCTCACCTTCTCCAACCGCTCCTAAATGTGTGTCTTTGTCCCTCCAAGGATGGTTGTGGCACCTGCAAAATTGAAATCAAAAGGCACATGCTGAGGTAGTGCCTCCAACAACAGGCAGCCCACTGTGATGTCCACCTCCTACCCCTTTACCTCAGCCTCTCACCCATCTGCCTGCCATTCTTGTGGGGGCCAAAAGTAGGTTTGGAGGACACCTGGAAAACACAAAAAACAGGCGACGCCAATGCCTTCGACAGCAATAAAATACCTGAGAAATAACTGCTCCTTCTGCACACCAGACTTTGCTCACCTTGCCAGAGCCACCTCTGGAACAGATATTCTGCTTCCTCGGCTGCTCTCACCTTCAAAAGGACAAACAAACCATACTGTGGTAGCCAGGAGAGGGACCTTCACTCCAACACCAAACCCTAACTAACCTTTGGATGGCGCTCTTCTCTTCTCCTGCTCTTTCATGTACATCCTTGTCACACGGGATCTGAAAAACAGATGACACAAGTCACTGGAATACTGCTCAACTGTGCTGGACTAGTCCTTTAGGGCTCTTCCAAAAATCCCTGACCCGATAACTCTGGGAAGAGCAGCTCCAAGCCAAATACTCAGACCTAGTCCAGACACAGCCCTGCAAATCATGAGACTTGATCTCAAGAGAACACCGAGCAAGAAGAAGATCTCTGGGATCCAAGACTGTTTGGCAAGAAGACCCACAGCGATGCAACGGCAAAACAAGGGGCTGAATCAAGGGATGCCAAAGAACGCAGGCTTCAAGACCTGAAGACGCAAGGGTGCGGGGAACAAAGTCCCACTCTGGGAAAATCCACGACCAAAGATGATGCTGGTGCAGGTGGCGATGATGTTTAAGAAGATGACAGTCAAGAAACTTCCAAGTCAAGAGACCGATCCGCAATTTAGACTCGTCGTGCGGAATAACGCGCTGCTGATTAGCAACGTGCTGAGCAGGAAAGGCTTTCCAGGGATGATGCCCAAGATGCAGGACTTGCTCTGGACTGTGAGGACACAGAAGACCATCAAGGCCTGAGGAAGCTCTAAGACAACAAAGACGGACAACGTAAAACACACAACCCCACACATCAAGGCTGGAGCTGCCCTGCCCCTGCTGGAATCACACTGGAAAAGTAACCTGTTCCCTTCACCCACCCAAAGGGGGCCGCTCCCAGACAGCCCTCTCCCCTACACTCACTTCAAAACACCACCTGCAATTCCCAACCTCAACTCCGCTGCTCAGCCCCTCCCCACCCACCCCTGGGCCCTCAACTCATCTTCAAGAGCGACAGCAGCACAAAGCCACGGTCAGTAGTGAAAACCACAGTGTCTGACTGGGATGTATTTCCAGTCGCACGGTTCCTCTTCATCCCCTATACGTAAAAAAGGAAAAACAACCCACAGATCACAAAGAGCGCTGGCACAAGCCCCACCTAAGCCAACACAAGCTACTTCCGCTGCACTCACCTCCTCAAGGAAGCCCCGTGGTATACCACGCACCTTCTCATTCCAGAGTTGAACGCCATTGCCACCATCGCTTGGGGCACCTGAAACGCCAAGAGAAAGAGTTCCTGTTCTGCTGATCAGAAGTCAGCAGCCCCATGAACCCCTCGCCACCAACTCGGCTCAACATCAACGCCGATCCGGTTCCAAAGGTGGCACACACAGCGCCTGCAAAAACAAAACAAAACAAAACATTTAAGGGACCTGACGTAAAATCCATGGCTGACCCAGCCCACCACCATCTCACCTTCTCCAACCGCTCCTAAATGTGTGTCTTTCTCCCTCCAAGGATCGTTGTGGCACCTGCAAAAGTGAAAGCAAAAGGCACATGCTGAGGTAGTGCCTCCAACAACAGGCAGCCCACTGTGATGTCCACCTCCTACCCCTTTACCTCAGCCTCTCACCCATCTGCCTGCCATTCTTGTGGGGGGCCAAAAGTAGGTTTGGAGGACACCTGGAAAACACAAAAAACAGGCGACGCCAATGCCTTCGACAGCAATAAAATACCTGAGAAATAACTGCTCCTTCTGCACACCAGACTTTGCTCACCTTGCCAGAGCCACCTCTGGAACAGATATTCTGCTTCCTCGGCTGCTCTCACCTTCAAAAGGACAAACAAACCATACTGTGGTAGCCAGGAGAGGGACCTTCACTCCAACACCAAACCCTAACTAACCTTTGGATGGCGCTCTTCTCTTCTCCTGCTCTTTCATGTACATCCTTGTCACACGGGATCTGAAAAACAGATGACACAAGTCACTGGAATACTGCTCAACTGTGCTGGACTAGTCCTTTAGGGCTCTTCCAAAAATCCCTGACCCGATAACTCTGGGAAGAGCAGCTCCAAGCCAAATACTCAGACCTAGTCCAGACACAGCCCTGCAAATCATGAGACTTGATCTCAAGAGAACACCGAGCAAGAAGAAGATCTCTGGGATCCAAGACTGTTTGGCAAGAAGACCCACAGCGATGCAACGGCAAAACAAGGGGCTGAATCAAGGGATGCCAAAGAACGCAGGCTTCAAGACCTGAAGACGCAAGGGTGCGGGGAACAAAGTCCCACTCTGGGAAAATCCACGACCAAAGATGATGCTGGTGCAGGTGGCGATGATGTTTAAGAAGATGACAGTCAAGAAACTTCCAAGTCAAGAGACCGATCCGCAATTTAGACTCGTCGTGCGGAATAACGCGCTGCTGATTAGCAACGTGCTGAGCAGGAAAGGCTTTCCAGGGATGATGCCCAAGATGCAGGACTTGCTCTGGACTGTGAGGACACAGAGGACCATCAAGGCCTGAGGAAGCTCTAAGACAACAAAGACGGACAACATAAAACACACAACCCCACACATCAAGGCTGGAGCTGCCCTGCCCCTGCTGGAATCACACTGGAAAAGTAACCTGTTCCCTTCACCCACCCAAAGGGGGCCGCTCCCAGACAGCCCTCTCCCCTACACTCACTTCAAAACACCACCTGCAATTCCCAACCTCAACTCCGCTGCTCAGCCCCTCCCCACCCACCCCTGGGCCCTCAACTCATCTTCAAGAGCGACAGCAGCACAAAGCCACGGTCAGTAGTGAAAACCACAGTGTCTGACTGGGATGTATTTCCAGTCGCACGGTTCCTCTTCATCCCCTATACGTAAAAAAGGAAAAAACAACCCACAGATCACAAAGAGCGCTGGCACAAGCCCCACCTAAGCCAACACAAGCTACTTCCGCTGCACTCACCTCCTCAAGGAAGCCCCGTGGTATACCACGCACCTTCTCATTCCAGAGTTGAACGCCATTGCCACCATCGCTTGGGGCACCTGAAACGCCAAGAGAAAGAGTTCCTGTTCTGCTGATCAGAAGTCAGCAGCCCCATGAACCCCTCGCCACCAACTCGGCTCAACATCAACGCCGATCCGGTTCCAAAGGTGGCACACACAGCGCCTGCGAAAACAAAACAAAACAAAACATTTAAGGGACCTGACGTAAAATAGATGGCTGACCCAGCCCACCACCATCTCACCTTCTCCAGCCGCTCCTAAATGTGTGTCTTTCTCCCTCCAAGGATCGTTGTGGCACCTGCAAAAGTGAAAGCAAAAGGCACATGCTGAGGTAGTGCCTCCAACAACAGGCAGCCCACTGTGATGTCCACCTCCTACCCCTTTACCTCAGCCTCTCACCCATCTGCCTGCCATTCTTGTGGGGGGCCAAAAGTAGGTTTGGAGGACACCTGGAAAACACAAAAAACAGGCGACGCCAATGCCTTCGACAGCAATAAAATACCTGAGAAATAACTGCTCCTTCTGCACACCAGACTTTGCTCACCTTGCCAGAGCCACCTCTGGAACAGATATTCTGCTTCCTCGGCTGCTCTCACCTTCAAAAGGACAAACAAACCATACTGTGGTAGCCAGGAGAGGGACCTTCACTCCAACACCAAACCCTAACTAACCTTTGGATGGCGCTCTTCTCTTCTCCTGCTCTTTCATGTACATCCTTGTCACACGGGATCTGAAAAACAGATGACACAAGTCACTGGAATACTGCTCAACTGTGCTGGACTAGTCCTTTAGGGCTCTTCCAAAAATCCCTGACCCGATAACTCTGGGAAGAGCAGCTCCAAGCCAAATACTCAGACCTAGTCCAGACACAGCCCTGCAAATCATGAGACTTGATCTCAAGAGAACACCGAGCAAGAAGAAGATCTCTGGGATCCAAGACTGTTTGGCAAGAAGACCCACAGCGATGCAACGGCAAAACAAGGGGCTGAATCAAGGGATGCCAAAGAACGCAGGCTTCAAGACCTGAAGACGCAAGGGTGCGGGGAACAAAGTCCCACTCTGGGAAAATCCACGACCAAAGATGATGCTGGTGCAGGTGGCGATGATGTTTAAGAAGATGACAGTCAAGAAACTTCCAAGTCAAGAGACCGATCCGCAATTTAGACTCGTCGTGCGGAATAACGCGCTGCTGATTAGCAACGTGCTGAGCAGGAAAGGCTTTCCAGGGATGATGCCCAAGACTTGCTCTGGACTGTGAGGACACAGAAGACCATCAAGGCCTGAGGAAGCTCTAAGACAACAAAGACGGACAACATAAAACACACAACCCCACACATCAAGGCTGGAGCTGCCCTGCCCCTGCTGGAATCACACTGGAAAAGTAACCTGTTCCCTTCACCCACCCAAAGGGGGCCGCTCCCAGACAGCCCTCTCCCCTACACTCACTTCAAAACACCACCTGCAATTCCCAACCTCAACTCCGCTGCTCAGCCCCTCCCCACCCACCCCTGGGCCCTCAACTCATCTTCAAGAGCGACAGCAGCACAAAGCCACGGTCAGTAGTGAAAACCACAGTGTCTGACTGGGATGTATTTCCAGTCGCACGGTTCCTCTTCATCCCCTATACGTAAAAAAGGAAAAAACAACCCACAGATCACAAAGAGCGCTGGCACAAGCCCCACCTAAGCCAACACAAGCTACTTCCGCTGCACTCACCTCCTCAAGGAAGCCCCGTGGTATACCACGCACCTTCTCATTCCAGAGTTGAACGCCATTGCCACCATCGCTTGGGGCACCTGAAACGCCAAGAGAAAGAGTTCCTGTTCTGCTGATCAGAAGTCACCAGCCCCATGAACGCCTCGCCACCAACTCGGCTCAACATCAACGCCGATCCGGTTCCAAAGGTGGCACACACAGCGCCTGCAAAAACAAAACATTTAAGGGACCCGACGTAAAATCCATGGCTGACCCAGCCCACCACCATCTCACCTTCTCCAACCGCTCCTAAATGTGTGTCTTTCTCCCTCCAAGGATCGTTGTGGCACCTGCAAAAGTGAAAGCAAAAGGCACATGCTGAGGTAGTGCCTCCAACAACAGGCAGCCCACTGTGATGTCCACCTCCTACCCCTTTACCTCAGCCTCTCACCCATCTGCCTGCCATTCTTGTGGGGGGCCAAAAGTAGGTTTGGAGGACACCTGGAAAACACAAAAAACAGGCGACGCCAATGCCTTCGACAGCAATAAAATACCTGAGAAATAACTGCTCCTTCTGCACACCAGACTTTGCTCACCTTGCCAGAGCCACCTCTGGAACAGATATTCTGCTTCCTCGGCTGCTCTCACCTTCAAAAGGACAAACAAACCATACTGTGGTAGCCAGGAGAGGGACCTTCACTCCAACACCAAACCCTAACTAACCTTTGGATGGCGCTCTTCTCTTCTCCTGCTCTTTCATGTACATCCTTGTCACACGGGATCTGAAAAACAGATGACACAAGTCACTGGAATACTGCTCAACTGTGCTGGACTAGTCCTTTAGGGCTCTTCCAAAAATCCCTGACCCGATAACTCTGGGAAGAGCAGCTCCAAGCCAAATACTCAGACCTAGTCCAGACACAGCCCTGCAAATCATGAGACTTGATCTCAAGAGAACACCGAGCAAGAAGAAGATCTCTGGGATCCAAGACTGTTTGGCAAGAAGACCCACAGCGATGCAACGGCAAAACAAGGGGCTGAATCAAGGGATGCCAAAGAACCCAGGCTTCAAGACCTGAAGACGCAAGGATGCGGGGAACAAAGTCCCACTCTGGGAAAATCCACGACCAAAGATGATGCTGGTGCAGGTGGCGATGATGTTTCAGAAGATGACAATCAAGAAACTTCCAAGTCAAGAGACCCATTCGCGATTTAGACTCATCGTGCGGAATAACGCGCTGCTGATTAGCAACGTGCTGAGCAGGAAAGGCTTTCCAGGGATGATGCCCAAGATGCAGGACTTGCTCTGGACTGTGAGGACACAGAGGACCATCAAGGCCTGAGGAAGCTCTAAGACAACAAAGACGGACAACATAAAACACACAACCCCACACATCAAGGCTGGAGCTGCCCTGCCCCTGCTGGAATCACACTGGAAAAGTAACCTGTTCCCTTCACCCACCCAAAGGGGGCCGCTCCCAGACAGCCCTCTCCCCTACACTCACTTCAAAACACCACCTGCAATTCCCAACCTCAACTCCGCTGCTCAGCCCCTCCCCACCCACCCCTGGGCCCTCAACTTATCTTCAAGAGCGACAGCAGCACAAAGCCACGGTCAGTAATGAAAACCACAGTGTCTGACTGGGATGTGTTTCCAGTCGCACGGTTCCTCTTCATCCCCTATACGTAAAAAAAGGAAAAACAACCCACAGATCACAAAGAGCGCTGGCACAAGTCCCACCTAAGCCAACACAAGCTACTTCCGCTGCACTCACCTCCTCAAGGAAGCCCCGTGGTATACCACGCACCTTCTCGTTACGGAGTTGAACGCCATTGCCACCATTGCTTGGGGCACCTGAAACGCCAAGAGAAAGAGTTCCTGTTCTGCTGATCAGAAGTCACCAGCCCCATGAACACCTCGCCACCAACTCGGCTCAACATCAACGCCGATCCGGTTCCAAAGGTGGCACGCACAGCGCCTGCAAAAACAAAACATTTAAGGGACCTGACGTAAAATCCATGGCTGACCCAGCCCACCACCATCTCACCTTCTCCAACCGCTCCTAAATGTGTGTCTTTGTCCCTCCAAGGATGGTTGTGGCACCTGCAAAAGTGAAAGCAAAAGGCACATGCTGAGGTAGTGCCTCCAACAACAGGCAGCCCACTGTGATGTCCAACTCCTACCCCTTTACCTCAGCCTCTCACCCATCTCCCTCCCATTCTTGTCGGGGGCCAAAAGTAGGTTTGGAGGACACCTGGAAAACACAAAGAACAGGCGACGCCAATGCCTTCAACAGCAATAAAATACCTGAGAAATAACTGCTCCTTCTGCACACCAGACTTTGCTCACCTTGCCAGAGCCACCTCTGGAACAGATATTCTGCTTCCTCGGCTGCTCTCACCTTCAAAAGGACAAACAAACCATACTGTGGCAGCCAGGAGAGGGACCTTCACTCCAACACCAAACCCTAACTAACCTTTGGATGGTGCTCTTCTCTTCTCCTGCTCTTTCATGTACATCCTTGTCACACGGGATCTGAAAAACAGAGATACACAAGTCACTGGAACACTGCCCAACTGTGCTGGACTAGTCCTTTAGGGCTCTTCCAAAAATCCCTGACCCTATAACTCTGGGAAGAGCAGCTCCAAGCCAAATACTCAGACCTAGCCCAGACACAGCCCTGCAAATCATGAGACTTGATCTCAAGAGAACACTGAGCAAGAAGAAGATCTCTGGGATCCAAGACTGTTTGGCAAGAAGACCTACAGCGATGCAACGGCAAAACAAGGGGCTGAATCAAGGGATGCCAAAGAACCCAGGCTTCAAGACCTGAAGACGCAAGGATGCGGGGAACAAAGTCCCACTCTGGGAAAATCCACGACCAAAGATGATGCTGGTGCAGGTGGCAATGATGTTTAAGAAGATGACAATCAAGAAACTTCCAAGTCAAGAGACCGATCCGCAATTTAGACTCGTCGTGCGGAATAACACGCTGCTGATTAGCAACGTGCTCAGCAGGAAAGGCTTTCCAGGGATGATGCCCAAGATGCAGGACTTGCTCTGGACTGTGAGGACACAGAGGACCATCAAGGCCTGAGGAAGCTCTAAGACAATAAAGACGGACAACATAAAACACACAACCCCACACATCAAGGCTGGAGCTGCCCTGCCCCTGATGGAATCACACTGGAAAAGTAACCTGTTCCCTTCACCCACCCAAAGGGGGCCGCTCCCAGACAGCCCTCTCCCCTACACTCACTTCAAAACACCACCTGCAATTCCCAACCTCAACTCCGCTGCTCAGCCCCTCCCCACCCACCCCTGGGCCCTCAACTTATCTTCAAGAGCGACAGCAGCACAAAGCCACGGTCAGTAATGAAAACCACAGTGTCTGACTGGGATGTGTTTCCAGTCGCACGGTTCCTCTTCATCCCCTATACGTAAAAAAAGGAAAAACAACCCACAGATCACAAAGAGCGCTGGCACAAGTCCCACCTAAGCCAACACAAGCTACTTCCGCTGCACTCACCTCCTCAAGGAAGCCCCGTGGTATACCACGCACCTTCTCGTTCCAGAGTTGAACGCCATTGCCACCATTGCTTGGGGCACCTGAAACGCCAAGAGAAAGAGTTCCTGTTCCGCTGATCAGAAGTCACCAGCCCCATGAACACCTCGCCACCAACTCGGCTCAACATCAACGCCGATCCGGTTCCGGCACTCTTCTCTCCTCCAGCTCCTTCATGTACATCCTTGTCACGCAGAAACTGAAAAACAGTATGACACAAGTCACTGGAACACTGCCCAATAGCTGTACTATTCAGTTATGGCTCTTCCCACAAACCCTGACCCTAAAAATCCAGGAAGGGCAGCTCCAAGCCAAACACTCAGACCAATTCAAGACACAGCCCTGCAAATCATGAGACTTGGTCTCAAGAGAACACCAAGCAAAAAGAATATATCTGAGATCCAAGACTGTTGGGCAAAAAGACCTACAGCAATGCAACTGTAAAGCAAGGGGCTGAATCAAGGGATGCCAAAGAACCCGGGCTTCAAGACCTGAGGACGGAAGGATGCAGGGAAATCCACAACCAGAGATGACACTGATGCCGTTGGCGATGATGTTTCAGAAGATGACCAACAGGAAACTTTGCAGATGAAAGACCTATCTACACTTCAAACTTGTCACACTAGAAGAAGATGCTGCTGACTAGGACTGTGCTGATGAGTAAAGGCCTGCCAGGGATGATGCCTGAGATGTGGGACTTGCTCTGAGAGGACATCAAGGCCTGAGGAAGCTCGAAGACAAAGACATACGACACAAACTACACACCACCACACACCGAGGCTGGAGCTGCCCTGCCCACACTGGCATCGCATCAGAAATTAACCCGCTTGCTTCACCTGACCAAAGGAGGCTGCTCCCAGACTGCCCTCTCCCCTACACTAACTTCAAAACCCCTTCCACAACTCCCACCAGCCTTGACCCCTCTACACCCACCCCTGGGCCCTCAACTTATCTTTCAGAGGACTGCCAATCCAACCCCATGTTTAGCCAGAAAAAAAAAAACAAAACAGGAGCAGCCCAGGATAATTCTCAACTTGAAAGGTTTCCCTTTGCCACCTGCATTAAAAAAAAAAGTCACACCACAACACCAAAAAAAGCAAACAAAATAACTCCACACATATAACCATAACACCAAAATACCTACTAGAATATTCAGCAATAATTCCAACATCAGCCAGCCCCATTCTCTTCCAAATAACCCAGCTTCACAGAAGAGCCCTGCAGGGTCCCACTCACCCACACTTTCCAGAGGTGGACGCTGTAGGCATCGTCATTCAGGGCACCTAAAAGGCACAAAATTATTGTTGTGCTTGAGAGAAGACACCAGGTCCACAAGCCCTGCACTACCACGTCACCTCCAATGCTCATTCAGTTCCTGGAACTTGCTAGCATCATGCCAGGGAGGGACAGGCTCCCATCAACCACCCAAAGGGCACCACTTCTGGACAGCCCGCTCTCCTACAGTGACTTTAAAACCCAACACTGTGATTCCTAACCTTGACCCCTCGACACAGACCCTCCGCAACCATCCTCCCTTTCTCTTACCTTTCAAATGGATGGGGCTCTGAAGCACTGGACAGAAAAGTAACCCACATCAGCTGATCTTCCCAAAACCACCAAGTTCCTCCACGTCATCTGCAATAATAAACGGCAGTGCCACCAGAAATAGGACGTCAGCTAAATACCAACCTCTTCCACAAGCTCCTCATAACCCCCAGCTTGCCCTGCTCACCTCCTCCTTCCACACGTTATGGCCACCATCGGTTCCGGCACCTGAAATACCAGGAGACACAAAATTACTGCTCTGCTTGTGAGACCGAGCCTCCTCGTTACCATCCCGTCTCACCTCCACCGCTCTTCCGCCTCCAAAGATGGCACATGCAGCACCTCCAAAAACAAAGGGAAACAACCAAGTTGACATAAAAGCTCTGGATGAGCCAGCCCACAACCATCTCACCTTCTCTGACCGCTCCCCAACGCGTGGGTTTGTGTGGCACCTGCAGAAGTCAAAGCAAAAGACACTTGCCGACATATTGCCCCAATCAACAGCAGCCCACACCAGCCGTTGCAACATCCCCTCTGCAACAACTCCCAAGCTCAGCACTTCACTTCAGCCCCTCAACTTATCTTCCTGATGGATGGTGGTTTTGGATCTATGTCCAGCAAAACACCACGCTGTCCGACGGGCATGGTCCTCTTCATCACCTGCAATCAGAAAAAGAAAGGGAAAATCAGAAACAGTGTCACCAATAAGGTGCACTTCAGCCATTAACAACCACTTATACTACACCCACCACCTCAAAAGAGCTCCACCCAGTTCCACTCACCTCCTTGTCACAAGACTTGATCCAGAGTTGAATGCTGTGGCCACCACTGCTTTGGACACCTAAAAGACCAAGAGAAAGAGCTACTGTTCTACTGATCAGTACTCACCAGCTCCATGAACCCACTCTCTACCACCCCAGCTCACCTTCAATGCTCATCTGGTTCCAAAGGTGGCACGCACAGCACCTGAAAAATAAGGGAACCGTTTAACAGAGTTGACGTTAATACACGGCTGACCCAGCCCACAGCCATCTCACCTTCTCTAACTGCTCCTCACAAAGCTTAGTGCCGGAGTGACAGTGTGACACCTGCAAAAATCAAAGCAAAAAGGCACACGCTGAGATATTGCCCCCAACACAAACCAGCCCACAGCGATGTCCACCTCCTCCTCCTCCTTTACCTCAGCCTCTCACCCATCTGCATGCCATCTCTTTGGGGTGCAAAAATGAGGTTAGGAGGGCACCTGAAAAAAAACACAAACAACAAGGCATGCTCATGACCAACAGACAATGCAACACCTGAGAAATTACTGTTCCTTCAGCCCACCAGCCTCTGCTCACCTTGCCACAGCCACCTCCAGTGCCCGTAGCCCGCTTCGCTCACCGCTTCTGCCTTCAAAATGACAACAAACCATAATGCGGTTGGGTAGCCAAAGGAGGCACCTTCCCAGCGACTCCACACCCTGACCAACCTTCAGAGGGCAGCTTCTCTCCTCCTCCATCTGCTTCTTGCTGGTGATTGACACATGGGATCTGAAAAACAGGATTATGCAGATCACTGGGAAGCTGCTCAGCACCAAGTCAGTCAGGTTGTGGCACTTCTCATGGCCCCTAATCCTACACAGCAGGCAGGGCAGCTCCAAGCCAAAAACTCACACGCATAGACCAACCCGAGAAACAGCCATGTGAGTCACAAGACTTGACCTCAAGATAAAACTCACCGCAAGATGGAGTCTGGAATCCAAGACTTTTGGGCAATAAGACCTAGAGTGATGCATCTGCAAAGCAAGGGAACAAAGCAAAAGATGCCCGAGAAGCCGCCTTCAAGACCTGAGGGCGCATGATGTGGGAAATGACTCCAGATGCTGATGCAGGTGGCAATGATGTTTCAGAAGGTGACAATCAAGGAACTTCCAAGTCAAGAGGCTGATCTGCAATTTAGACTCGTCGTGTGGAATAACATGCTGCTGATTAGCACCATGCTGAGCAGGAAAGGCTTTTCAGGGACAATGCCCAAGATGAAGGACTTGCTCTGTGAGGACACAGAGGACCATCAAGGCCTGAGGAAGCTCTAAGACAACAAAGATGGACTACACAAAACACACAACCCCACACATCAAGGCTGGAGCTGCCCTGCCCATGCTGGAATCATACCAGAAAGTAACCTGTTCCCTTCACCCACCCAAAGGGAGCTGCTCCCAGACAGCCCTCTCCACTACACTAGCTTAAAAACACCACCTGCAATTCCCAACCTCAACTCCTCTGCTCAGCCCCTCCCCACCCACCCCTGGGCCATCAACTTATCTTCAAGAGCAACAGCAGCACAAAGCCATGGTCAGTAAAGGAAAACCACATTGTTTGACTGGGATGCGCTTCCAGTCGCACGGTTCCTCTTCATCCCCTATATGTAGAAAAAGAAAAAACACAACCCACAGACCATAAACAGTGCTGGCACAAGTCCCACCTAAGCCAACGCATGCTACTTCCGCTGCACTCACCTCCTCAAGGAAGCCCCATGGTATACCACACACATTCTTGTTCCAGAGTCGAAGGCTAGCACCACCATTGCTTGGGGCACCTGAAACACCAAGAGAAAGAGTTCCTGTTGTGCTGATCAGAAGTCACCAGCCCCAAGGCGCCCCTTCACTACCAACTGAGCTCAACTTCAACGTTCATCCGGTTCCAAAGGTGGCACGCACAGCGCCTGCAAAAACAAAAGGAAACTTTTAAGCGACTTGACGTAAAATACATGGCTGACCCAGCCCACCACCATCTCACCTTCTCCAACCGCTCCTAAACGTGTGTCTTTGTCCCTCCAAGGAGGGTTGCAGCATCTGCAAAAGTCAAAGAAAAGGGCACATACTGAGGTAGTGCCTCCAACAACAACAGCCAGTCCAACTGTAATGTCCACCTCCTGCCCCTTTACCTCGGCCTCTCACTCAACTGCCTGCCCTCCTTGTGAGGTGCCAGAAGTAGGTTTGGAGGACACCTGGAAAACACAAAAAACAGGCAATGCCAACGCCTTCGACGGCAATAAAACACCTGAGAAATAACTGCTCCTTCAGCACAACAGCCTTTGCTCACCTTGCCACAGCCACCTCAGGAACAGATATTCTGCTTCATTGGCTGCTCTCACCTTCAAACGAGCAAACAAACCATAATGTGGTCAGGTAACCAGGAGAGGGACCTTCACTCCAACCCCAAACGCTGACTAACTTTTGGACGGCACTCTTCTCTCCTCCAGCTCTTTCATGTACATCCTTGTCACGCAGAAACTGAAAAACAGTATGACACAAGTCACTGGAACACTGCCCAATAGCTGTACTATTCAGTTATGGCTCTTCCCACAAACCCTGACCCTAAAAATCCAGGAAGGGCAGCTCCAAGCCAAACACTCAGACCAATTCAAGACACAGCCCCGCAAATCATGAGACTCGGTCTCAAGAGAACACCAAGCAAAAAGAATATATCTGAGATCCAAGACTGTTGGGCAAAAAGACCTACAGCAATGAACTGTGAAGCAAGGGGCTGAATCAAGGGATGCCAAAGAACCCGGGCTTCAAGACCTGAGGACGGAAGGATGCAGGGAACAAAGTCCCACTCTGGGAAAATCCACAACCAGAGACGACACTGATGCCGTTGGCGATGATGTTTCAGAAGATGACCAACAGGAAACTTTGCAGATGAAAGATCTATCTACACTTCAAACTTGTCACACTAGAAGAAGATGCTGCTGACTAGGACTGTGCTGATGAGTAAAGGCCTGCCAGGGATGATGCCTGAGATGTGGGACTTGCTCTGAGAGGACATCAAGGCCTGAGGAAGCTCGAAGACAAAGACATACGACACAAACTACACACCACCACACACCGAGGCTGGAGCTGCCCTGCCCACACTGGCATTGCATCAGAAATTAACCCGCTTGCTTCACCAGACCAAAGGAGGCTGCTCCCAGACTGTCCTCTCCCCTACGCTAACTTCAAAACCCCTTCTGCAACTCCCACCAGCTTTGACCCCTCTACACCACTGGTCCTTCAACTTATCTTTCAGAGGACTGGTGCTCCAAAGTCGTGGTTAGCCAGGAAAATAGACATGAGCGGCCCAGGATAATCCTCAACTTGAAAGGTTCCCCTTCACCATCTGCATTTAAAATAAGTAAATAAATAAAAGAATAAATTAAAAAAAAAAAATCACACCCCAAAACCAAAATAGACAAACAAAAAAACCCCCACACACAACCACAACACCAAAACACCTAGCAGAATCTCCAGCAATAATTCCAACATCAGCCAGCCCCATTCTCTTCCAAATAACCCAGCTTCACGGAAGAGCCCCACGGGGTCCCACTCACCTATGCTGTCCAGAGTGGGACACTGTAGGCATCATCATTCAGGGCACCTAAAAAGCACAAAAACTATTAACTATTGCTGTGCTTAAGAGAGCACACTAGCTCCATGAGCCCTGCACTACCACCTCACATCCAATACTCATTCATTTCCTGAAACTTGCTAGCATCGTGCCAGGGAGGAACAGGCTCCCATGAACCACCCAAAGGGGACTGCTTCTGGACAGCCCACTCTCCTACAGTGACTTCAAACCCAACCCTGTGACTCCTAGCCTTGACCCCTCGACACAGACCCTCCGCAACCATCCTCCCTTTCTCTTACCTTTCAGATGGATGGGGCTCTGAAGCACTGGACAGAAAAGCAACCCAAATCAGCTGAAGGGAACCTTGCCAAAACCACCAAGTTCCTCCTCATCATCTGCAATAATAAACAGCAGTACCACTAGAAATAGGACGTCAGCTAAATACCAACCTCTTCCACAAGCTCCTCATAACCCCCGACTTGCCCTGCTCACCTTCTCCTTCCACACACATTATGGCCACCATTGCTTCTAGCACCTGAAATACCAAGAGACGCAAAATCACTGTTCTGCTTGCGAGATCGGGCCTCCTCGTTACCATCCAGTCTCACCTCCAGTGCTCTTCCGGCTCCAAAGGTGGCACACCCACCACCTGGAAAAACAAAAGGGTTAGGGTTAACCCTAGCCGAGCATTAAAATCTCTGGGTGAGCCAGTCTGCAATCATCTCACCTTCTCTGACCGCTCCTAGGCAGGTGCCTTTGTCCCTCCGATGCTGCGGGGCACCTGCAAAAGTCAAAGGAATACCACATGCCGAGATATTGCCTCAAACAACAGGCAGCCCACTGTGATGTCTACCTCTTGCTCAGTCCTTTACCTTGGCCCCTCACCCATCTGCCTGGTACCCTCGCAGGTGGCTTTGCCCCCCCTGCCCAGCCCTTCCTCACACTCATTTCTTCCTTCACTTCCACCTTCCACTTATTTTTGAGAGGGCTGGGCACCTGAAGCAGTGGTGAACAAAGAAAGCAACATCAGTGGGCTGGGATGTTCCTGTAGCCACAGGGTTCCTCTTTCTTATGTGCCATGAAAGAATTCCAACCAACAGTACCACCAGCAAATCCCACATCAGTAAACACTAACCTCTTTCAGAATGCTGAACTCCTCCAAAGAACCCCTTGGTGTTCCACTTACCCTCTCATTCCAGAGCGTAACACTGCAGCAATTTGGGGAACAAAAAAATACCAAGACAGAGCAAACTACTGCACCCACCATAAGCCACCACTCCTGCTCCTCTCACCCACTAGACCTCCAAGCACAACACAGCCCCTGAGCAAACTGAGCTCCTAAGTAGAGGTGGAGGCTTATATACCCTGGGCCCTGCCCCACTGCCCTTCCCACAATCCATTGGGAAAGCCCCCTCATCAACCTGACTGGCCACACCTGGGCTACCCCAGCCCCAGCTGGAGCCCTTCAGAGAACATCATCCCCTGCTCCGCCCACAGCTGGGAGCTCTGTCCCCAGGGGCTGCCAACACCCCCCCCCCGGGCATTCTGAAAGCAGGAAAATGTTCATTTAGACTCCTCAGAAATCCCATCAGAGTTGGGGACAAGGCTCAGAACCTGAACTGAGCCAGAGAAATTAAGGAAAGAGAATGAGGGAGAGCGAAAGGGCGAGGGGTGGGAAAGAAGGGTAAGGCCACAACCATGGGGGAAGTGTAGAAGGACAGGACCACAATGACAAGAAGGGGCACGGAACCAAGTCCTAATCAGTGCTGCCAGTGAGCATCATTGAGTCACAGATGGGGCGGGGCAAAGGCAATGGAGTGTAGGCACGTGTGGGAGGGCGGGGTCACAGTCAGGGGGGCTGCGACAAGCCTGAGGTGAGCAGAGATGCATGGGGGCGTGGTCAGGCTTAGAGACACCTCCCAGAGCAGGGGGCGGAGCCACACACAGGGGTGTGGTCAAGCTCAGAGGCGTGGCCACACACAGGGCAGGCAGAGCCACGCCCAGGAGTGTGGCCCAGATCAGGGGGGCAGAGCCACTGCACCCCAGGGGGTGGAGACACTCAGGTGGGCACAGGACAAGTACAAGGAGCCCTATACCAAGACACAACCTGGGCGGAGGCACGGCCACACTCATGGGGGATGGGGACAAGACTAGAGGGGGTATGGGGACATGACGCAGCTGGGATGGGGCATCGCATGGAGGCTGGGGAGAGGGAACTGAATTTGATACTGCTGAAACACAAAAATATTCACTTCTCATCTTACACCTCTCCAATCTCCAGTTAACTCTTCTGTCCTATTTCTCATTTTCATACCCACCCAGATCTTGGAGTCACAGCTAGTTTTGGTTGGGTTTTTTTATTAGCTTTCTCCTTTACATTTCTTCCTCTACAACACAAGTTTTTCCTTAATTGCATTTTCAACGTTTTTTTAATGAGGACATGATGAAAGACATGAAACCACAGACCCCAGTTGCTGTGCACAATCAGAATCCTTTATTGTGTGGCTGGCAAGACTTACATAGGATCCCGATATCTACTGATTGATCTACAATGTACAGCTCAAAGTGCTCTTTCTACAAACATAAAACCTTATCTCCCCATTCTCACCAGAGGCACCAGGTACCAGGACATAACATCCTTAAGTTATTTACAGTTCTTTGTTCTTCTTCAGGATCAGTGAATGCCAGGGAATCTGCAGCACTCCTCTATCCCATGCAGGCCGGCTCCTCTGCTGTTCTCCAACAAGGACACACAAATACAAAACCAGGAGGGGGCAGCTGGTCCTGGGAAAAAGGGCATTGATGTCACCAGGCATAAAGTGATGATGTCATAGGAAGGGGTCAACAAGTGTACATTATGAAATCTATGGGGCCAAGCTATATCTATGGGGCAGGCAGGCAGTTGTGGGTCACGCTCACTGGAGCCTGGAGTAGCCACTGGTCAGGCAGGCCAGGCCCCCCCAAAAGTTGTGGGGCAGCAGCCCCACAAATCTAACTCCAGTTCTGGGTAAAAGAAAAAATGGCCAGGGATCCCCCTCTGTCCCACAGTGATCCACAAATGACCCCAACACAGCTCCACAAGTGCCCCCCAGCCACAAAACCCCAGAGCCTAAGTGTCCCTCAGCCCATGTCTCATCCCCTAGCTCCACCTTGCCCCATAGTCTCCCCCCACACTACCTAAGGGTCACCTCCTGCTCCCCAGCAACCCCCAAGTGCCCCACCTCGACCGTCCATCATTTCAGGGTCCCTTCCTCCTAGTGCCCCACAGACTGCTGCTTCCCCAAAGCACCCCACAACCACCAGCCAGGGGTCTTTGCCCCACAGCACCTCCCAAGTACCTTTATCCTCCCCCCCTACTTAAGGGTCCCTCCCAGTGCTCCCCAGTACCACATAGTGGCACTTTAGCCCCTCCCAATCCCAGCCCCTCTCCCAGTACAACCCATTAGCAAGAAGAACTAGGAAAGGTGGAGGGGGAAAATGCAGATTGAAGGAAATTGGGAGGGACTGGGAAGAACACCACCACACAGGGCCCTGCCTAACCATGAGGGATAGCTGGGAGGAACTGCCAAACTGCCAATGGGAGGGACTGGGAGAGGTGGGGAGAAACTGAGAGGAAACAGGATGGGACTGCAATATAGACTGCAAGAAAATGGGATGGGGCAAGCTCAGAGGAACCCATGGGGTGCTGGGGGTCCTCATAGAGCAGGTGGAGAGCACTGTGGGGTAGCTGGCAGTCCCTATGTGTAACTGCACATACTCATGGGGCAGGTGGGCATCCCTATGAGGATCTGGGGTGTAGTATGGGGCAACGAGGGGTCCCTCTGGGGCAGTAAAAAGGCCCTATAGGGCCCTGGGGTTCCTACAGGGCACTGAGAAGGCCCCTATAGGGTATTTAAGGGTGCCTATAGAGCAGGTAGAAAGTGCATTGGGTATTAGGTCCCTGTGGAGCAGTTAGGATACCCTTTCGGCCACTCAGGCCTCTGTGAGGCAGGCAGGTGGCTATATGGGGCAGCATGAGGCTCTCTGTGGCACTGAGGGATCCATAGGGCTCCCCCAGCCCCACATCTCACCTTACAGAGCCCCCACGCATGCTGCCACAGCCCCACCGCCCCAAGTTCTTCACAGCTCCAGATACTGCCCCATAGTCTCCCCCAGAATACTTAAGGGTCACCCCTGCTCCACAGCAATCCCCAAGTGCCTCATCTCGACCCCCTGTAATTTTAGGTTCCCCCATAGGCCCCCTCCTAGTGCCCCATATGTTGCCCCTGACCCATAGCAGCCCACAGTCACTAGTCAGGAGTCTGTCCCTGCCCCACAGCATCCCCCAAGTACCCCCACCCCCTCGAGCATTTTGGGGTCCCTCACATATAAAGTGGCCCCACAGTGCCATTTTAACCCCTCCCAGTGCCCTTATCCACCTCCCATTACTTTCTAGATGCTACCAGTGCCCCCACCCTTCTCACTGTCCAACCTAGCAGAGGGATGCACTGGGAGAAGTTGGGGGGCTGGTGGGGTGGGGGGCAACTGCAAGGGAACCAGGAGGGATGGCAACAAACTGGGAGAGGCTGGGGAAGGACAGGGAGGAACTGCGCCCAACCTGGAGGCAATTGGGAAGGATGCAGAGAGACTGTGACAAACTGAGGTAGGTGGGGCAGTTCAGTAGGAGCTGTGGGGCACCATGGGGATTATACGGGGTGGCTGGAACGTACAATGCGGCAGGCACTAAAGGCCCTATAGGGCAGTGGGGAAGGATCTAAGGAGCAAGTGGATGAGGGGGCCCTACGGCCCCCCAGTGGGGGGCCTTATGGGCTGTCCTGGGGCCCTGGGGGGGGGCAGGTGGCAGGGGGTCCTGTGGGGAACTGGGGACTGTTATGGGGCAGTTAGGAAGCGCTATAGGGCACGGGGAGGGTCTTATGGGACATTAGACATTCCTATGGGGTAGCTGGTGGGTGCTAGGGGGCACTCGGGGGCCTTAAGAGGGGCCTGGGGTGTCCCCACCAGGTCACAGGCAGCCTTTTGCAATATTCTGGGTTCCTATGGGGTAGGAGGCCGGCTCCATGGGGCACTGGCGTGCAGTATGTGGTAACTTGGGGGTTCTACAGGGCCGCTGGGATGACCTATGGGAGTCCCTATGGGGTATCTGGTGGGTGGAACTATGGGGCACTCTGCATCCCCATGGAGCCGTAGAGGTCCTATGGGGCATTAAGGGTTTACTAAGGGGAGATGAGGAGCACTGTGGGGCACCTGGTACCACTATGGGATAATCATATGGGGCTGTTAGGAATACCCTACAAAACAAGTAGACGTTACCAATTGGGTCAGTTAGGATACCCCATGAGGCACCAGGGGTCTGTGTAGGGCAGGTTGGCAGGCTATGGTGCAGCTGTGGATAAACACTGGGAGAGTTATGAGACTATGGAGCATCTGGGTGTCTCTGTGGGGCGGGCTGAGGGACTCTGGGGGGTCCTTTTGGGGCTGACTGCGGAAATATAGGACAGTTAGTATGCCCTATGAGGCACTGAGGGTCAGCGTGGGGCAGGTTAGGGGACCGTAGAAAAGTTGAGGTGCCCAAGTGGGGCAGTTAGGATGCCCTATGGAGCACTAGGGATCTGTGCAGGGCAGGTCTGGGGACTAAAGGGCACCCGAGGGGCCCATGTGGGGCAGTCAAAATGCCCTATGGGCCACTGGGAGCCATTATGGGGCTGACTGGGGGACTCTGGGGCAGCTGAGATGCCCAATGGTACACAGGGGAGTCTGTGTGGGGAACTATCAGACAGCAGAGATGCTCTATGGGGCACTAAGGATACCCCATGGGGTACTGGGGATCTGTGTGGGGCTGGTTAGGGGACTATAGAAAAGTTAAGGGGCCTGTGTGGGGCAGTTTGCATGCCCCATGGGGCACTAGGGTCCTTATGGGGCTGACTTAGAGACTATGGGAAAGCTGAGATGCCCAATGGTGCACTGGGGGGCTGTGTGGGGAAGGTTAGAGGACAATAGCGTAGCTGAGGGAACCATGTGGCAAAGTTAAAAAACGCTATAGGGCACTGAGGGTCTGTGTTGGGCAAGTCAGGAAGGAATAGGGCAGCTGAGGGGCCCATATGGGACAGTTAAAATGCCCTGTGGGGCACTGGGGGTATGTGTGGGGCAGGTTGTGAGACTCCGGGGTAGCCGAGATGCCCAATGGGGAACTAGGGGGTCCTTCTAGGGCTGACTGGGGGCCTATAGGGCAGCTGAAATGCCCAACACGGCACTGGGGGTTTTGTGGGGTATTTTAGAGAACTATAGGGCAGCTGAGGGGCCTATGTGGGGCAGTTAAAATGCCCTATGGGGCACTGAGGGTCTGTATGGGGCAGGTTGGGAGACTATAATGCAGCTGAGATGCCCAATGGGGAGGTGATTGTGTGTCAGGTGTGGGTCCCTGCTTGTCCCTAGGGGTCGGTGCATGTCTCATCCCCCCCACTCCCTCAGTACCTGTTCCACGTGGGTTCCATGGCAAATCTGGATCTCCTGTTACCTCAGTGCCTCCCTCTGCTGCAGCAAGCCACATCCACTGCCGTGCACACACACCCCTTTTATGGGCAAAGGCCCTGCCCCATTCTCTGAGGACATACCACCAGGGGTAAAGGCCCCGGCCCCCTCTGGGGTGTGGACACACCCCCCGCCTACAGGTCTCATGCACACCCTCCTTTGTGTAAAAACCCCGCCACCTCCAAGGAGATGCACTCTGAGACATGGCAGCCCTGTCTGGTGCAAAAAACCCACCACTACCCGCTTCGATGTGGACACGCCCCTTCCAGGTTAAACCCCGCCCTTTGAGGCATAGACACACACCCCATCTGATGAAAACAGCCCTTCTTGGGTATGGACACGCCCCCTTTGGGTATAGCCCTGCCCTCCTGAAATTGGACACACCCTCTGTGATGCAAACATCGCCCCCTTTGGGTGTGGACACACACACTGGATACGAACACACTCCCTCTGCATAAAGCCCTGCCCTCATGGAAATAAACACAACCCTTATTTGATGTAAACCCCATCCCTTTAGCTGTGGCCACGCCCCCTTCGGGTATAACCCTGCCCTTCTGAGAGTGGACACAGCCCCCCATGTGATACAAATCCCACCCCACCTTCTTTGGGATGGACACACCTCTTTTGTCTTAAGCCCTGCCCCTTAACCCCTTTGTTAAGTCCTGCCCTTCTGAGAAATAAACACTCCTTGTGTTGCAATGCAAACTCCACCCACTTTGGATCTGGGCACGCCCCTTTTGGGTTACACCCCGCCCTTTCAGGCATGGACACACCCCCCATGTTGTGAAAAGCCCACCCTCCTTAGTTGTGGACACAACCACTTCGTTTGTGTATAACGTCCCCTTTGCATTAAGCCCCACCCTTCGGTGAAAAAACAATCCCTGTGTGATGCAAACCCCACCCCCTTTGGTTGTGGACATGCCCCTTGTGTTAAGCCCTGCCTTCCTAAACATGGGGACATACCCCCATCTGGTGCAAACCTCACCCACTTGGGGGGGTCAACACGCCCCTTTTGGGTATAGCCTCCCCCCCTCCAGGAGCCCCACACAACTCACCCATAACTATGGGACAGCTGAGATGTCCAATGGGGCATTGGTGGTCTGTGTGGGGAAGGTTCGGGACAACAGGGCAGCTGAGGGGCCCATGTGGGACAAATAGAATGCTCTATGGCACACTGGAGGTCTGTGTCGAGCAGGTTAGGGGACAACAGGGCAGCTAAGGGGCCCATATGGGACAGTTAAAATCCCTATGGGGAACTAGGGGTACGTGTGGGGCAGGTTGGGAGATTGTGAGATGCTCAATGGGAGCTGTGAGTGAGGTGTCCCTAGGGGTTGGTGTGTGTCCCGTCCCCCCCAAACCTGTTCCCCCTGGGATCCATGGCAGATCTAGATCTCCCATTATCTTGGCACTTCCCTCTGCTGCTGCAAGCAACGGCCTGTGGACACGCCCCTCTCATGGGCACAGGTCCCTCCTCCTTCTCTGTGGACATACACCCAGGTGTAAAAACCTTGCTCACCCCCACTCACCTTTGCGGTGTCACCGACTGCCTGGTCCTGCAGCCCCGCGCTTACCCGCAGCACGGGAAGCACCGGAGGTGGGGGGGGGGAAGGGGGGGAGGGGCGCAGAATCGCACATAGAGCTGGGGCAGGAGGTTCTACCCTGTGAACCAGGGCCCCACAGAAGCCACCCCAGGTAACGGGTGCATTGCACAGCTCACCCCTCCACAGGATGCAACAACCCAAAACTGCTGCTTCTGCACTCCAGGCTCCACTCACCTTGCCGGGGTCCTCCCCAGTGCCAGCTTGTCACTGCACATGAAAAAAACCCAAACCAATCATGTAAATCAAGTCACCTGGATGCTGCCAGGTAGTTTGATGAGACCCAAGGTGGTCTTGTTGCGTATAGCCTCTAACTACAGCTACAAAGTACAAATCCCAGCAATGTACAAATCCTCAGCCCCAGCTGTACAAGCTCACTCTAGATCCAGCCTGTTCAACTTCCACACAAACTGCTGCCAAGGTCCCACCTGTGGCACACACAAAATCCAATGAAAATAACTGTGGCAGCTGCCTACACCTGCTTGCCCAGATGGACAGTATGGTATTTGCCAATAGAACTGCCACAGATCAACATGTCACCACACCTCCATGAAGTTGCCCCTGTTGTCTGTAGTGTCACTGTACCCCCAGCCAGGGCAGCTCCAACCCTCACACACAGACCAGGACTACACACAGACATGGTGAGCAATGTGGTCATCTCAAAAGTGAGGTCACTTACCCAGGATGTGAGATGCTGATGAGTGCATATGGAGTAGAGATGTTTTCACTCATTGCACGTTTGTGCAAAAAGGGGGTGCTGGGTCGTAATCCACAGAGCCAGCCCCCTGAAGTCACATGTTCTATACACTTATACACATTTGTTTTGTTTACTCTAACAAATGATTCTCCTTATCTCATAACTTGCCACACTTATTTCCTTATCTTCTTGTATGTTCTTTTAACAGCATGATTTGGTTTCACAAAACCTTAACATCTTTTTGTGACCATCCTGTCTCCATTAAAGATTCCACTTTCTGAAGCACAACAACATGACTGCAATACATAAGAAGAGCATAAGCCATAACAACAGTTCCCATAGGAAGATGATGCTGGCAGAGAAGCCCGGAAGTGCCAGGATGGCACGGATGCTCTACACTGGCCCTGAGAGAGAGGCGACTGCTGACGCCCACGAGAGAAAACTGCTGAACAAACCAGAGCGAGGGATGCACGAGAAGCTGAGCTTTAAGACCTGTGACCAGTAAGAACATGGGTATAAAACCCCAGAGGATGACTCTGGAAACAGAAGTCTCAAGAGTGGAGATGTGGGCAGCACCTGGCCCAGTGCTGCAAGAGATGACTGCTCAGAAACACATACAGCACAAAGTGTGCCAGATAGATCCACACTTTAAGCTGTAATAGCACAAGAAGAAGCGCTCAACAGGAGCCTTGGAGATGAGGAGATGCCTTCTAGACTCTCATGAGGGCTTCCAAGGTGACTGCAGATCACAAAGAGCTATGGAGACATCGAGATCTGAGGAAGGAACAGTCTAAGACATGGGAGACACACAACACCAAGAGCACACCACAGACACAGGCTGGAGCTGCCCTGCCCAGTACACACTGGCATTGTGCTGAAGACTCTCCCACTCCCTTTACCCACCCAAAGGGGACTGCACCCAGAGAGCCCTCTCCCCTACACTAACTTTAAAACCCCTCCCAATTTGCAATCTCATCTCCTCCCAGCCCCTCATCTTAGCTTTCAAATGGCCAAGAATCTAGAAGATAGATGGCAGAAAAAACAGCAGGTGTCCAAGCTAAAGGAAGCTAAAGACGTCCAACAGTAAGTATTTAGAATTCCACTCTTCAAACAACACACTCAAATACACTGGGGTGGGGGGGGTGGGGAGGGCGGTGGAGGAGGGGAAGATGGCTTCTGAAACTGTTTAACAACCGACGTCATCATAAAGAGACGCTCAAACCAGTATGACGTGCTAAGTCATACCCTAACCTTTATAGCTATTAAAATCTCACCAGTAAATTACCATAAAACATTCAAAAGCATAACTTGAAATATACTATTGAGCAAGTTCCCTAAAACACATTTTAACTGTCCACTGGTTTATAACTCACTTCTCTAGCTCTCTACCAAAAGCAGCACTCTCAATTTCAGCCGAGGGAGCCCCGCGGGGATCCGGGTCAAGCCGACCCCCTCCAAGAACCGGCGGCGGCGGCAGGAGCCGAGGACTTGGCCCGCCTGCAGTCACAAGTGCCCCAAGGGGCGCCACCGTCCCTGCTCCCCTCCCCCACCGCAGGGCCTCTCCCGCCTGCCCGCCCGCGTGGGTCCCTCACCGTCCCTGTCTCTTCCGCCCTCCCAGCCTCCTCGTCCCGGATGCCAGCGGAGCGCCGGAGCGGCCAGAACCGTCGCCTGCCCGCAGCACTGCAGTTCCGCGACAACGGCATCGCTTCCTTACTGGCAGCTAGCGCGGCGCCATCATGCGGGAAGGACAGAAGTACCACGTGACGGGAAGTGAGGGGTGCCCGAAAAGTTAGCGTACGCGCAGCCGCAGACCGTTCCACGCTTTGCCTTCTGAGCCGCTGAGCGTCCCCCGCCAGCGCCCGCAGGAGCGGCTCACGGAGGAGAGAAGAAACCGGCGAGGCGGGGACATGTTCGAAGAGCCGAGGACAAAGACACGGATTTGGACGGGAGGGTGGGGCTGCGGGCACACATGAGGGGTAGGGTACGCACAGTTTCCTTACCGGGAGGCAGGGACGGGCGCCGCTTCCCGGCTTCAACTTGCGGCATCTGCGCACACCGTGAGCTGCGGTACCGGCATTGGTCGGCGGGTGTCAGCATGTCAATAGTTTCTGTTTCCCGAGCCCCAGCAAGAAGAGAACTGAGGGGTTTCTGCACCTTGGGTGGCACCGAAAGGCGCGGGGCTCCTGCCGTGCAGCGGCGGCGTCACTGGCAGCCGTGTCCTCCGGCACGAGGAGGAACGGGACATGAATAAGGGAGAGCATGGGGTCGGGAGGCAACGGGGCGGAGACACCAGAGAACGCCTGAATCGGGCTGCTCGGCAGCCTCCACCCGAGCACAAGCTCCCTCCAGCCGCTTCCTACTGCCCCGGGCGTCACCTTCCCCCACCACGGCCCCCGACCGCCCGCCCAGCAGGTGCTCCCCGCACTCCAGCATCATCACCCCGGTGGGAAACCCCTGCAGCCACGACCATAGACCTCCCCGCAGTCCCTGGTCACCACTTCCGTGGTTCCAGCCTTAGCTTCAGTCCTGGCCAGCGATGGTCAGCAAAGAAAGCTCCATTATGCCACGCTGCCTACAGCACAAGCCATTTTCTAGGGTTAAAATTGACAGCTTTCAGCTAACAATCGAGACTCTGAATATAGTATTTCTTCACAGAAGCAAGACTTAAATGTTTACTATGTTCTGCGTATAGTAAGCACAGGTATATATGGCTTACCACACATCAACTCTACCAGAAACAAACCTAATTATTAATTTATCCATTGCCAATGTTTAAATGCAGAAAGAATTCAGAGAAATCCAATACAAATCCTTAAGTGCTATGGATGAAATCAATACCCTGTAATTACAGTAGTGCTATTCTCACTTTGTAAACTTAAGCTGGTATGTAAGCCTTACGAAGGCTTGTCCTCCTCTACCTCAGAACAGATTCCATCATTCAGGGTAAGCTTTTATTACAGGACAGCTAGAACATCTCACAACACACCACAGGAAGCTATAGCAAAGATGTTATGATCATACAGTGTTTCATGCCTGGAGTAATTTAAAAGGTGGGGGGCTTTAGTTAGGGGGTTTCTCCATTTCAGAGATACCATCTGCAATCATAGTTTTGTTTAACTTACTCTTAACTTCCAGGGTTGCCCTTCAAACTGCAATTAGAAACCCAGCTATAGGCTTAGACTGTCCCCTTTCAGAAACCATATGTGAATTCAGCAGCCAGTTTTCCATTTTGCTTCCAAAAATAGGGATAGCCAGGTTTGTTGAATTATCTTCAGTGCTGCCAGAAGGCAGACTCATCTTTTAAGACAGCTTTTCCAAGCCAAGTTTCTTCCATTGGACTTCTTCCAGGTCTTGGAAAGACCTATATAAGGCCAAGTGTTCCACGAGTCACTGCACTGAACAATTCTGATGCTCTCTGATGCACTCAGGTGGTGCACAGAAAATTTGCAGATGAAGTAAGAATAAAAGCACTTTTTGTCCTACAAGGCCCCATTGAAGATACATGGGCATTCCAATGTGCAGTGAAGGTTATATAGTGTTCTTTGTAACTCTCCCAGATATTTGAAGCAGCTTGGCTAGTACTACTTAAAACAAGAATCTAGAAGCGTGGAGTTCACACAGTGCCTCAGAGCATCCTTGGCTTTTCTGGATGTTGCCAGCTGACAGCAGGAATGAACCAGGAAAGGCAGTGTCAAAAAACAGAAGTTATAAACTTCTAGATGTAAGCCATGCTATTTATGTTTCGCTCCAAACATATACATTCCACCATTTGTCTCCAGCCACCCTGAACTAGAAAATGAAACAGCTTTCTAGTCCTTGCAAGTTCAGGGAGGAATTAGGAAGGAGGAATGAGAAAGGCACATACCAGTTGGGGGGTAGGAAACACAAAACAAACAAAAAACCCCAAACAAACCCCAAACCCAACAAAGTGTCAGATTTTGAAAGAAAAACAAAGGAACACAGACTGCATAATTTGACATGTTTTCATACTCAAAACTAGTTCTACAGTTACAAGGTCACTTAAGCATTATTAACATAGGCACTTCCTAGTAAGAACACCCAAGTTATTTTTGTTTCTAAACATAAGGCAGCAGCATATGGACACTAATATCTAAAGCTATTAGTGCTACCTCTGAGAAAATGAAACAGCTTGGTTACACAGATATGACACAAGCTGCTCTCCCCAAAGCTGAGAAATTACCAATCTCTAAAGCCTTAAGAGAAGTACTTTGAGCATAGTTATTTCATTTATTACCTCTTAGCTATGCCTGCCCCTAAAAGCCATCACAAGTTATACCATCATCACAGAATCACAGAATCCTAGGGGTTGGAAGGGACCTCGAAAGATCATCTAGTCCAACCCCCCCTGCCAGAGCAGGGCCACCTAGAGTATATCACATAGGAACGTGTCCAGACGGGTTTTGAATGTCTCCAGTGAAGGAGACTCCACGACCCCCCTGGGCAGCCTGTTCCAGGGCTCTGTCACCCTTATAGTAAAAAAATTTTTTCGAATATTCAACTTGAACCTCCTATGCTCCAATTTACACCCATTACCCCTTGTCCTATCACTGGTCACTACTGAGAAGAGCCTAACTCCATCTCCCTGACACTCACCCCTTACATATTTGAAAACATTGATGAGGTCACCCCTCAGTCTCCTTTTCTCCAAACTAAAGAGACCCAGGAGTTAGAGGTCAGTGTACGGGCTAAGGGTTATGATCTGGTAGCGATAACAGAGACATGGTGGGATAGGTCACATGACTGGAATGTGGCCATGGATGGCTATGTGCTTTTTCGGAAAGATAGGGCGGGGAAGCGAGGTGGTGGAGTTGCTCTTTATGTGAGAGAGCAACTAGAATGTGTTGAGTTTTGTGCAGGGGCTGATGAGGGGCAAGTTGAAAGTTTGTGGGTAAGAATTAAGGGGCAGGCTGGTGTGGGTGATACAGTTGTGGGGGTCTACTACAGACCTCCTGATCAAGGCGAGGAGGTTGATGAGGCCTTCTACAGGCAGCTGAAAGCAGCCTCACAACTTCAGTCCCTAGTCCTCATGGGAGATTTTAACTACCCTGATATCTGCTGGTTGACTCACACAGCCAGCCTTTCACAGTCTAGGAGGTTCCTCCAGTGCATTGATGATAACTTCTTAATGCAAATGGTGGACAAACCGACTAGAAGAGGAGCACTGTTGGATCTTGTACTAACCAATAAGGAGGGCCTTGTTGAAGCAGTGGTGGTCAATGGCAGCCTTGGCTGCAGTGATCATGAGATGATAGAGTTCAGGATCCTGTGTGGAAGGAACAGAGTACCCAGTAGGATCAGAACCCTGGACTTCCACAGGGCAAACTTTGGCCTTCTCAATCAACTGTTAAGAGAAATCCCATGGGACAGGGTGTTAGAAGATAAAGGGGCTCAAGATAGCTGGTCAATATTCAAGGACCACTATTTGCAAGCACAGGATCAGAGCGTCCCTATGGTTAGGAAATCTAGTAAGGGAGCTAGGAGACCAGCATGGTTAAAAAAGGAACTGCTGGGAAAACTTAAGTGGAAAAGGAAAATCTACAGATCATGGAAGGGGGGGCTGGTCACTTGGGAGGAATATAGGACTGTTGTCAGAGGATGTAGGGAGGCAATTAGGAAAGCTAAGGCCTCCTTGGAACTTAACCTTGCAAGTCAGGTTAAGGATAATAGAAAGGGCTTTTTCAAATACATAGCTAACAAAACTAACACTAGAGGCAATATTGGCCCACTAAGGAATGAGCTGGGAGCCCTGGTGACAGAGGATATAAAGAAGGCAGAGGTGCTGAATGCCTTCTTTGCCTCTGTCTTTACTCCTGCGGGGTTTCCGCATGAGCCCCAGATTCATTTAGCCCCAGAAGTAGTCGAGATAGATGAGGAGTTAGACATAGTAGATGAGGATTGGGTTAGGGATCAGCTGAGTAATCTGGACATCCATAAGTCCATGGGTCCAGATGGAATGCATCCAAGGGTGCCGAGGGAGCTGGCGGAGGTCATTGCTAGGCCACTCTCCATCATCTTCAGTAAGTCATGGGTAACAGGAGAGGTGCCTGAGGACTGGAGGATAGCAAATGTCACTCCAGTCTACAAAAAGGGCAAGAAGGAGGACCCGGGTAACTATAGACCGGTCAGCCTCACCTCCATCCCTGGAAAGGTGATGGAACAACTTGTTCTTGTCACTATCTCCAGGCATATCAAGGACATGGGAGTCATCAAGAGCAGTCAGCATGGTTTTATCAAGGGTAAATCATGTTTGACTAACCTCATAGCCTTCTATGAGGAAATTACTAGGTGGATAGATGATGGAAGAGCAGTAGATGTGGTTTATCTTGATTTCAGTAAAGCATTTGACACCGTCTCTCACAGCATCCTTGTAGATAAGTTGATCAATTACGGGTTTGGTGATCAGGTAGTGAGGTGGATCAGGAACTGGTTGAAAGGAAGGAGTCAGAGAGTTGTAGTCAATGGGGCAGAATCTGGTTGGAGGTGTGTGACTAGTGCTGCCAGTCACTGCAGTCAGGCAGCTGTGACTTTCCTTAATCATCTCTTACCATCATAACAGACCCTACTAGTAAAGTCATAAAAAGCAGGCTTAAAAAAAAACTTGGAAGACTTTTTTTTTTTTTTTTTTTTTTTTTTGTCAAGTGTTCTTGCTTCAGACAAGGGAAGCATGTTCAGCGCTTCTGAGCATTTGTCTCCTTCAGACAGAAGAGCTTGTAAAGCCCAACTTGCAAGAATGTTGTGTGGTCTGGTATTTCTAGTGAAACCTATATGCATTTACATCCTGTCAGATTCTGTTTAAGCAAACAATCATCCTTCGGTAGACCAAGAAACATAATAGCAAAATGGCAAAATACATAGCTACCTAATTGGAGGAGGCATTCAGGTTTGAACATCTAGCTTACTGTAGTCATTCTGGGTAGAGCCAGGTTTTTTTTTTTCTTCTGGTGCCAATTTCTGTTTTAAAAAAATATTTTTTAGTTATTTTTATGTAGATTTCATAAACCCACCTACCTTCTTTGATGATTACGGGCAAAACCTTAGCTGTACTGGCAAACCACAGCTATCATAGCTTGCTTGATCATTTAAATGACTTCACTGCAAATACCCATGTAAAGGTAAAAGAAATGGTTATTACAACTCCCATTATCATTTCCATCACATCACAGAGACTGAATGGATTCCAAATGCATTGCACCAACAGCTGTCAAATTACCAGGCACAAGACACAGGCAGTGCAGGATCCCCATGGATCTTTAGGCCAATAAACTCTGGGTGACTGTTCCTTTGATGACATGAACTTAGGATGGCAACATCCATACTGTGAAAGAGGAAAAAAGTCCTGTGGTAAGAAAGTGGTAAGTGGTAAATCTGTGGTAAGTCTGATGACAGGGAACAATTCTGGGCTGAGGATGCCACCTGAGAAGGCAGAGGTAGGCCACAGCGACACAATGTGATTATCAGCAATATGACTGCCTAAGATTCTGACTTGTCAGCCAAGTGCAGGAAATAGAAACTCAGAAGGAGTTTGGGCAGACTTCTCAGAAATGGTAGGGAAGCTGCATTAGTCTTTATTTGTATAGATATAAACAGGTGGGGAAAAAAGGGAAGAGTTTCTGGAAAGAAAGCTTAGTCGCTTTAAAAAGAAATAACCAAACCTGTCAAGCAAGCTCTAAGTCTTCAATATTGCATTTGGACTAAGGCCTCCCTGACAGTTTTCGTTTGGTAGATGTTTGTGTCGCCGAGGGGGGGGGAGAGGTGAGGGGGGGAGGGGGAAGGGGAGCAGGGAGGTTTATGCTCCGACTACCAAACAGAGGCCCAGAAATGCAGAGTGACCATGCATGGCTAGAAAAATCGGTGCCAGGAAGAGGGATTCAGAATCACTAGGATCTAGAGGAATCTTTAAAAATAGAAGGACCCTATACAGGAGGCATGCCCTTCCTTGTAAGCCACCTGCAATCAATACGCTGACATTCCAAATAAAAAAAAAATTATATTTTTTTTTAAATGGAGGCACAAGAGAGTTTAACCTAAGAATCACAGAAAAGCCAACAAGTGTTAAAAAGCACATGGTTTGGGGTGATGCACACAACTAAGTAAAGCACAGAAAGCATTCAAAAGAACACAACAGTTCAAAAACCTTGCAAGAGCAACAAAATCCAGATAGCTACTACAACAGTAGTAGTGTAGTAGTGTATTGTGCAGGTCTCTCATAAATGAGACAGCAACATGATGAAAGTTACATACAGTTAGCCTAGAGGAGGATCCAAGGTGACCTTATAGCAATGTTCCAATACCTGAAGGGGGCCTACAAGAAATCTGGGGTTGGACTTTTTGCACAGGTGTGTAGTGAGAGGACAAGGGGCATCGGTTTAAAACTTGAAGAAGGGAGATTTAGATTACATATTAGGAGAAAATTCTTTACTATGACGGTGGTGATGCACTATAACAGGTTGCCGAGGAAAGTTGTGGCTGCCCCCTCCAAGGGAGTGTTCCAAAACCAGGTTGGATGAGGCTTTGAGCAACCTGATGTAGTGGGAGGGGTCCCTATCCACGGCAGGAGGGTTGGAACTAGGTGATCTGTAAGCTGCCTTACAGCCCTAGCTATTCTACGACCCTATGATAAAAGGATATGAGATACAGATCACCTGCTGCACAAAACAAACCAGAAAGAGAGCAATCTGGTGTCACGGTTTAACGCTGGCCCCCCAGTTAAACCGAGTGACAGATGCCCAAACCAGGACATCTGGGAAAGGAATGAAAGAGTTCTGTAACTATAGTGGAAGTGTTATTATTCACCATCTTCTACAAGAGAAGTCCTAAGAAGCATCAAATGAAGTTATGAAATAGCAAGTTTAAACACACACAGCTCTCTCTACGTAGCACCTGGACATGCTAAAATTGATTTTTCATCAGAGACTGTGAATGCTAAAACTTTATATAGCTTAATAAATCACTTGGGCAAAGACAGATTAAATGTGCAAAGATGCACACTCTAGCTGATTAAATCTATCAGCCACAGGTCACAATCACCAAAAGGGTAGTAGACATAACAAGGCACCTATCTATTGCAGTTCAAATCACTTTCACTTCTCAGCTACCAATCTGGAGTCTGCAAAGCTATTTTTCTTGGGGGTTCTTGAGATCTTCAGACACACAAGATCAGTCCCCATGGTTCAGATATGTATCAGCAAAAGCCTCAGAGGAAAGAAAGGACCATGATTAATTATCTCTTCACTCCTAAGTCTCTGTCTGCAGCTCTCTATTCTCCGCAAGTCTCAAGTCTTCAGTCAGCCAAGGCCCATGACCTACTTGGTAAGGGCACTTCACAGTTGCAACAGAACAGCTTTAATAGTTGCATTTCACGAATTTTATAGATTCTCCAGTACACAACAGAACCCAAACCAAAAGGCTTCACAGCATATTATCAGGGATACTGGGCTCTTCAAGTATGCCTGAGCTAATTTTGAACTTCTTATTTCTAAATGGTAGGAAAACTGAATAATCCGTTTTTCTAGTGATAATTAAAGCACAAACCAGCCACCCCGGTGGGCCCACACTCCTACACGTGGAGAGCTGGTTATGGAAAGGCTCTACAGAGGACGATCCTGGGTTGACAAGGTCACCGACCTCGTCAGTGCTCCCCAGGTTCAGCTGCGTCCTACCTATTCCAGAGGCGCGGAGACAGTGGCTCAGTCCTTGAAAAAGACAACGTAACAGCAGCGAGCAGTGGCTGGAGGCCGCCCTGCCCCGAAGCCAGGGGAGCGCCGGGGCCTCACAGCGACCCAGCCTGGGGGCTGGGAGTCCGAAAGGCCCGGGGCGGAGCAGAGGCTTCCCCGGCCCACAGCCGCCTGCGGTCAGTGCCCGTCCCCGGTGAGGGGATGGATGGGAGGGAGGAGCTCAGCTCTGCGGCGGGCGCCTGCCAGCTCCACAGCGCAGCCCCGGGAATCCGTGAGCAGGAAACGCCTTTTTTGGGTCGCGGAAGTGCCAAAAAAGGCGCGGAGGAAACGCCAAATATGGTCGGCGCGGTTCCGGCAGCGGGAGCGCCGCTTCCGCTCGGCTGTGGCTACCCCGCCTGCCGGCGCGCTCCCGGAGTTGGCCCGGTGCCTCTCGGCCCCACCGTGCCCCCCGGAGCCGCCGCCACCGCCGCCGCCAGCTGTGACGCACGGCAGTGGTCGGATCTGAAGCCGGGGTTTAAATCGCAGACAGCTGGGGTTTAATTCAGGCAAATGGATTTTCTGCCACTGACTAGAAAAGAGAGACGTCCTCACCTCCTTCTCCTCCCGCCACCCCTCCCCCTCCCTCCAGCACCCCCCCAAGCCCTCTGTGCGCGGTTTGGGACTCTACCTGTTCTGAAGGCGAGAGGTTTCCCTGGCCGATGATAACACTTGCTGTTTCCCTGGGAACAGCATCCTTGAGACAGACTTTTCTCCCGATTACAGCGGAAGCGAACCTTAAGAATCAGAAATCCCTTGGTCTTCTTCAGGCCAACAGCACACGGAAGGATCTCGCAGATGTACAGTAGATGCTTTCTCAACCCCGAAGTCTGCTTCTGTTTTATGGGATGAAGGCCATGGAAAGAGTAGGAGCAAAAGGCCACGTTCATTTTCTTTCATTTACGTTATAAACAGGGGCAGCAAATGCAAAGCACAAGTTGCTGAAATTCAGACCGAATGCCAAAACTTAAATTGTGAGCACTTTGTAAGAAGTTACAACCAAGATTATCTGCATGAAAAAGGCCGTGTGGCATATATCAACAGTTTTTGCAATTTGGTTTGGCTTTTGTTTGTATTGTGTTGGGGTTTGTTTGTTTGTTTTGTTTTCCAAACCAGCAGCTCTGTGATACTGAGGAGCTTCTTGCAATAAAATGCAGTTCAGACGAGTTACCCCCGCTGGATGAGACGTGTCATTTGCCAGTTCTCAGGCCAGTACAGGCAAACTACAGTAGTGCACCAGTACCAAGCCCTTCCCTCGGAACACTGATGACTTGTGCCACTCAGCTACACTGATTCTTGAGTAAGGGTTACCATAGGACCCTACATAGCTGGTTCAGTGCCTCAGAACGTCCCTACAGTTAGGCACTGCTGCCTGTGGTCTGTGACCAATGCCCACGGCTGTGGGGCCATGAAATTATTCTATTGAAAGGGAGACTGCAGCACCCTCAAGAGAAGAGCTAAGGATGTGACAGGGAAGCAAGGGGAGCAGGTTAGGTTGGATTTCTGAAGGCCTCCACAAGCTGAAAGGATCTACCATCATGAAGTGGAGAAAGTGTAGGGCAAGTAGGAGCAGTGTTTCTTTGAGCTAGAGAAGCATTGCAGACCCCATCATCTCCTTTGCACTGGAGAGTAGGGAATGCTGATCTCCCTGGTATCCAGTGACAGCACAGGAAACATGGGAATGGTTCAAAGCTCTATCAGGGGGTATTCAGACTGGACAATAGAAAAATTTCTTGTCTGAGAGTGGTCAAATAAAACAGACTTTCTGGACATGTGGTCAGTACCCCATGCCTGTTAGTGTTTAAAAGGCATTTTGGACAATGCCCTTAATGGCATGCTTTAACCTTTGGTCAGCCCTGAAGTGGTCAGGCAATTAGACTAGATGACCATTGCAGGTCATAGGTCCCTTCCCACTGAACTATGCAATTCTATCCTGTACTAAAGGCTGCCAGGCCCACCCACTTACGTGCCCTATGTTGTGTCAAGGAGAAATTTACGATGGCTATCAGCTAAGCAGGGCTGCCCTCCACCAACCAGCCATTTGGACTGAGGTCATTGCACTTCCAGCTGAGAAACTGTTCTATTGTTTTGCCATCCATTAAGATTTCTGACTACCTGTGAACAAATAGTTAACATTCTAATTTTTAAACACAATTTTCAGCAACAGGACAATTGTTTTTCTTCCTAAAATTAGCTCACATGCTTTTAGGGAAGCCAGAAAACAGAAATCATGGCTACTTCAAAATAGCAGGTGACATACCTAATGCAAGGACATGTGTGTTCCATTCATACCTTTGCAAGCACCTGGACTTAGGAGTGATTGGTCTCCCCTCCTTCCTCTAAGTGGGTATTTCTCCAGGAGACAAGCAGCACTTGTTACTTCCCAGCCACTCCAGGAGTCAGGGCTGCTGTAGCAGTCTTCCCCTGTAGCAACTTAAAGGAAAATGTGGAGGTCCACACGATTTTTTTTATTATTTTTATTTTTTTTTCTGAAGGGTATTGTACACCAAATATCCCATTGGCAGGAAAGCGCATTCAATGTATTTAGAAGCCAAACAGTCACTTTCATTTTAACAAACACAATTACAAAGTAAAAATAAACCACAAAAAATGAACTGCATGTTCATAACATACAAAACTTGCTGCCTACTCAGTAGGTAACTACAACATTCCAACTCCTGAATATATATATATATATATAAATTTACATTTTTGTAACAAAAATAGACTTTAAGAGGTGTGGGGTGTTTTTTTGCTTACATTCTGTCCCCCAGGGCTTTCTTGTGCTCCCCTCCCCACTCATTCCCTGCTATCCTTTACATTCTTTGAGTAACATCCCTTTCACTTTAAGGCAAGATGCAAAGCATCCATTCACACAAATGCATGACATCAGCAAGGCTTCACAAAAAGGCACCAAGACTTGTAACTTTAAAAACAAAACTTCTGCCACATGAATCTCATCAGGTGATATTTACAAAGCGTCACTCTAACATGCTCAAATATAGTAAGTGCTGTTCCCAAAGAAGGTTGAATCTCATTACAGCATTGTCACCAAAACAGAATTAACATTTACAGAATATGTCCCTGCAAACTCCAAATAATACAACATGGATATGCAAAGATTTTTCACATCAATAGTATCTAAAGGAAAGCAAAACCATGACACAGTTACAATTTACATCAGCTATATACTTAAAGTCCTTTCTTCCTAATAAATGACTATTGTTTGCGGGGAAAATTATACTGAACTTATATCCACAATCCATGCAAACTAAGTCATTCAGCAGAGGTGGAAAACCTGACCAGCAGTTGTTTCAGGCAGCTGAAGTTTAAAGAAAAGTTAAATAGCCTTGCAACGTGTAGTATTGGGGGAGTAGTAGGAAACTCCAGGTCTGATGATAGTACCAATGGAAAAGGTGAATTCTCCTGTTCCAGAAGGTCATCTCAGCAAATCTCAATTGTTCTTGGAGAAAAGGCTGATGTCATGTCTGAAAGTGCCGATGTCACCTGTGAGCTGAAATTGTTGGTGACCCCTGGAGATGAGAAGGAGGTGGCCACTGGGGTCTGGAAAGTGGCAGTGCCAGAGGAGTAAGTGGTTGCTATAGAAGGAGATGGGAATGTGGTGTGTGCAGGGGAGGGATAAGAAGAGGGAGCAGGAGAGGAGTACACTGTACGCACTGGTGAGGGGTAAGTGGTGGCAATGGAGGAAGGGTAGGGTGTAGACACAGAGGATGAGTAGGCAGGAATTTGGGAAGCAGTTGAGACCGGAGCTGCCTTTTCCACTTTCTTGTCCTTCTGCCTAAGGTGGATTTTAGTGTGTCTCTTCCTCTCGTCACTTCTGGCAAACTTTCTGCCACAAATGTCACAGGCAAATGGCTTCTCTCCTGTGTGTGTGCGGATGTGCGTAGTCAAGTGGTCACTCCTGCTAAAGTTCCGCATGCAAATGCGGCACTGGAAAGGTTTCTGTCCCGTATGGATGCGGATGTGCCGCGTTAGCTCGTCAGACCGCGAAAACCTCCGGTCACAGGACTCTACTGGGCAGGCATAAGGGCGCTCATGAGGAGGGGTCTTGCTGGGACGGTTTGGGTATTTCCTCATCCTGCTGGGCTTGATCAGCTGGGACTGATAGCTAGTGTTGAGAGTCTTCAACTCTTGGGAGCCAGTTTGAGTAGCAAATGCCTTAATAGTGGACAGCGGTGTGAGGGAAGGCTGCTGTGCTCTGGTCTCAAGGGCTGAGAAGGGCTTCTGATCAGCTGGAACAAGACTGAGCTCACCCTGTTGTTGAGGGAACAGGTAATCCGGGATCATCGGCACCTGAAAGTTGGTTTTAGCAGTTGGGTATGCTGGAGGTGGATACTGGATGGGGCCTCCAGAGGGGTTGGGAAAGGACTGGGTCTGTGGGTCAGGGAAAATATCAGAGCTGGAATTGGGAAAAGTTGGTGCAGCTGAATAAATTGGACTGTTCTCGCTGGCTTGGACAGAACAGCTCAGAGGGGGGCTCTGCGAGGAGGAGGATGCTGATGATGAAGAAGGTGTAGAAGTGGAAGGTGCATTAGCCATGCCCACCAGCCCACTGACAAGGCTGAAGAGGGGCTCTGGCCATAAGGTGTTGCTACTGTTGGGGGCTGGCTCCAGGGAAAAGCGCCCGGTGTAGGTTATTGGTGGCAGTCGCGCTGTTTGGTTGGGATAGCTGGTTTCTGGTAGGGTTTTCTCGTTGTTCAGAGCGATCTCAGGAAAAGTGTCTGGAAAGAGAGGAAGAGCGATTACTTCCAACAGCCACCGCAGCTGCTGCCAATGCTTCGCGAGCCATCCCTGCACAGCGCAGCCCCAGATACTTGCTTCTGGTTAATTAATAATTGAAAGTACCATATTGCAGCGCTGCTGGCAGGTCTCCAGCAGTAGCTAGCCCGGAGCCGCTGACGCACACAAGAGAATCCCCCCGCGCAGCCGCCGGGACTGGGTCGCCGCTGCAGCGCGGAGACTCCGCAGGCGCCGCTGATTCCCCCGGCGCACCGGGACTCTCCACCCGGGCGAGGCCAGCGCGCTTACCTGCCGCCAGGTGCTCGAAGTGCTGCTCCCCGGGCTCCCCGGCGGAGCCGAAGCCCGTGGTCTCAGACACCCCGGGAGGGGCGAGGAACTGCGGACCCCCGCCGCTGAGCAGCATCATTTCCTCCAGCTTGGGATAGTGAGTGTCCACGGCGGGAGGCGAGTGCGGGAAGGCGCCGAAAGGGTCGGAGATCTGCAGCTGGGGCAGGAGCTGCATCTCTGCCTTGGCCGCGGCCATGAGGGCGCCGCGCTTGGGCTCTGACGGATGGTGACACCTCTGCCGCGGGCCCGGCGGACGGGCCGGCTGCGGCGAGGCGGCCGTCGCCTGCTGCGTGCCCTGCGCCGCGGTCGCCCCGGCGCTGCCCGCTGAAAGTGCTCGGCTCCCCCGCCCGCCCGCCCGCCCGGGGCTCCCCCCGCCTCTGCCCGCTGGAAGCGCTTAGCTCCACGCCCGCCCCGGAGCAGCCTCTATATATCGGGTCTCACCGGCCGCAACCCGCCCCGGCCCTGACGTACATGGCCATATATGGAAAGCAGGAAGCCCTAATATGGATGCGGGCTGGAGAACCCCGCCTGGCGTCAGCGCCTGGCACCGGGGGAAGCCGGGCCGTGGGGGCCCCTCCCGCACCGGACTGGGAGCCCCGCGCCCGCTGCGGGCCTGACCCCCGCCATAGGCTGCACCTCCGCCGCACTGGCGAAGGGCCGCCGGCCTCGGGGTCCCCGGCCCCTCCCGCCCCAGCCAGCCCGCCGGAAGCCCCCGCCGCACTTTCCATATTAGGAAACGACCTTATAAGTCTCGGTTCCGGCGGAGACTTCCCGCACCTTATATGGCGATTCCGGCCCCGGGCTGAGAGGGGGAGCAGGGAGCTCGGGCGCGAGAGCGAGGTTGCAGCTGGGCCGCGCGCCCGCCCCCAGACCGCGGGAGCGCGCGGAGGCGGCGGGCCACGGGTGCACGAGGCTGCTGCCCGGGCGCGAGGGAGCGCCCGGCGGGCTCCAACGCCGCCACAGTCTGTCGGGCAGAGGCCCCGCTCGCCCCCCACCCTAGCGGGCTCGCCGTCCCTGCGGCGGGGCCGCGCGCTCGGCAGCCCTCGTTGCGGAGGAGTTTTCTGGGCGCTGGCAGCGCGCCCCGCAACGGGGTGTGGGGGATTGGCGGAAAAGGGGAATCTCTGGGATTCCGGAGGCCTGCCCTGCTCCGCCCTCTCACGCCGAGAGCCGAAGAGCTCTGGCCGCAACGCCAGAGCGAGGCATATGGGGCTCGGTGCGCTTCCCTCGCGCAGCGGCTGATTGGGCACTGCTGCAACAGACCCCCCGTACCGCACGGCCGCACTCGCCACTGATTTCGGCGCTGGGAAAAGCAACAGCTCCGGGGACTTTATCCTCGCTCCTCTAGGGCTGTCCCTTTGAGCCGCAGCGCCTTACTGCCCGTTCTCCCCGCAGAAGCGGGCTGCTCCCAGCACCGGCTCTGCGCTGGACGGACGGCTGCGCACGGAGGCCCCGACTCCCCCGCCCGAGGCAGCAAGCACAGCGCGGAGCCGCAGGAGAGCGCCCCGGGGACCAGGGGAGCCTCCCGCACTATAAATAGGCGCTCGACGCGGCCGCCGCTCCGCTCCGCCCCACCCGGGCGGCCCCGCTGCCGGCGCGGGGCTCCCCTGGCTCCGGACCAGGCAGCACCGGCGACGCAGTGCGGCCACAGTGCGCGTGCGCGGCCGCCGCAGCGAGGGTTTCCCCGCAGTGCGCGGCGCTCTGTGGGTGGCGGCGGGAGCAGCCGCTGACCCGAACCCCGCTGGGCTGGGCCGGGACGGGCCGGGGCACCTCCGGCTTCGTGCTTCGCCGGCCTTGATCCGTTCGGGCCGGGCCGGGCCGGGCCTGGAGCCCCGCGGCCGCCCCTGCCCGGCTACGGCACGGTGCTCGCCACCGCCCGCAGAGGCGGAGGGAAACGACAGGCGCCTTTGCGCCCGTGCACGGCGCGGTCTTCTGGCGCAAAGCAGCATCACGCGCCGCGGGTGCTCGGCCGATCCCTTGTGCCGCGGGAAGGCAGCTGTGTACATCACAGCGCTGACTCCGCCGCCTTTGTGATTGATATGCTGGATGCACGCAACGGCAGGGTTCTGTCTGTCCACTTTTACAGAACACTGAAACCTCCATCATGTGTTCTCTTTTGACTGAGCTGCTATATTTAAAGCCGTGTCTTATCAATAACAGCGTGCAGTTCCTCCCGCACTGATGCATTTGCACCCTAAAATCAATTCCAAGTTCCAGCCACACATTGCCCTCAAGAAAAACATCAAAAGTTCCTGCTTATCTGCAGCATGTATTAATCAAGGGCACCTAATGTGAATATAATCTTTGGTACTTAAAGTTTATGGAGAGAAATGATACTGATTTTCAAATGTCAGTGCACTGTTTTGAAAGTGGATTCAGACCTTTTTGGTTTTTTGGCAAATTTAAACATCTACCGCAGGTTTTGAGAAGTAATACATAATGATTACAGCTAGTCGCTGGTTCCCACCAGCCTATCATAGTTTGGAGCGATGTTAGATGAGCAGAACAGCAGAACTTGACTTCTACTAACAGCTTGGTTTGATGTGGCTCCTGAGCATCTTATTAACATTGCAGAACCCATTGTATCCTCCTTCTCCCTTATTTCTTCAAAACACACACCCCTCCTGGCCCCCTTTCATGACCAGAATTAACATTTTTTTCAACTAATGCCCGATTCCCAGAGAACTTAGTTCATACACCACCCTGCATGTTAGGCTCAATACGCCTTTTCAATGGATGTACATAATTCAGAAAAGTTTGGTTGGTTTGTTGTTTGTTGTTGGTTGTTTTTTGCTTTTTTAAAATCTATTGCATTCTTTTTGCTACCTTAATTTTTATCAATATACTTCTAATTTAACAGTTCACATAACAGTAAGCAAGAGATGTTTCAGAGTTGCAAACAGAGCAACCCAGCTTGAGCTGCACATAAACTATAGTTATAACGATTGTTCAGCAACACATCCTTCACCGTTCCAATGATACTTCCTGGCTTCAGTCACTATAGAGGCAGCAATACACACAGATATCTTACAGCCTGAACACTGAGCTAGGAAATCACCCATTGTCATTATGCACTCATGCTGCGAGTTCTATTTTCCTTTTCTGAATACAACAATAGGTCTGTCAGAACCATGTTAGAAGAGTCAGACTTTTACTACCAAAAAAATAAGATCTGCTAGTTCAGCAGCCAGCCAGCTTTTGTTAGTGAGGGATACTTCAATAAGACTAGAAGTTGTGAATTAAAGCTTTTGAAGTGGACCCTCTAGCTACAAGAGTAAAATATTTTCTGTGTTTTATTTTCTAGGTAGCATAATTTGAATGTCCAAGGAGTTTTCTACTATAGCTCAGTATTTTAAAAATAATATCTTTCAAATATGGCAGTATTTAAGTCAATTTGTAACACTCAATGCTCCTAGTGAAAGCACAGAAGTGTAAGACTGCCATTGGATCAGTCACAATTTTATCTGAAAGTTTGATAATTTTGTTTGTGATTGTCTAATGAATAAACATGTGTAGTACTCAGGGAGTCCCTGAAAATCCACTATCATCAAATGAAATTGTTGTCTCTCATTATGTTTCAGTGAGAGAAATGCTATTCAAAGGACAGAGTGAAAAATGCTAAGGGGTCAGGGAGTGAAGACAAAACAGGGTGTTAAGCTCTATGAATAAACCACTCAAGTCACTGGAAAATGCTAGTCGCTACTTCAGTTTTATGGAACAGCACAAAAAATCTAAAATAGCAGATTTATTCTTATTTTTCTGTTAATTTGATGCTGTAATACTCTTTGATGCTTGAAGTGTGTGCATCCTAGTGGTATTGTCTAACCAGAAGAGGGAACTCTTTCCTTTAATTACTTCATGAGCTTGTCATCATCTACAAAAATTATTAGAGCATGGATGCATTGTGTAAGAATCATGTTTCTTGTGGGTTTTGTTTTGGTTTTTTTTAATTAATCTCAGAGATTATGAACAAAAAGGAGATGTTACTAATTTTTCTCAAAAATCTGAGGTGTCTGAGGGTTTTAGCCTCAGGCTTTCATGCTTTGATTTAAATAAATTTTTTCAATTGCTTAATTTGGGGTGCATGACTTACTAGGCTTCAAATTCCTGTAAAGATTGTGTCACATAGCACAAAAAAAGTATTAGCACTTAGTATTAGCACATAGCTAAAAAAGTATTAGCACAGAGCACTACTCAAAGTATTCAAACATTTCCCCTAGTGACTAAAAGTATCTCTGCTCTAATGAACATCTCCAGTTTAGATAATTTAGCTGCAGTTACTAAATTAAATATTTATATTGGTTCCTTGTTAGCCCTGTGACAAATGGTACTGTGTTTCCCACGGTATCAAGACAATTAAGATATATGGGTACATTCTTGGTGGCCTACCACTGTTTCTGGCATGTTTATGGAAGTAAAAATAAGGCAGAACTACTTGGCAACCTTCAGGGGCAATTTCTCTAAGCGTAAATACCTCTGCATTGAAGCAAGGTGCAAGAGGCCTACCAATATTCCTCTAGAGAACAAGGAGAGTCAAGGGTTTCTGGCAGCTGAGTAACCTCAATCACTCTCATGTTGACCACAATCACTAGCACAAGGAGCCTCTCAATTTTTATTTTTTTTTTTTTTTTAAGACAGACTTTGTTTATTGAAAAACTAATCTGAGTAGGAGACTATTCACTTTGAACTATCTGTTGGAACCTTGAGACCAGAGGGAAAGTCTGAACCAAGGACAAGAGCACTTAAACTGGTCATATGATACTGTATGATATTTCTATGATTAAAATAGAGCCCGTGCTCAGTAATGCTGCATTTGAATGTGCTCTTCTTTGTCCACAGAGTCAACAAGTTAGTATCACAGTGCTTCTCTGCCTCTCTAGAGGCTCAGAATAAGTACAAAAATCTCCCTACTATATACAAACTGCAACTTCTGAACACTTTCTTCTAGCTACGCACACTGGTGCTGACTTTCTAGGCTAAGAAGGCAAGGCATCTGTATGCACAAAAGAAAAACCCTGCACTATAGTCACAGATTAAATTGAGATCATTGCAATTGTTTTCTTACAGAATTTGCTCTTTGCAGCAATTTTCCCCCCTTATTTTGTCATGTCACTACTAAGTATTGTGGTTTCTTATTGTATGGCAAGTTGTATGGAACAGGAAACATTTGTCACATTTTCTGCAAGTTAGAAGGACATAAAGGCTCAGCATACTCAGCCCAACAGTCAGAATATAGGACAAAAAGCATCACAACAGATCACTGTAGAAGCAAGGCTTGTGTTAGCCGTTTTTCTTATCTGTCATTTTGTTTGGTGTTCTTACAAGTTATTTCAAGCCTTGTTTCCAACAGGAATCTATCAGTCCTTTCCTTTTCTCAGGCCACCTTATATGAAATCGGGTATAGGCACACTGGGAATAGGAGGGCTGCAAGCACCTTCTTGGATAGCTGCAACCTTAAGAGTTCCAACACCTGATATTCCTGACAAACGTGGGAGAACCCAGGCCCCAAATGCTGCTTGGAAATAAACAATTATTGAAGTGCTGAAACACTTTTTGGGGAGGTGGCAAGAGATGAAGTGAAGGATTCTTAGTTGAAAAAAAGACTTTGTGTAGGGATAAGAAGATGTGGGGGGATGTGAATGTCACCAAAATTACTAGAGGAGGTGCTAGCTTTAACATACAATGATAGCTGATCAGAGCACGAGGCGGCCATTGAAGGAAGAGTGCTCCTCAAATCACCAAATATCTTTCTTTCTCTCTCTTAACTTACATGATTTTAATGAGTCCACACCTATCACTATGTATGGCAGTTAACTTCTGTGTAACAACTATAATTTGGCTTTTCTGTATTACAGTTCAAATTGGCAGATATAACACCTTTTTTCCAGTTTGCTGTCATGAGTGCTAATGCAAATGTTGCTGCAATCACCTGGGTGAACAGTCATGTTGCAACCATCTACAGCCCTGCACCAGAACAGGAACTCTGCTCCTGCTATATACTTGGTCATAAATCTGTCCTTCCAGGGGCCTTGCTGTCATCCTCAAGCAGAAGCTTAATCCTCATCTATCAGAGGCTCAACAGGCTACAGCTTGTTCCTCCTCTAGTTTTAATATACTTTGTAGCTTGAAATTGTGCAAATCCTTTGCATTTCTTGTACAAAATTTTCTAGGGAAGGGGATAGATTTTTTTTTCTCCACTCTTATATTCCTCAAATATCCATTTGTCTCTTTTCCTTAAAACATATAAAATAGAGAGGGCAGGGGGAGAGAAGGTATGGAGCGAGGCACAGAGAGTAGAGAGAACCTGCCTTAGGAAGCTGAGGAGAACATAAGCTTTCATATCCTGGGAGTGTCAGTGTTGCTTCTGGCTCAGTATCCATGGAAACCTGATTTCCCATCCTGCTGCAGGAATTAACTGAAGATCCCAGCCCACTTGGCTCAGGGAATCATTATGATATTAGTTCACATTAGGTGATCAGCCTCACTTTTTATCTCATATACTGTTTTCATTACTTTTTATCAGAACCTTTATCAGAAAACGTTGAATTAACTTTAAACAACTTAACAAAAAAAGACCATCTAAATATTTATTTATGGCACAGCAAAGAGAGGCTGCATCTTGGAAAACAGAGTTTTCAAATGGAGCTTTGCAAAAATGCCAACAACAGGAGGCAGCACAGAGTGGGGAGTGCTCTATGCAAATTTCCTTTCCCACATAGTATACTCTCATTTTTCACCTATGCCACCAGGTTATCACATGGGCAAAAAAATACTGTCCATCCTTCAGTATCAGGACTTAACTTTCACAGTTCATTCTGTCCTTAGGATTCAGCGTGCAAAGCTTCAAAGAGAATAAACCCAAAGGGACTTTTGATAGGGAATACTGTTTCCAGACTTTGAATGCTTTTCATTAATTACAACCATAAACATGCCAAGGCCCCACAGGATCTGTTCCTGGATCACCCATCTCTGGATATCTCTAGGTTTGAACTTTATTTCCTCATGTTTGTATTTCCTGCTTAATTCCCCAGTTATCTCCTTTGCCTTTATTTCTACCTGACCACCACATCATCCTATCTTCTCTGTCTTTTCTTCTTGGACATTGATTTTCCCTGGCTTCTATTTTCTGATACTTTGTATTTAGCAGCTGGTCCTTTTGTAACCATGACAACTACATCATGATGTCAGCAAAGGATCTCACTACTACCTGAGAACCTGGATCTCATTAAATGCCAGGGCTGAGCTGACGTTTAGTGTCTTGTACTCAGGGAAGGAGTTTTGTTTGGAGTCTTTTGTATTTTGTCAGTGAGACAAGAAAGGCCTACTTCTTATGTTAAGCTTAAATCCTTCAGACAACTGTACTTCTCTCTCTTCAACTGGCACTATTAAGATATAGTCCCTTCCACAGATGTGGACTGTTCGAAGTCATCACAGGAAAATCATATAGCCTTTGGGTTAGATTAAAGCAGTTATGCTGTGTTGTTCTGTCATATCTCAAAAACTGACAGTTTATGCAAAGAAACTGACTGGTCTCAAGCCATAGTCCCAGATGCTTCAAAAGCTACATATACTTGCTACAGAATGGTTTTGGATTCATGGACAAAACTAAGCAGTACCATTTTCCCTGACTGGTAACTGCAGGCAGGGACAAAGGGAAAGTAACATTTTGAATTGACTTGGTGACAGCTCAGGACACATTAGACAAATACTTAAATGGATTAAGAAATAGCATAGACCAGTGAAAGACTGTACAAGGACACCAGTATTCTTAGGGGAAATAATTTCCCTTTCTAGCTGGAATTACTAATTGCACATTGTGCTACTCACCACCAAGACCAAGAATCCCTCTGTGATTAACCACTCCTCAGTCTCACGCTCCGATTTCACAGCATCAGACCCTTTGGTCATCCAGGGAGATTCAAATGCTGTCAGAATTAAGAGTTAACCAAATGTAGAATTCCAGGGAGAAATCTGTCGAAGTGAACCTACTTCCACACACAGCAAAGATAGCTTCTCCATGTTCCTTGTCTCTCAGTGTAAGTAAACACACCAGCTCACACGCACTTTCTTCCTCTTTCTCCCCACATCAGTAAAGACCACGGGGTGCTGTGGATTTAAAGTTCAGGTATCATGGCTTAGGCCCAGGTAAGAAAGAACCAGGCAGTCCCTGGCTCTCCTCTCCCCCCTGCTGAGGGATGGTGAGGAGAAAATCCAAATCCAAGCAAAACCTGGTGGGTCAAGAGGATAGGGAGGGTTTCATTCACCACTTACGGTCACAGGCCAAACCAGACCCAACCTGGGAAAAAAATCAAGTTTAGTTTATCACAAGTCAAATCAAAACAGGACAAAGAGAAAACAAAACCGAGCTCTTAACACCTTACCCCCAGGCGTCCCTTCCTCCCGGGCCCGAATTCCTTTGTTCCCGATCTCTATACATCCTCCCCCCAGCAGCACAGGGGGAAAGCTGTGGGGCTCATGGCCACGCCTTCCTACTCAGGGAGAGGGACCCCTCACAGCCGTCCCCGCTCCAAGGCAGGGTCCCTCTAGCAGGGGACAGTTCTTCGGGAACCCCTCCGACACGAGTCCCTCCCGCCACGTGCAGTCCCGCAGGCACAGACAGAGCCGCGGCTGCTTCGGGAGCAGTCACATACCCTGGCACGGGGTCCTCCGGGGATGCAGCGGGACGAGCCCACCTCGCACCGTGGGCTGCAGGGGAACCTCTGCTCCAGCCCCTCGTCCCCCTCCGACCTTGGAGTGCTCCGGCACTCCTTTCTCCTCTGGGATTGCCTTCACTTTCACCTCTTCTCTGCACTGAGGTCTTACAGAAGTTCCTCTCCCCTTCTTGAAGATGTTCATGGCAGAGCAGCAGCTTCTCACAGGAGCCACCCCTGAGGCTGCTCCTCCACTCCCAAAACCACACCACACGGACCCCAACGCACCTGGGATAAGCACTTCAGTGAAAATACTTGCTTTATGATTTTTTTTTTTTTTTTTTCTTTTTTTTTTTCTTTTTTTTTTTTTTTCTCCCATCGGAGCATTTGCAATCAGTAACGTTTTAAGTACTTTGAAAAATAAATGTTACAAACATTCTAGGTAGCCAACATCCAGCCCTATTTATCAGTAGGTTATTGCTCCTGAACCTGTAGTATTTACCTTTTGTTTATTTCTTGGCTGATCTGAGCCAAAAATTCCAAAATAAAGCATAAGTCTTGCTTTAAAAAAAACAAAACCAACCAAAAAAACCCCCCAAACTTTAGAATATTAACAGATAATCCAATGTTAAAGTAATTCAAGTTAGGCATTACCATGCCCTGATACGAAAAGTCTTACAGTGATTACAACAGTGGTAGACTTGCAAGTTTTACCAAGTCTATCTGGGAAAAGCTGAGTAAAGAAGTGTGTTTGTAATAAAACTGAAACACAATACAAACATATCACTAGGGGCAAGGTGTCCCCCCACCTCACAGCCCAAGTCTGGACTGTATCTGCATCTTGAACTTGGGTTTTCCCTATGATGGTGAAGAGCTTTTATCCCAAGCTGAGCAAGAACTCTAAAAACAACCTGACTGAAAGCTGATTAATTAAGCCAATTCCTGATTAATATGCTAGAAGCCCTCTGTGACATTTCTATGGAATGTCTCTGTGCTCTTGGGATTGTTGATTCAGTGCAGAGCTGCTTGAAATTTCTACAAGTGAGCCCTCCTCACTTCTCAAATGGCTTCCTATTACCTGCTCGTCAAACTAAACTAAAAATTATTGTTTTGTGTTCAATAACAAGGGGAAGGCTTGAAATTTCAGAGCACAATGTATGAAGCTATAAATGTACACTATAAAAAGGAAGCTGCATTTTCAAGAGCAGTGTGAAACCTTATCTCCCATGTTTGTTTCATTTTTTTTCTGTAGTTGAAAAAAAAATGCCAAATTTTAAGGGGCATCCTCAGAAATACTCAAGCTAAAGAAGTATGTAATTTGGATCTCTGCAAGATCAATTTGATGAATTTTTTTCATTGCTTTGCTCATTTGATGAGAGATCAAGGAAAAGTTACGTTTAGAACAAGGCTAGTAACTGGCGAAAAAGACGTGTGAAAGAACCAGAAGTCTCAAAACAAGTATAAAAATAGACAAATTTTGGTTTTCACAGCACTGCAGAGTTTAGAGTAGCCTCACCACAAAGTAGATTGTATTCAATGTAAAAGACCCATTTCAGAAAAAAAATGCCTCTGCATACCTCAAGATGCAGCAACTGTGCCCATGGCCTACAGAGAGGAAGGCATAAAAATCTGTGTTCTTTACGCAAGTGATTCTGCTACAAGACACCCTTTGATTCACAGTAAAATAGAACAGGGACAAAGGCAAAAGAAATCACGGTACATTGTAGCCAAGCACCTTACAACGTTATTCCCACCTGAGCTGTTTTTAACACAGAAGTTACAACAGTGGAAGAGTCAAAAGCCCTGTGCACTCAATGCAGGCAAATAAAATAAACTGAAAGAATTTACTCCATGAGACAGGCCAGTAACACACAGACACTAAGGAAGACATGGTATTGACTTTCAGGCTTTAGTCACATAACAAGCACTCACTACATGAAAGAAGATGATTTCTGGGAATGCTGGGCTAATGCATTGTATGGATATTACATATGACACGAAATTATATACTTTCAGGCTCCTCAAAGGCAATTTCAGAAGGAAAGGAACAGAGCAATTTCATTAAGAACTTTTACCATGTTTAATTATATATCCAAATTTTTAATTTTCCAAGATAAGTTATGATGAGAAAGACCTACAAAGATAACAGAAGTGTAACTGAAAAGGAACTGAGTAGAATACTTCAAAACCTGATACACTTCAGAGTCATTCATAAATCATATAATAAATCTACAAATAATGCAAATTATGATGCATTGTTAAAGCTACTGAACATAAATATCAAAACCTAAGGAACATACAATACCTAGTATCTAAAGTCTGTTTGATTTGAGGGGTACAGGATGACATAATCAGAGGGGTAAAGGAAAATCATGGCAATAAATGATTAATAAAAAAAAAAGGAACAAGAAAGAAAAAAGCAATTTGAAAGGACTGTCTTCTAAGAAGAAATAATGTCTTTAATCTCCTGGAAAGAACTCTAGAAAACAAGATGCATTAAACAGTAAGAAACTGGTGGATCAACATTTGGTGTACATTATGTCAGCAAGAAAAATCATTGTATGATTTTCATTTGCCTAATTTCACATGCACAAGAGGTCATTCTACTGTTGAGGAGTCTACATTCATTACTAAACACTTCTGCACAAAAAAGGATTCAGGCAGAACACACAGAACTGAAATCATAGTGTACTTAGGAGGACATTTAAACATTTAGGTATGTAAAGTTTAGTGAAGTATCTATGTCCACAAATCAGAGATGCATCATTGAGATGCATGCACTATAGGAACAGCAGTGTTAAATCAGGATTAAATTAGTAACTTTAACTAAACAATGTATTCAATTACTTCTTTCTTATTCTGAGTAGTTCTAAACAGGCCAGAATTTTCTAGACTTCATGGTTTTAATTGTTTAACATCTTACTTTTAAGTCACTTGTTCAGGAGGGGTGTTTTCTTTGACCACAGCTGTACACATCTGTGTACACTGACTTAATTCAACCTATGTGTATTCCTCTTGGTCACTGGCTTAGTTGCGTCCACATGCTGACTAATAATGTCTTATTTCTCTGCTCCTGGCTTTTGCTATCTTGTTGCATGGAAATCTATCATAAATCCTGGGACGAGAGTTAAGTCACTTTCTGAAAATAATCCAAATTACTTTAGTGGGACCATCTCTCCTATTTCACTACTAAAATGTATAATTAGAGAATTCTGTAAAAATCAATTAAAGTTATGACTGCTTCTTTTCCAATCAGAGTACCACAGCATTTGCAGTCTTTTTTTACTATGATGATGATGGCAGAAGCTCCATAGCAACAGCATATTTGCATTCCTACTGGAACTACATTGCTCCTGTACTATCAGGAAAACTGATTTGATAGGTATTAGCATGGTTATTCAGTTTGTGTGCTGAAGAATTTATCCTTATATAAATAAATATATTAGTTCACTAATATACAAGCATGTGTAAAAGCTTTTTAGAGGGTTTAAAGAGATGTTCCCTGAAACGAATCACTTCTCTCACAGAATCTCTGATCCTTTTCATGTGCCCATTTCAAGAGTCTCTGCCCACTTAACACTGTCCAAGAAAAACTCTTCACGAAGTACTAACAAGCAAACCAAAAGAGACTGCATAAAAAGCAGCCAAAAGTCTGGGCACAGTTATATGAAATATAATGATTAATACACATTTTTAAGGCTAGAACCAGAATACCATGGATATACCACTGTACCCCTCATACTACCACTTACAGCCAGTAGACTAAGCGATGTGTTTCACTGATCACTGGCTGTATCACAGTCCACTAGAAAGAACATGAGGCTTGGTTTCACATGTTAAATCAAAGGTGGAAGCACAAATCCATCATTCTTAAGGCAATTCCTTTTTATTTTTGTTTTCATTTTGATCCCTGTCTTACGTAGTCAAATGATACTTATGATTTAGAAACATTTTAATGGTTTCTACATGCTAGAAAGAATACAAATCATCCCCCCTGCTACTGAAAAAAAAAAAAAAAAAAAAAAAAGCATACCCACTCAGGACAGGTTTTTGTACTCTCATTCCATGGGAAGTAAGGCTGATGAGAATTGCACATATCTCCTATTGAATGCACAGAATGCTTCCAAAGCCTGATGACTATCCATGTTATTCAATAACGACAGCTCTGGTGAGTCAGAATGCTCTCTGGTAGGATAAATTCTCCTTACCAGATAGTAATCTCTAGGATCCAAAATAATTATGTACATCTCATTTCTAGCAGACTAAGCTGCTTGCCAATCATCTCTAACATATCAGCTACAACTCAACAAATTCAGTGGTACTTTATATTTGAGCCTGCTAACCTGGGAGAAGAGGCTGAAATTGAAGAGTTGTCAGTGCTATAACCAATAGCCAAAAACAAACTCCAAACCTGTACAACTCATTCACTCCTCCTGTTATCATCCTGTGCAGGGCATGTGCTGTTGCATCATATTTGAGCGTTCATCCAATACATTAATATACACTTGTCCTCTGGGGAAACTGGGAATGTATAAAAACCATGGACCTATACAGAGAATAAAATAACCACATAGTATTTTTTGCGTATGTCCAGAACTACAGACAAAACACCTATTTACTACATAAATATTTTATCTTCTGACTGCTAAGGGTGGGAATGTCAAGTCTGAGATGGCTGAAAAGGCAGCAGCAGCAAATCTGCCTCCTTCATGAGGACATCCAGGGAGGCAGAATGCTGGCAGGCTTGACGTTCATGGCAATGGCAGAAAAAACTGACAGCAAGGAGGGAAAAGAGAAAACAAAGTGTCCTGAAGGCAAACTACACTTAGGGGGGGGAAAAAGAAATAAAAAAAGCTAGGCTGAATTTTGATGTCAAAAAAGTACTTCAGCTCAGTCAAAACCAGAGACTCGGTCCACAACTCCTGTTACTAAGTTCCAGCTAGAAATCAGAGTGCATCAGATAAAGCATTGAGTGCTACAAAAAACACTAAGCAGAAAGATGCCAGCAGAACCCTGCTAGCTGAATAATTCTTCTCTTATCCCAGTCACTACAAGTGCTAGTCCTGACTACCCACTTTACTCACCACCAGGGTGGGTGTAGGACCAACTGCTGATGATAACCACAAAAAATTCTTCTCACAGCCCATTTTTGTAGTGAAATGAGGCAACCAGGCGCTACTAATTGCCAGGTAGTGGGCATGAGCTTGTGTTAAGCCCACCTGTGCCTGATTAAGGCAGGCCCTAACTGCGCATGAGCAGGATTAGGGGGCCAATAAAAGGTGAGGCTTGAAGCACAGGCTCAACTCACTCTTGAGCAAGCCAGCAGAGGGGTTAGCTCTCGGAGCAATAGCACTGATCCAGGCTAGTCAACCCTGAGAGCTATAGGCTCAGAGCACTATTCGTGAGTTTCGGCTGGAACACCTGGTTGGACCTTGGAGCGTCGTACCCTAAGAGAGGTTCATCTTGCAACACATTTTTTTCTCACACCCTGTGACTGCAGTCTGCACCACAGGCTTTTCAGTAAGTGGGGTTCTTGCTACCTGTCCTTCAAGACTGCCACTATATCCTCACCAGTCTAAAATTTCATGCCTGGGTGTAACAGTTATGTAGCACTGACAGAACATCCGTGATTCTGCACATGTACTCAGATATTCACCATTCTCTAACTTCACATATAAAGTCTATCTACTCTCTGTCCTCCCCAGAATTATTTGCAGTTGCCATTTAGGGAGGTTTCCTACATGCGTAACAGTACTAGTGTTTGAATCTACACTTTAGATATGAACCCAAATCCTCAGTTAACATCTGGGAAGTGGACACAACCTAACCAAGAGACAAGAGCTAGGTGAGGAAACCAAACCAGGACAGCTCCGAGTTCTCAAAACTGGTCTTGATTTTTACATGGCAGAAATAGCAAGACTCTGTATTACTTCTTGTATCTTTATTTAACAATTAAGAGGGGGAAAGGAAGAATACTTAACATATAAGACAGACATGAAGAGAAATTAAATCAACTTAGGAACATAGTTTGAGAAGATAATAAAGCAGCAGCCTTTAAAGAAAAATAATCACAGGCACTAATCATAAGAAACAGGAGAGTAAAAAATAGGAGAAAACTATGTAAACTCTTATGCAAAGAACAAAGCACCATATCTGCAACTCATAAACATATAATCCTGACATATGGAGATTTCAGTACAAATTATCCAATACAGTTATCTATCTGTCAAAATAAACTGGAAGTAAAGAGTGAATAAATAACTTCTGGAACCTCTCTCCCCCACCCACATCAATAACTAAGCCTCTCTCAAAATAACCTTTGCCTAAAGATACCACCATACACTTGTGTTCAGTTTTCCCTGGAGCACCACTGAAAAGAGAGAGCCAGGTAAAACAGCAGCATTTGTAATATTCAAAATTTAGTCACTGAATTATGCTTTTTTTGTCCTGTTGGCTATTATCTTTAGCAAGTCAAAACAGCCTGAACAGAAACAACATAATCAGCTTTTCCAAATACCATCTAACCCAAACAGAAGAGCTGTATTTACAGGTTAATGATCCTCACACCTTGGAGGGGAACTTGGTCAGGAGAGTGGCTTCTAGCAAAAATGTCAAAATTACAGAAAAGGTAAATAAGGATTAGCTGCCACCCTGTGGAATGAAAGCACATCTGCATCAATAAAACCTTTTGTATCATACTCTGAGAAAAAAAAGAAGAAAAACAATGGGTGCTTTGAACTAGGAGAAAATAAATGAAAGCAAAAGAGCAAAATATCAAAGAGAAAATATATGATTTTCTTGAATAGTGTTCACAAAAAAAGAATGTAAAAAGATACCTATAAAGAGTCTGGGTAATGAAGCAAGCAAAACATAAGATTAGGATACCTAATAGTGCTTCTACATTTAAGTCACTATACTGCAGCAAGTGACTAAACTTTTACTGAATCTAAAAAGAACTAGGAAAAGAATTTAAACAACTCCCTCTCCCAAAAGCAGCCCAGTAAAGCAGACATTTAACATCACTGCACTTCAGAGCACAGATAAAAAAGATGTTAGTGTCAGGAAGAGGCTTTTCCAATGTGTATGTTAAGTCCAGACCGCCCACTGGTCAGCACATAGGCTGAGCAGCATCAGAGCCCAGAGACTGGAATATCTGAACCAGTTTGGTTTGGGCTGGCTTTTTCTGTTTTCTCCCTTTTCTAAGGTAATAGCTTTGGGCAGCACAGTGGTTCCAGTACCAGTTACTGTATTCCTGTAGCAAATACAAATACAGAACAGTCACAACAGCTGGCTTTTAAAAAATTAGCATTTAAATGCTATTTAGATTCTGTTTAAGATACTTGTTGCCCAAAATTAGAAAGCAATAGCAGCAATGCTGTAGTTTCAATTCAGTTGCTAGATTTCCTAGTAAGACCTAGAAAAACGAAAAAGCTTGGAAAATTCTGTAATGTGGCTTCAGCTAGAGTTCTATATCCATCACATTTTCTTATAAAAATGAAACTGAGTGTTGCCAGCAGAGAGCCTTTAACATTAGCTTTATGGTGGCAGAGACAGCCATTCACTAAATACAAGGCTTAGTTTTAAGAGCCCATTCCTACCTCCCTCAATAATATATTACTATAAATAGAACTCTTTCACTCTTTATTGTTTCCTATAATGCAACACATGCTTTGGGGGTTTCAACTATGACAGGGCAACCCACAAGTTTTAGCTGAAATTTAGCACTGGCCTGAAAGGACTATGTTGTTTATTTAACTCTATAATCGTACAAAAGAAAAACAGAACAGAAACATATAGATTTTTTGGTGTTATCAGCAAAGTTACTGAGGGTACACTCTGCTCCACCATCCTGATCACTAATGAAGATGTTAAACAGCACCAGATCCAGTACCAAGTCCTGGGGTGTGCTGCTAGCTGCTGGTGTTGCAGTTAAAACTTCCTGGGACTGACCACCATTCTCTGAGCCTGTCTGTTTAGTCAGGTTTTTTTATCCACCTCACTGTTCACTCATCCAGCCCATGCTTAATGAGCTTTTCTACAAAAATCTTATGTAAGACAATGTCAAAATCCCTTGTACCCACATGATCTTCCATGGTTAAGAAATAAAAAAAATCAGTGTTTTCTCCTGAAATGCTTGCACCATTAATTAGGTTGCTGTTTGGAAAAAAAAAGAAAGAGTAAAAAGAAAAAAAAAATTGAACCACTGTTCTTCAGAATGTCAACTCTGTTGCCATAGCCACAAATTACCATAGTAACCATTAGATACGTTTGTATTTTTAGATTAAAATTGCCTCTATTTTCACAGACTATAGATCCAATTGAAAAAACAACTCATTCTTACCAGGAAACACTGCAAAATTTGAAGGATGAATTTCAGGCAACCCTACTGAAGTACAGAAACACATAGAAATTTGTTGTTAACTGCAAAAGAGGCAGGGGGGGTTATAAATCACAAACCTCGCAATTTTAGAACTGCTTCCTTTAGCTAGAAAACTGTTTGAATGTACAAGAAAGAGCTTTAAGGAGTTATTCTCTAACACTATAGTCTCAGCAAGCCTCCCTGGAAAGTGGCTAAATTAGAAAGCCCAAAAGGCTTAAATGGAGTTTTTAGTCAGGGGTCAAGTGCAATATACCTTCATATTTCTCCATTACAGCCCTCTTCTCCTGCCCTTGCTCCTTTCTAAACAGGACTTGCACTCTCATACATAGGAAATATTGATGATCAACCTGTTGATCAATTGATTCAACTGTTATCAGACAAGTCTCTGCTCTCTCATTTTCAGTGAATGTGTATTATGCTTATACCCTCTGGTGGACAAAAAGCAATTCACAAATCTCCTGTACCTTTATATTAGCACTGTGGTAACCGAAATTTTGTAATGAATATGCTGAACCACAACCAAGCATTACTGTGTCTCTAATTTCTGCACTTCAAGGAAGGTCTTTTGCCTGGCAAGATCTCTCAGCTTCTCCATTTCCTTACCGGGCTTTCATTCAGTCAACATTGTCTCCTACACAGGTCAGCATGCCTGAATTTAGACACGAATTCAGTCACATGTCAAAATGAAATTTCATTAACCTCTATGTGATATTCAAAACATTTGAGAAATAATCTAACAGTGGGTTCCACAGTGAGCAGTCCAACTCAGTGCTCTCCCAAAAAGGCAGCAGCATGAATAGTTTGTATTCAATACTAGGTTTGATGATCAGGACAATTTACCTCCTAATTTTATAAAGTCACCAAAATTTTTCAAGTTGCTTTCTTTTTTGTTAAGTTAATAAGCATTACTTATCATAAAAACTTAGTTCCCCTGTGTGTAAAAATTGTATATGCTTGTCATCCAGCCTGATTCTCCCCAGGACTTACTGCAAAAAATATTATGAAATTCCCCATTGTTGCCAGTAAGTATAGCAATGCATTTCTGCTGCTGCCATCGATCTTTTAGATAGTCTCAGACAGTTATGTATTATGGAAGACTCAAAGCCTTGTTCCTTTAGAGCTCACTCACTTTTGCAGCCTTTCCACAAACATTAATCTTGATGTGATCTGGCTACATGCAGACAGAATGCTCTTGTCCAAAAGGTCAGCAGTAAGCCTATTTCCACTAGAATCTTCTGCAAAAAAAGGAAAACACATCAAACTATGCTATTAGCAATAGATGCTCAGGTTCCAACCGGGAATCCAGCCTTAAGCCTTGTATGAGTCACTATGTTTCTAGGTCATAGGATTAAATAATGGAAAAAAGGCAAAAATCCAGCTCTAAGAGACAGTATTAATGGAAGCAGACCCTTGCTTAATAAAAGAAAACATAAACAACATAATCGGGTCATGACAGGATAGAGTTGAGAAACAAAAAGGAAGTAATGGTTTGCCTGCAAGAGGTTTACAAAAAGTTTTTAGTTAAGAAGCAGCAAAGAGCTATATTTACTTGAAAAACTGCAGACAAAACACACCAGTTTTACACTGTTTCTTTTTACTTCACATTATGATTCCAGTTCTCATCAGAAACAGAGCACTGGCAGTTCTGGCATCAAGTTCTGGGATTCTACAGGTAGCTGTGAATATGAGCATAAGTCATCGAGCATTTGCTTCATCCAAAAATGTAGGCATTGTGGGGGAGAGGCAGTGATTTTCTGAGATGACTACATTCTCTGGAGCTCCCCAGCATAACACATCGACTACAAATGACACGAGAAACTAGGAATTCCTCTGGTCCTCCCTGCAGATCAGCTGCCTGCTGAGGTAAAATTCAAACTTCATTGTTCTGAAGTGATGAAAAGTTCAAGAATCTCAATGCACAAAGTTCAAGACCAGCTTAGAAAAGGAAGACACAGAATGGTGCTGTGAGATATCAGTCTCTAATCTGTAAAGCACAGAGTTTAAGTATTGCTTCAGGATCAGAAAGTCAGCAGTTATTTCCTGGACAGCTCTGCTGTACGCAGCCCACTTTCCACTCCAACTCTGTCTCACAGGACAGGTTCTTATCTGATCTGCAGGTTTTTTGTCTTTACCTACTGTTCAAACTGATTGCCCTCAAGTTATTCTGCACACCTCTTAAGATCTATTCTGAAACCTGTAGGCTTCTTAACAATACCTATAAATAGTGTAAGACTGAGTTATGTTTATCACATCTTGTAACAGTGCCAAATTCCACATGCAAGGTCTCCTAAGTAGCACTCCCCTCAGCAACATCCTCATATAGCATATGCTTTTCTGCACATACCAGCTCCCGAGTATTAAATTCGGTAGGGTCCAGACCACAAATTCCACAGAGGAACGCCTGTTCAACTGGCTCCAGATGGCCCTGCCTGAGCTTTAAAGTTGAACCAGATGATCCCTACAGGTCTCTTCCAATTCCAGTAACTGTGATTCTATGAGCTAGTATAGCTTCAGAATCCTTTGCTGGTTTTCCACAGATCTGACTTTATAGTCAGAAAACAGCACTACGAGATGCTTCAGACAGGAGGAACATTACAGATTCTTAGTGAGTAAAGTGAGAAAAAGTTACATATAGAGATGTGATGCAGCATCTCCCCAGCAAGAAGGAGAGTAATGTGACAATACAGTGACCCCATCACAAAGAAGGCTACGAATATTTCCCACCCCCCTAGATTTCTCACTTAGGCAATAAGCCACACATTCCAGCATTATGCAAGTCTAGAAGACAGACAGGAAAACAGCTCAGTTCAACAGCTTCTCTCAAGCATACAATGACAATTGACAGTTAACATGCAAGCTCCTTGATACAATACTATGTGCAGATCAGAGAACCAGCAGAGTATTCCACAGCTATCCCTCTTTCCCCCCCAAGGCACTGTATTTTCTGCTGATTAGGATGCCAAAGAACAACTAACAATTACTGGAAAGTCAGAGTTCTCTAGAAATTATGGTTTTCATGGCAGAAACAACTTGGCCGTATGTTGTGAGGGAGTCAAACTTACATACGTACAAAAAAAGAAAGCCCAGCACAATAAAAAGACCATGAATAGAACTCAGTCACTAAAACAAGGGAATATGTATCTTCCCCAGAACAAGCTTTGCAATTTTAACACCACCAGCATCCCCCTCTTTTTACTACACCTTCTACTTAACAAGAAAGTTAATCTAGTCTAAAAGAAATCAGTCATCCAGATTCTGAAACATTAAGGCTGGAGAATCAGAAACTTCATAAAGAACAATAAGAAATTAAGATGTTTTGTTCAAACGTGGAGTTTAAAACCTGACAGTAGTCTCCCTTATATATTTGTATTTCTTACCCACTGTGGAGGATATTGACAAGCAAGAAAACATGTTCCCCTTTTATACAGCAAATCATTAAGTTTCTCAGAAGGGAAACCACATTTCACTATTTTCTTCTCTAACAGTAGAACACAGAACTGACTCATAGTATTATGAAGAGTGGAGGTAAAACATTTCTTTCCAAAAGGCAGACACGGTTTCACTTTGTATCTCATGGTGCAGGTATTTGAGGATAATTTTTAGGCACAAAAAGTCTGACACACACGTACTGCTGACACCCCCCCACTCCTTGCAACTTCAGGTATCACTTTTTTGTACTGCATTTCTCTCTGTGTCCAGGCATGTTAGGATAGGAGTTCAAACACTTACTGAACCCAATGGGTTCTGCTGTTAGGTGAAGATTTAACCATTTGTTTATAGTTGTGCAACAAAGCCCATAGATGATATGAAAAGAAACTACATCCCAGCATTTCCTGCTGAAAACACTGAACAACAGCTGATAAAAGCATTTTACCAAAACAGCACATTCAGCATTCTCATTAACAAGAGAATTTCTGTGCAAGACCGTGTCATCCAATGCAGAACTATATCTAGAAACTCACTAGGAGGTCATGTGGCAGAACTGCAGAGGCTTTGATCAAACAGAGCACAATATAGCAGTCACGTTTGAATTGGAAGAAGAAAATAGCATCCATGCTAAGACATTGTACTTGCTCTGGGTAAATTCTGCTGCTTTGAATCTTCAGCTTTGTATCACACACTAGATAATAGTCCCTGACTCTACTCCAGACTCTTACAACCAGACGACATCCCCCTGTGCAACAGAAGTCAGAATAAGACTGACCCTTATTTATCCACAGGCTAATGACATCAAGTATCAATGTCAAGTAGAAGATACTTAACACAGGAAGCTCAGGAAGACAAAAATGGTAAATCCAAATGCCAAAATGAAGTCTTCAGAAATTCCTCCTATGCTTCAAAGCAGGAAGTTACTGAAATGAAGTGATGATAGACAACATTCTGGAAAGTTACTGTATGAAACTGAGTAATCTGAGACTATCACAATACATGCATAAGGAAAGGGCATAAAAATCAGCACAAGGGGAGACTAACCAGTCCTCAAGGTCCAAACCAAGACCCTCACAATGATTTACATAAATAATTTCCTATGGGAATTTTTAGTAAAAACATAAAATATTCAAGAAAAATGGTCACAGAGATACTTGGTATATAGAGAATAATGCTTCTGCCATATTCAGTACAGTAAAATCTAGGACTGCAATTCCTCAGAACTGAATCTTCCACAAAATCAGTGAAGATCTTTGCCTCTGCTATGGAGAGATGAACTTCTTTTGGAAACAGAAAGCACTCCTGCTTCAGGACATGCCTGTCCACATACTAGTGAGACAAGTATACAGTGTTTCCAAAAAAACTATGACGAACAAAAATGTGGCGTTTTGGTTTTTTTTATGAAATACAAAACTCAAAGCTAATTCAAGAATTTCCTGCTGTCTTCTGGATAAGGCCTTGTTGATGATTTAAAACACACTTCTGACAAAATGTATGTTTTCTGACATGCCCCATAAAGACTTCAATTTTTAAAAGCTACAAATAAAAGTAAAACCAACTTAGTCAGTTTCACAAAGTAACTAGTTATTTGTAGCAATTTGCCAATAGGACAATGGGAAACAAGAAAAAACTCAGTTCTAACTTTCAACTTTACAAACTTTTGAAGGCCTATTCCTTAGAACAGAAATATTTGTGGAATGTTACTTGCAGAAGTGCATACATCATCAACAGCAAATTACACAGTGCAGAAAAATCAACAAATTTCAGAAACATGACAACAAAAGACATGGGCAAACACAAATACCTGCACCTAGAGTTAAGACTGGTCCTCAGTAGGAAAGGAGAAGTCAGGTTCCCTTGGTAACTAGTTCCAGTAAGACCATCAAGTATTCTTTCAGATAACCATGTCTGTAACATTGCTCTGCCATCAGAGGTCTAAATAACAACCCCACTCATCTCACAAATTCTCAAAGACTCTGCTTGCATGTGTACGGGTGTTATCTCCCTCTAACAATGTTCAATAGATGAGAGTGAATCCAGCTTGGCTTGGCATGATGCATTTTTCTCTTCGGTACTGCAATTTCACTCCCATGATAGATACATTCAGTATAGATTCTGCCCCAAGAGTTACATATTGCTCAAGTCTCGGGACACTGAAAACCATGGCCCATGGTCAGACAGGAAATCTGTGCAAGTGTTGCATTAGAATAAAGCAAGAGGACTGAAAAACCATAGGTTCGTGCACTACTCCCTACTTTTTATCCCCCATAAATGGAGCTGTGGAATCAGCAAAATTGCTGTATCAGCTACTTATTAGTCCTCATGCCCTGAAGACTGGATCTCCTACATCTAAGATAAGGACTTCTGAAATTCTCAGGTATGCCCACAGACTATAATGAGCCAGACTGACCCTAGTCATCAGCTAGAATGAAAGAATTTGACCACACTAACAAGCATCACAGGAGTTCAATTGATAAGAAGCAAAGCAGCAATCTCCCTGCCAGCCTTTCCTTATGCATGGGCCTCGCCTCACTCTGATGCTCTCAAAGGAATCAAAATGAACAGCAGACTTGAAATAAAATTGAAGCGGTTTCAAAGGAGTCAAAATCTTATGGATGCCCAATTTTACTTCTCAATAGTTACTGCTTACAGCTGTCTCTATCTACTCCACCACACGTGCATGTAACAGCACATTTTCTTCATTAGTCAGTTTTTCAATTCTCTCTCCTCATCTTCCAGAAACAAACCCAATCTCTTCCAGTACTAGTAATGGGAATCTAATGTACTCCTCCCATGAGCTAGTCCTTTACATTCAAAAGCACTCAGCATACACCATTTCGGTCACCTTCTCAAAAGGAATGGACATGACAGATAAGAGTCCATTTGTAAGGAGGATGAATCATGGTGGGCACTTCTTAACAACACACAACTGCAGAAGAATGCCCAGAGCAAGATAAGACATTTTGGAAAGCCATCCACCTCTGTGGAACTCCAGTGTCTAACATTTTTCCAGCTTCTTGTGGATTGGATGTCTCTAACCCTAGTCAATTCTTCCAACAAAGATTCTCCCCAGCAAGGGTTGTACACTGGGAATTCCAAAGCAACAGGCTATGTACAGACATATCAGCATTCCCTCCAACAGAGATATGAGAAAGGAGAAAATTCTGGAGGATGCATACCCTCTGCTACACTTTCTGAATCCCAGTCTCCCCCTTGCTTTGGAATGAGCTCTACACAAAGCAGTATCTGTTATGTACATGAATCGCAGCTCCTTTCCTTTGGGGAGTTCCCCCTCAAGAGTAACAGGCAAATCCTGGGACAGAGACAGGTGCTGGGGAGGGGGAGGTCTCTTTAGGATGACTCAACAGAAGCAAGAGCGCCTGCAGCTTTCTTCTTAGGGCGGGCTTTCACACTCCTTGCTGGAGGCTGAGGGGAAAGAAAGAGAGACATTTTAGTTTAGCTTTCTTTAACACCTAAATGTCTAACAGAAAGATAAAAGAACAGAGTGAAAACAGGACAGAAAAACTACAACACAATGCCCCTGATCATGTCATCTGTTGCTTCAATAAGTATGTTTAACCACTCCATTTGGTTTTGGTTAGTAAAACAATCACCCTGAGCAACCAGGAGAGGAAGATATTCTAGAACAGGACAAGTGCGATAACAAACTCAAAGTCAGATGTTTAAACAAAAGATTGGACATAGCAACATTCACATAAAACCATTGCCCTAACTTTGCTGCTTCTTAACTGCCATCCTAAATGCTGTTCTCTGAAAGATGTGGAAACATCTTGAACTAGTTTGCACACTTTCCTCCAGTGTCTTTCATTCTAGATATTGCCAAGAAGAGTGCATTTATGATTCACAATGCAATCAGCCCATCTAGGCAACCTCAGAGACCTCAAAGACTTCCTACAATTTCTACATCTGAACCGAAGATCCAAACAGATCAAGCACTAACCCCAATACACCTGCAAAGGGCTTTATTGGAATTTCTGTATTCACAATAAACAAAGAAGAGCCATTACTGTCTTTTCACAATTTCACTTTAAAAATTCCTCACTAGGAAGCTTGAAATCAAACTTTGTTCCTCTTGTTTCCCTGCTCCTGTATAATATGCTAGAGAAGAAAGCAGAGCTGTCAATTCAGAAGTAAGCCTTGGGAACTTAAAAAAGATCCAGTCTGATTTTTAACGCATCTTCGGACATACATGTCCATCCCTGGAGATATTCAAAAGCCATGTGGACTTGGTCCCTGGGAAACCAGCTCTAGCTGGCATTATCTTAGCAGTGAAGTTGTACCAGATGATCTCCAGAGGTCCCATCCAGTCTCAACTACTCTGTGACTGTTACAAACAGTACTTAATCAAGCGCAAAGGTGTCCTGCACACTGCAAATTCAGGTTAACAGTATGACTTAAAACAATGCCCTAAGCTATTTTTTTTCTCCATGTTATTTAACATTCAGCCTGAAAAGCTCAACAATGTGAGCCAGTCATATAATACCCTTTACCTTAAATGAAAATCAGAAAATAAAATTAGGAGTCCAAGTTGAACCAAGCAAGTAGGACCCCAATTTCACAAAAAGGAAGCAGCATTTTGTCACATACAGATCAAACCACAAGAAGCTTTCAAGTAAGAGTCAAAACCTAGAGAGCAGCACATCAAAAAGCATATTCTACAAAACACACAAACAGCTGAAAAAAAAATAGTGCTATAAAATGGTACTTGGAAACAAATGCATTGATTTTATGTATGGTTTGCTTTAATAGCAAGCATACAGGCAACCCATGTCCCAGCTGAATATCTGTAAATATCTTGGATCATCATATGGTTGTGTGGTGGGTACAGCTCAACAATGACTAGTTACTCAAACTTCAAGACAAAACCCCTGAGTGGGAAGACGCAGGGGGGGATGAGGAATGATGTTGAAGGGGAAACTACCCATATCTAAAGTCCGGGAAGATCTAAGCAGGTACAGAACCATTGCATTTTGGATGAGGAGAAAGTGACTGTCCCAGGGATAATGTCACAGTAGTACTATCTACTTAAACCATAACGTACAGGAGAGAGGATATAGACAACAAAATGGTAAAAATACCCTAAAAAATGAATGAAAGCAAAGCTTGGTCCTGGCTTATCACAGAAGCTTACACACATGATAAAAACACAAAAGCTATAGACTAGAATAGTAAGTCCTCTGATGTGCAACTCAACTAGCATAGACTCTGTTCAACATAGTTGATGTTTAAAGCATCTTTGAAATGCACCAAGATTGTGAAGACCAGGGCTTCCAACAAACCTCAAAAATCAATGTCTGTGCTGGAAATAATTGACACACCAGCTCACCTCAGCTTTCATCATCTTCTTAGGAGCTTTGACACTCTGGGTGCGCTTAGGAAGTTTGTCTACTGCATCTTCATCTGATGGGTCCGTTCTAGTCTCTGATGGGGTTCCATTAGATCTCTGTGTCACACTGCTCTCCTCTCCTGAGGAGTAACAGGAAGCTATGGAAGAAGAGAGAAAGTTTTAGCAAAGACTTTTGAAAACCCACATAAAGTCTAGAAAGGCCCATTCTGAAGGGCCACATAAAAGGGAGATGTCAACAATCCTTATGAAAGATAATCCAAAAAGCACAGATGTGTTAGTAGATGGGAGAGAACTAGGAAAAACAACACAACTTCTGGATAATTTTGAATCTTGAAGTCTTTCTGAGACACAACTGCATGAGAAGTCCAGCAAACCCTTCCCTCCACTCCTAACTCGCTGTATGAGGCCTCACTCAATGGCCCCACAGAGGTGTTTCTGTACCTGAATCCTCAATGGTTTCAAGGAGACTCGCACCAGATGGGTGCAGCTGTGGCTCATGGCTTCGCATATGCACAGTATCTTCATCTCGGATTAGAGTGAGATCCTGCATGCTGAAACTTCGCAGTTTCTCAGACAGAACTCCCTGGCCCTAAGAGGATGTAAAAATCAGGATGAAGGGCAGTTCACCTTCACTAAGATCATCTCACATGGGATCATTCAGAAGAGAAAAGGTGCCCCATTCCCCACACTAGGGTACTCTGAAAAAAAACAGAGAAGGGAAAAGAAAAACAAGCTCCCAAAACCAACAGGGAAGAAGTTAAAGCAAAATCCATTTCACTCTCCCTCCACTTTTCCTAAGTCAAAGTATGGGATTAACTGCAAGAAAAAAATGGAGGAAAGGAAAAGGAGACTGGTGCCAACAAGTACCAGCACCCCTAACAGACCCGTAGCACTAACTGCTGGCACACAAAACTAAATTGATAGGGAATTCCTGAATATTACAGAAGGTGTCAAATTACCTTTGCAGCTGCAGTAACTGCTGCATTGGCAGCAAGGTTTAACCCTCTCTTCCCAACTCGCATCATGGTTTCATAGCTCTTGTCACGAGCCTGAGTTATGTACTCATCGATTTCCTAGGAAGGTAATGTGGAACGCAGCATTTAACAATTTGTTACCAACAAAGTGTCCCCACCATCACCCTTAAAAACCCGAAGTTCATCTGGACACTTTTTTTCCAGGCTACCAGCATCAGCTGTCATTGATTATGTAACTGCAGTTTCTCTGCTACTTACAGAAAGCTTGCAAACGCACCTTTTACTGAAAGTGTGCTATCTCCAAATCGTAACAACTGAAACAAAGCAATTGCTTATATTGGCAATGTGAAAAAACCCAGCAAGGCTACAAAACATGCTGTTTCCATCATGTCTCAAAGAGCTTAACTACTGACAGTGACGATAAGGGCTGATGACACCGGGTTAGCCAAACAAGCTTTCTAAGCATTAGGCAAACTACTGGCTACATGACAATTTTAAGCAAGCTGCAGTATGACATCGTTGTCAGAGACAGAATCATTCTACATCCACCAGTGTCAGCACAAGCATGATTCATGCATTTCATATTTTATTGCTGCATAACTGGATTAGAAGTCACTCAGTTCCCAGACAAGTCAGAATCTTCTAACAAGCAAGTACCTTCTCCTTATTGGAGAGCGTTGGGTGCACAAACTTCCTGTAGAGGACACTGGAGCCCTTGGTGTAAGGGGAGAGCAGCCAAATCACAAATGCAATTTTCAGCTCGAAATAAAAGGGAAACCTGAGAGAAAGAGGGAAGGGAAAAAAAAAAAGAGAGAGAGAGAGAAAGATGGAGAACTGGAATCAAGATCAGTACAGAGACAGATGAAGATAACTGGTAGAAAGCAGCATAGACAGAGAGAGCAAAGGCAAGACAAAGGTTCAGAAACAGAAAAATCCATATATCGAGTCAGAATAGCAGAACCCTCCTTGGAATCCTAGGACATACCTTCTTCGAGTTTCATTTAGTCTTTCATCCATAGCCATGAAAACTCCATAAACAGGGCATCTCTCAGCCCTGCAAACACACCAAATTACAATCTGATAGCTACTCTCCTAATTCTCAAGTTTGTTCAGAGTATCCACTGCATGCTAATATTACATTAGTTTCTCTTTCATTTTCCAAAGTTTTCAACTATGTATCTCAATAAATCTCAAGCTCCTGCAAAGGCTGGTGGCTCAGTTTCTGAAACTTCCAGTAAATACTGCTCAGACACAAAAAGATGATCAGTGTAAATGAAAAAGAGCAGGCAGTATGCAAGTCTTCCATCTCTAACCCTTTACCAATACTCTCTGGGAAGATACAGAAACAAGAGAATGCAAACTTTCTGCCCATCTCTATTAATAGTAAGAGACTTCTGTTTTCAATGGTCCATTTAAAATAAGTAAACAACCCAAAGCTCTTGCACTTTTCAGATCTTTGCTTGTCAAAGCTCATGCAGAAAAAGGCAAAAGTGATGGGAGCTATTGTAAGCCATGCGCAGCCATTTCACGTTTCTTTAAAAGATGCAGTTCTTGATTAGTATTTATTTCAGAGAAGTATGCAAAACTCAAACCCTAAAGCAATGAAGAAACAGAACACAGCCTGTTACAAATGTTCACCTGAAGATACATAAAAATTTGTCATTTTTGGGGGTCTCCATATTGCCAAGCATGATACACAGCACTGAAAGGACTAGGAACCTGCTTTCCCCAATACCACTCCACCCCAACTGGTGGTAGGTAATTTCTTCACGTAAAACAGCACTCAAGAGCACAGACCTGCATATGATCTGCTCCTTCACACAACTGGCTTGCAAAACAAAACAGGGCCCATCTTCTACTACCTTTTTACTAAAGTGTCTTTTAGACCATTTCTCAGACTTCACCAGTTCACATTAATAACTTCACAAAAATATTTTATATTATGAACAGATACAGATCCTCAAACAGACACTGTGTATTTATCCGGTTTGCAAGTACAGGAGATGAAACAGTAAATAGTTAAACGCCTGCTCATAGTATCTACAAACCTGCAGACTCCTCATGGGGATTGAAAACTTAAAAGAGACAGATTATTCTTAGCATTCTAACACTACTCCACCCTCTCTAAAACAGAAAAAAAATAAAACAACCAAACAAAAAAGACCAACAAAAAAAAAGCACCAAAGCAACAACCACCACCAACAAAAAAAGCCAACCATGGCACCAAGGAACTCACCAAGAAAGAACAATGTCTGTGAGTGTTTCTGCGGTGGTGAAAAAGGCAAACACAATCCAGTACATCATCCACTTCACCTGCAAGAGAGCAGTCACTCAGTAGACATCCACCAGGACCCAGAAAAAAGTGAAACGTTTTCTCAGGAAAAATGTCTCATCATCTTCACACATTAAGATGAAATTAACAAGAAGCATATATAATCACTAATGGAGAGGGTTACACACCGAATGGTACGTAATAGTTTGGGAAAACATGTAGGATTAGTGTGCTCTAAATAGATAAATGCAAACATATACAGTGATGAGTGCACGTCCTGGGTCAATGTCACAATGCAAGTGTGGAAGCCACAAATAAGCTATCTAAAAAAAAGAGTAAGCAGTTCACTAAATTACAGTCTTTCATAGACCATGATTATTGTAAGAAATGTATATACATATACACAAAAGTTTAGTTTTAACTGTAGCTCAATACTTTCTTGATTTAAAATTTTTTCTTGGATAGGCAACCCAAACCAACAGTATTTTTCTCTGACTCATTAATAAGTATTCCTTGCTTTAATCATTACTGACAAAATCTATGAGCATTTTTCTTTTCTTTTTAAATAAAGTGAGAAAGGTAAGAAAGCAAAGAACATGTCACATCAACTTTACCTTCTTGTTTAAGGTCCTGAGCATAATTTACAAAGTGTCTTACGGCACATCTGTACACCTATCTTCTATCTCCTTACTTCCTCATGTTTTTCTCTGCAGCAGTAAGGACTTCTTTCAAACTAAACATAAAATAATCCCTTCCTAACACATACACACACCCTGATGCTTTACTAACAACTCTCTCAGCTACAGGCCAGTCATCCCTGATGAGGAATTAGCTGAATTACAGAAACTGCTTGCCCAAGAACTTCAAGAGCAGAGAAGTTATTATCTTATACAGGTAACTGCCAGTTTTCTATCCTGTTAACAAGTAAAATTAAGTGTAAGTACCTCATAAATAGAAAGAAGAGGTCACCTTAAATCAACCTAACAGCTAGTGTTCTAAAAGTGTTGTCATAAAGAATGGGAAAGCAGAATTAACTGAATCAAGGGAATTCCATATATTGAATCCACACATTAATCCATATAATAAATTACATTAATAGTTTAACGACAGTCTTTGTTACATAAAATGAAGTTACAAAAGAAGGTATTTCCCCAAACTTGAATGTGTTGGAAAATCTGGTGATCTGTCCTTGAAAGGCTTGCAAAACCTTTTTAAAAAATCTAACGGTTATGCTGCCTCTAACCCCTCTAACATAATGGATGGTTCTGAAGACAGTGGTTAGTAGCCCAAATTGTTCTCATTTCATTGTGCAATTTTTTTCACAACAGAAAGAATCAAAACTTGCATTTTACGTCAGTCTCCTGACTTTTTTTTCTCCTTATATCAATAAGTGTGAACAGAACCTGGTGCCATTTGCTTGACTTCTACAGCAACTCTGAAATGAATGGTTAATTCTTCAATACAGCAACATAAATCAGCTCCTGTATGGAAGTGTGAATAATGACATGTCAAAGGTGGCAAACAGGGATCCCATTGGGCAAGAGACTTTAGAGAAGCTACGTATCAGTAAATCTTACTTCAGTGAAGGTAATAACAATGACAGTAATTAGGAGATACATATAACATAATGAGAAATATGTTTGGGGTTTTTTTGTGGAAAAAATTAATCTCACAAATGAAGCAGAATTCTTTGATGGTTTCAATAAGCTCTTAATATAATGCTGCCCTTAAAAAGGGAGAGTGTATGGACTTTCTACAAAGTTTCAAACAGGCCTAAATAAATACTCAGAGAAGCCAAACTGTCAAGGGTAAAAAGGGATTCTTGAGGATTACCAACTGGTTGAAAGAGAGAAAACAAAGGATAAAAATAATGGCCATTTTTCACAATGAGAAAAGTTACCAGTGGAATCCCACAGGAATCAGAGCTGAGATCTGTGGTGCTCATCTTCATGAAAGATCTGGAAAAGGTTGCAAATAAGATGACAAAATGACCAGAAGATATTTTCCTATCCAGGGGATTAGGTATGAGTTGATGAAAGAACTGTGAAAAGGTTCTATACTGACTGATCTCCAGTTGACTTTTTGCTGCTTAATGTCATTGAATACAAAGTAACGAACTTACACTCCATGCTTTTTCTTGGTGAAAACTATTATGATCACATAAATCAGCTCATGCCACTCAGGAGTGGTCACTGCAGGCAGCCTCATGAAACCATAAGCTCAGTGCTCATAAGACACCTTCATTCTCATAACAGAATTCAGAAGACAAACTGAGAAGAAACAGAACACATTGCTTTGATGCTGTTTAAATATGTGTTCACACCTTTGACACTGGACACAGGTCTCCTGCCCTCTGTCAGCTCACGCCATTCTTCCCCACTATGTTCCACAGTCAGCCAGAAAGAAATACAGCTCTTAAATAAACTAGAACGCCTCAATTTATAACTCTGGAAGTCCCTGAAGTGCAGATGACCAGAAACCAGAGCAGAAATAAGTGCAGAAGAATCACTGGGTTTTTTTCCTTATGAGATTTGTAATCCGCATGTAAAGAACCCTGCATGGAGACCTCCTAGGCTGCTCTGCAGCAAGCCTATGTCACCTTTGCAAATCCCCCCTTGTCCAAATCCTCATTAGCCTCTCCAAAGCGACTGCAGGAGAGGAAGGAGACAGACGGGGTCTGCATATGGCCTATGATCTGGTAGAGATAAGGACTGGAGAGTGAGGTGGGTGGAGGTCTGCGCCAGCTGTTTAACCTGATATGTCTCAACCACACTTACTAAGTGAAACAGGCTTAAAATATGAGGGGCTGGATTGGTGGGCTTGGGGAGTTTGACCAACATCAACCCTCCCCTGTTGGTTGGCTCAACGCTTGGATCCAGGACTGGTGATTTTCTCTCTCTTTTGCCCTCTTTCCTGTTCTGTCTCTGAACTGAATAGAAGACCTGCAACCTCCTGCTGATAATGGGCAGCTGACTGACTTACGCTAATTACAGCTCTTCTCCTGGGGAGTAAAGATGGAAAAAGCTTCCCCGTACCTTGGCCCAACAAAGGAGCAGTGAATAATTTGCCTGGAATAGCAGGAATTTGGCAGTGTATAACCAACACTGAAATTTCCAAGTCCTCCACCGACCCACCATCCTGCATCAGGCGCTGTCCAGAATCAGAACACCATCTTGAATCCTTGCTGGACACCTCTGGACACGTGGTGGTGATTTTCTCAAACTTTCCAATTTTTTTTCTTGCTTGCTTGCTTGCTTACTCTTTTCTCTCCCATCTCTTTCTATCTCTTTCTCTCTTTTCCTTCTATCTTCTTTGCCTCGCAACATATCTGCCATACCTTCATGGGCTTATATCACTTTACTTGTATTAATTGCCAAATAAAACTTTATGCTTCCACCTGACCCTTGGTGGTTGGACTCTGTTCTCGTGGATCTAAACATTTCAAATTACTTTTGAACCATAACATTTTGCGTTGTCAGCAGAATAAGAACCTGTGGATTGAAACACCACATATTTATTACAAATACCTTCAAAAACTGTAGGCCAAACTAGGCTATTTTTTTTTCCCCAGTCCATTAAAAAGTAGTCAGGCCTTTGCTGCTCAAGCTGATGACCACCACTTTCAACAAACTGCACATAGTCTCCCCAAGTTGCACCAAGAACCTAAATAAATTCAGTAAATGCAAAAACATAGTTGGAATAGTGATTTGACCAAAACTGGAGATGGCATGTAAAAATAAATATGCTAATTTTAAAATACTGTGAGCTACCAGAATCAGTTTGTCATAGCTGCCTAAAGACTCCCCACTAATTTGTATCATGGTGGGAGAGAAGAGTAAGTTAGCACTGTACTCTGATGCAACTGATGGACTCTTTGTGGCAGCTTGGTGTGTGTCAACTCAGCCTTCAATGAACGCTGTATTTTTCCACATCAGTCCCAGTAGAGTGATAACCAGGTGATTAGTTGATAATGTGGTTAAGACAACCTTCTGATACTCCAGTACTGTACCTCATTTTTCACCATAAGTCTTTTAGTGATTTAGGTGACATGTACCAAAGGAATATCAGATCAATACCATGTTTACATTCTGCAGGGAAAGACAATGTTTATGTACCTAATAACTAACCTATCCACAGAAAATAAGCAGGTTTTCACTGTAAAGTATGCTTGCAAATTCAAAGGCTCCATATTTATGCATGCTATATGCTGCTTTAAAAATTTGGGTTTCTTTGTTTTTCCTCCAAAGGTCTCAACAAAATAATTTAAGACTGAAATCTGAGTTGGCCTTTAAGTTAACACAGATGCTGTAACTGGAATGCAGAAACACTCTGTGACAGACATAGATGAACTAGAATAAAATTCTGGTTAAAAAAACCCATGCATTTCAAAAACAAATGAAGGTCATAGGCAATTAGAAGGCAAGAGGAGACGAAGGTCAGAGAATACAACACTAATTCAATATTATGATTTCATACATAATTTCAAAGATTGCTATAAAGTCACAAGATTATGCAGTTATTCAGATAGTTCTCTTGTGCTTTCTTTACAGTTTCTAATATTATAAAGAAAACCCTTGAAAACTTAGTAGTGATCATCATATTTTTACCGTATTTCTAATATTCACTCAAAACATTGTATTAGTTATCAACACATCCTGAATATTCATATTTCAATTTCTCTGCCAAAAACCAATGTTAAAAAAACAAATCACAAAACTAAAAAACAAAACACCTCAACCAGATGTAAAGCTGCTCATTGTAAGCGAGACTCTCAACTTTGCTAGCATCTCCTTCAAAAGCCAGTGGGCTGAATTTTAAGCCAACATACAGAAAATCAGTAGCCAATTCTAGAGGACTGAAGCATCATGAAACAAAAAGGATTATATCCTGCAATATTTATTGTTGCTGTGTCACTTTGTAAGAGCAAACAGAGCTAGATGGATATAGAGTCTGACTGCATCACAAAGCAATACCGACAAATTACATCCTATTCATCCATGCTATCCATCTCCACTAGGTTAACCCTTGCTCTAGATAAATGGAAACCCATACCACCCATAAGCCAAACAGCTCGTCTATACGGACCAACTTCGACCACCCCCTTCTGTAAGATGACACATCATAACACTGAGAAAGCATTTGGCGTAAGAGGAAACGATTCCAGAAAGCAAGGAGGATGAACACTGACCAACAGAACACACTGATCGCAAGCAGGGCTGAGATGATGGCACAAACCAAGCAAAATTACTCAGCCGTGAGAAAAGAAAACAATAATACTGAAAAAGGAATAAAAGGACACAGAGTAAGAAGCTAGAGGAAATAACTTGTCCTGGACTTTCAGATGCTTCCAGACTGCAGTGTTTCCCCCGCTTTCCCTTCCTCATTCAGCATCTCCTGAGAAAAAAGCAGCCCACGTTCACGGCATGAAACCTCTCACTGTAGCGAGAGCCCTCCCCCGGCAACTTCTCCGGAGCCTGCCGCGGCTGCTGCTCAGCGGCCTGGCCGAACCAAGGGCCTCGCGGAGCCGGAGCCCCGGCCCCAGGACAGGCACGGCGCTTGCGGGGCAGCCGCGAGGGACTGAGCGGTCGCTGCGTCGGGACGGCGGACCCGTACTCACATATTCCTTCACGTTTTTCGTCTTCACGGCCTTGTACGAGGAGTACGCGGGGTAGAGGGTGCCGAAGATCAGCCTGCCAGAGGAACAGACCCCTCAGCGCTTCGCGGCGTCCCGCGCTGCCTGCTGCCTCCTGCCTCCGCCCGCTGCCGCGGCAGCTCCCCAGGGGGACGCCGGCCCTCCTAGACCGCCCCAGGCGGGGTCTCGGCCGCCTCCACCGCGCCACCACCCTTCGGCCGCGGCAGCCTGCGCAGACCCGCCGGTATGCGGCAGCCTGCGAGACACCCCCCCCTCGCCCTGCAGCCGCACCCTCCCACCCCGAGGCGCGGGGTCCCGCGAGGCAGCACCTGCGGCCCCTCTCCGAGCGGCAGCCGCGTCCCCCGGGGCGCCCCTGTCAGAACAGGGCCCTGGGCGGCGGCCTACGCATCCCTCCCCGCGGCCCACCGCACTCACACCACGAGGCGGGAGATGATCCAGGACACCATGGCGGCGCCGGGCGGCGGCGGCTCTGAAAGGGCAGGGCCCTGCACCAGGCGCAGCCCCGCCCCGGGCACTGGAAAGGCGGAGCCGACGCGGCGCGGGGAGGGTGCGGCAGCGCGACCCGAGCATCGTGCCCTGCGACACTGCGGAGCGACACACGGCTCGGGCCGCGCTGCACCAGGCAAGTGCCCGACGGCAGCGGCGGCCCCCGCAGCGAGGCGGTACTCCCGGCAAGGTTCGGAGAGGGAGGGAGCCCGCCTGCGGGCCTTGCCAACCCTAACCTCCCGGGAAGTGGGGAGGGGGCCTCCGGGAAAGATGGCAGGAACAGAGTAGCGTGCGCCATGGAGGAAAATTACAGACGAGAAAGCGCTGAGTTAAAATCTCGGGTGCTTCGGCCGAGAGCAAGAGACCACAGCAGAAGCCCTCTCTACGGCGTCCCGGACGACAGCGATTAAATGCTGCAGACCAACACATTAGGTTTATAGCATTTCAAAGTCCCACAGCTCCCAGTTTCATCAAAAACTGTGGAAAACAAAGTGAACACTGATAGAGAGCTCAGGGTTATCAAACTAAAGGGATGAGGGGTGGTAGTTTACAGGGTATTTCAGTGTTGCCTGGTGCCGTTGATCGTCAGACATTTAAGCTGAGAGGCCAGGGATTGCTTCACTACACAGACAAGGTGGAACAGTGGGAAGAAAATGGGAAATGCCCTTGTTATATACACATATAATATACAGTATATAGTTCTGTTTAACAACTCACCAAGGACTACAGTTAACCCTCCTCCCTCAGCCAGTGCCAGAGTTAATTAGTGGGCCCCTTTTGTGCCTCTCAAGTAGCCTTTATGTAAAATGCTACCCTCTTGACAAGCCCCAGTACACAGATTCTGAATCACACTAAGATGACCATTATGTAAGCAACTTTTTAATTAAAATAAACAAATAATTTCTTATTAAACTATTGTGGTTCTTCAGCTATCCAAACAAAAGCAAACCCTGAAGAAAGGCACTATGGCAAAGTCTCATTACTTTTCATAAAAGGTTGTTTGGCAAGTAAAGAGACCAGAGAAAGAGTCAGGGTGTAAACAAAGAGCTGCTGGGGAAGAATTTTCTCATGAATGCATGAACTTTAGTATAATGAGCAATGATGAAAACCACAAAACATTAGCAACTTTCCAGTACATGTAAAATCTGAACAACAAAAATATCTCTACAGAAAGTAACAAAGAATTCTTTGTAATAGTCTACTTTTGGATATGAATGAGTACAAAATGATTGCGTAAGGGCCTGCACAATTCACTCCACCGATGGCATAACTGACCTACAAATAGGATGAAAGGAATCTGCTCTCACACATCCAAGTAACTCAAACACACACAGCCTTCACTGGAATAAATCTATTTCCAACTGCATCAGTTTTGTGTCAGAGATCAGCATGGCGACAGCTCTGGTACTGGAACAATGTGTTCATACTTAGGTTGAGTGAAAGATGCAAATGCAAGAGAGAAAATTCATAGAAATGGCAAATACAACATATGTGGAGTGCTAAATAACTGCAGGATAGGTACATGGCACCTAAATGATATGTGCCTTACTGTTTTAAAACTGTTTAATGTGCCAAAGAGCAGTATGGGGATTTACAATGCATTAGAAATAGATTGTGGCAAGAAAAACAGAATATGAACATCAACATTAGTCAAGCAGGTGGTCTTGTGAATGTCTTAAGCTCCAGCTCACTGTTAAGCAGCACGCTGAGCTTTAGAGCAACTTTACGAAAGGTATTTTAATCTAGCAATTTACATTTCTCAATAGGTAGTTCGATTTCTGCCTATATCCTAAAGAATGAGAAATTAATTCATGAACTTACCTTTCCACCAGAAGAAACCACTGATGCTGAAGGGCTGTTTCTGGAACAAAACCCTGCAGCAGGTCAAATTATAACAGAATTATTAGCAGTATTCTTGTTATTAAGCTATTAGTAATATTGCATAGTGCTGTGCAATTAAGATCTTAAGACCTACTTAAGAAAGCAATTCATTAGTTGGTTTCCAACTGAGGCTGGGTATTTTTCTAGCAGAATAAATAAGGGGTTCACTGCAGTGAACTAAATTTTAAGACATGCAACTGAAGTTTTAGTTCCCCTCTGCTCAAAAATTTCTCTCAAAAATTCTAGTCTCTCCTTTAATCTGCTTACATTCCAGGTAACATTATCAGCTGTCATCTGAAACCAATCTTATACTCACTTCAGCTGGCTACTTTTGCTATAAGCATCCTAACCATACATGTGACAGAAAATACTTGCCAAACAAAGGTTCAGCACCAGATGCAGAGCCTGGTATAGATCACTGCACTGGAAATTACCAAAGCTACAGCATCATACACAGACATATCTCTGTCTTTCTGATTTTCATCTAATTCTAACTGTCTATACACACACAAAAATGAAGGAAACATCTTGGCTACAGCTAACCGTTCATAATGGGCTGTATGACAGACTAAAACAGAAGTGCACATCTGCTCAATGGGAATATGGTGAAGTTGAATGGCATAAAAACCTAAAGCTTTCTGGTCAGACACAGGTTAAGATTTTAACAGGTAGCCTGCAACACCAGAGGCAGAGGTGAGACAAACCAGGGAGATCAGTGTATAAGCCTGAAAGAAACTGCCCAGGCTGTTACAGTAAATGACTTTTATTTTTAAAAAAATGAAATAACCGTGAACATATTAACAGGCCTGCAGGTGGCACTACAGTACAGCTGGATATAAGGTAGATACATTTCCCCATGTACCCAAACAATGAAATCCATTGCATCGATGCTGACATTAGTAAATTCTGATTACAGTTCTATCAAGCAGGAACATTTTACTCAAAATAGTTCTGGACAAAGTTGACACTGAAAGTTAACTTTTCCTTCACTTTGGAAAGGATGTTTTCAGCTAGCACTGGTATAGGATGAACTATTGCCTGCAGCCACCAGTGCAGGGAGAGATGTACAACATCTCCATATGAGAACAGAGTTTATACTCCTTTTTACTTCTCATTCTGAGGAAGCAGGGTGGTGTAGGGAGAGGGAGGGGAGATGGATGGGTGAGGAGTATGGGCAAGGAAGGTGGGGTGTCAATTTCTATTCACTCTCCTTTGGCTGTTTTTTGTGCTATTTTGGACTGCTTTCTAAAAATCACTTCTTGATTGTATTGAAAGGAAGACTAAATGTAATGCGCCTTTCCTTGAAAATTCAGGAACAGTTGTGGTACTTCAAAAATACTAAAAATATCTACTTTCATGAAATATTAACTGTTTCACTACAAACCTAGTTTTTCACTAAATACACAATTCTCCTATTTCTGGAGTTTCCTGGGGAAAAAAAGTGGGTTCTCCCTTTATTTCTGCAACTCTACAGTGTATAGAGAAATGGCTACGAGAAGGGGAGTGCAGAGAATAGCTTTATTCTTTTCCTTGGCCTGTATCTCACATGGGAAGTTTGCTTAAATTTCTGCAGTTGGGCTACTGTTGGTCACACTCCTTCAGCAGCTATCAACTAAGTCTGCAGCAGGACAACAACCCATCTCCAGCACATTCCTTCTAACTTTGTGGAGACTAACTAGGCATGAGGAAAAACAAAAACATCCACACTCTTTATACCATCTCTAATCATTATATGCAGGAACACCAAGCAGTTTCCATGTTCTTCCAATTTGCAAAAGGCCACAGGAAAGGGACATGGCACCTTTCCTTAGAATCTGGAACTCTGCATGTAACAGTGCGACATTCCATCAAACCTTCGGTGTTGAGGCAGCGTAGAAAACAGTGGCTGAAGAGTGTGTGTAATACTGACCACACCAGCTCTTAGTGTGTAGCCTCTGCTCCTGCAGAGGCAGTCGTGTGAAGTCCCTGTATATACGGTCAGCAAAAGGCTTAGTTCACAGGGCATTTGGAATTAGCAGTTCCTACGATCTAGCTAGTTTGGATTCATGAGCTTTCAGTGTGCCAACAGCATCTTTCACTGCATGGTAGATAATGTTCTTCACCTGTAACAGGAAAAAAAATAATCATCATCTACTAAGAGAGTCTTACAGACCTACACAATCAACTATGACAGCCTAATTCCCAACAGTTGGCAAGTATACACAAAGCATATACTGTCAGTGCTTCAGAGTATCAACATCTTATCTGTCACAGATGACAAACAGATTTCAAACACCCGCACTGATTTATTAATTCCTTTTCTGGTCACCCAGCAGCATATATTTATTTACATTATTTTATGATAAAGTCTCTCTCTTTAGAGCTAGGAGGACGTATACTATGAAGTCACACATGAGATAATTTTTAAAAAGTCCTTGTGGTCCAAGTCACTTACAGATTCACGAGTCAAACCCAAAATGAGCAAAAAAACAATATGGTTTAACCCTGTGTAAATTAAGATGATTGTTGCCTTTGTATGGAGGTTACAAATTATTCTAATTTGTGTGTATTCCAGAAAACTAGGGAAGATGACAGATGAAAAATCCAATAGCGCTCACAGAAACCTGTTCAATAGCTTAGCTATTTCGCAGTCAAAGCTCTGTCTTGTTTCTGACTTTCTCAAGTGACATTCTGGAAAGCGGCTATATAAAAAGTACTTTTATTTGCAAGAACAGTCATTTTGAAGATCTCCACTCTCCTTCATTTTACATGCATGAGATTACTAATATACAAAAAATGCTGACATAGGTGAAATAATAATAAAAAAAAAAAGTTCCTGTGGTCTTCTCTCTGTAGAACTATCTTATACACAACATACTACTGGCAAAACACAGGCTTTATTTAGTGACTGCTGTCATAAAATGGTTACCTGCAGTTTATCCTCATGGTTTGTGTGAGTATTAGACAGGTGCCTGAACTCCTGGGTCAGGCGGAAGCAGTGCTTCACGTGTTCTGGAGATACAAAATCTTCTGCCACTTTAATGCAGCTGTACAAATTATGGACCTAAAAAAACCCGTATCAAATGGTAGATTCAAGATACATCAAGATCAAACGAACTACATAAAACCCAAAAAAACCCACTACCCATGGTTTCTTCCCCACTTACTTAGCAGAAACAGGAACTAAAGCCTACTTGATCTCACCCAAATAGTGTCTAATGATAAAAAAAAATACATGATGTCTCATGTTTCCTATTCTCCCCCACACACTAGTGTTTGTCTAAAGCACATTCTCTACTATTCTCCACACTTTTTTGAACTACTTTTTTGTAGTTTTGCTACACATAGATGTTTCCCACCATTCATCCCATTTTTTTTTCTTAATTCTATCACCATATGTACACTTCCTTCACGTATTTACATAATTTTTACTATTATAATACTAAGATCTGATTCAAATATATTGTTCCTGTAAGAAGTGAATATATAGAAAAAGGAACCTAGATCAGTAATAACTAACAGTTACTTTGAAGTCGCAGTTCTGTTGTGCCTCAAATTCTATTCTATTTTTAAATATGGCCTAGTGGTGAAATACTTACCTGATGGGGAGCACCTGCAGGAATAAACACAGCATCTCCAAGGAACTGCACTATTGCCCAGCCTTGTACACCATACTCATCGTAGAGTCGCTTACGTAACGTCTGGTCCAAGTACCAGCTTTGGTCATGAATGGGGTCATGATCTGGAGGGTTTTCTTGGCCTTGCTCTTCTCCAACCTGGGGTAAAGATACACAGTGGGTGGAAAATCATGACACAGCAATAGAATGCCTAAGCATTTGATGTTGATATCAAATCATATAATCAGCTGCTGTAAGCAAGCCAGTCAGGGAAACCTGCAGGCTCAAGCCTCCTTCCTCTGTAAAACATACCTTCCGGAGAAGTTCCCGTATCTTTTCAGCATCCTTGGCAGCATAGATGTGCCACAATGCTCCAGGTTTCTCTCTTCCTTCATGGATTCGCTGCTTTGTTACATCGTCAGCATCTCCCTCATCAATTGTTTTCAGAACCTCTGAAAGGGGATTCCAGAGAAAAGCAGTGTGATTACAAAGTTTCTGATATTTGATATACAGAAGAGGAAGGAGCATTTTGAGCTGCTGAAGATGGTCGCACTACAACTGCTGCATCACACAGTGCCCTTTCTAAGCCCATACCAAGCCTCATCTTAACAAAACTCAGGAAAAGCACCAACTAAACCAAAATCATACAGCACAGTCACTAATTCAAACTGAACAGACTAAAATTTTTCATACACAAGGAGAAGAAAGAGTAACTTATTACCCTTTTCTCCTCCTTTTTTCAGGGAGGTATCTAATTTCTAGCACAATCCTGTTGTTTCCACAATTAGGAACTAATGAAGCATTACTGCACTTTTAAATATGTGCTGTGGAGGTAGCAAATAGCCTCATATATTTGGGATTATATCTCACAGACATGACAAACAATGAAAGATGGAAGTTTTCTTTCTCACACACACAACTGATTTGTAATGAACAGAAAACAGCTTTCCTCAAACATTACCATCATCATGGTTCCCTTCCCCAATGGGAATCCCAACATACACCATGACATTAACAGCATCAGACACATCCAAGTGCAGGTTTGTGGTACCAACTCGCCTGTCTTCTGCAGTAATTAAACCTATAACAGTGTAAAATAAACCCAAATTAAAAGCTTTACTAGAAATAACTTGCCTGGAAAATCTTTCTAGAATGTTAACTTTACAGAACAAGAGCAGACACCAAGATCAAAGGGCAGTTAAGAAGTTATTTTTCATGTCACATGTGGCATAAGTGAAAAATTTACGATAAGTATTATTTTTATTTTCAGAAGACAGAAGTAGTAAATATAGTACATACAAGCCATGAGAAAGCAAGTATTTTAGAAACAAAGCCTGAAATTGTACTTTATGATTTTTATAGTTTTGTCTAACTGAGATTTAAGATCATTCCACAAAATAAATCCATTCCTTCTATTGCTAGCAACTAGCAATATACAAAGACAAGGTAGCCATCACTGATTACCTTGTTTCTTGCTGCACTGGTGTATATATATTGCTTGATTACATTGTAAGCTCTTCGGTGTACAGTCTTCCTCACTCAACTTACATGTCAAGCAATACATAAAACAACACACTGAACATCATTGAATATGAGTAAGCCTCCTAGGTTTTTAATCTTATTTGTGATGTCATACTGCTAAAAAACCCAAAATAACCCTATGAACACTCTCTTGGAACTTCAATATGTTGGTTTACAGCTTACGTTTAGCTCACATTTGGTTATTGAGCTAAATCATTTTTTAAAAAAAAAAAAGATTAAACAATGAAAAATACTTCACATCCTCAGTGTGTTGTTATTGTGGCTTTATCAATAACTGCAATGCAAAACCTTAAAAACACCTGAACCTGAGCCACACAAATCAACATCTGCAAAGCTGTTCTCACATACCGTAGGCATTATACATTTTGGGACCCAGGTCAGGACGGACAAAGTAGCTCGGCAACCTAGAAGCCAAATTCAGTCTGCCATCCCTCTTGGTGTATTCAGGAAGAGGAAGATTTTCCATCAAGTCCTCAAATCTAGAGAGCAAAAGGAGAACACAGGCTTGCTTTCCTCTTGTAGTACATACAGCAGTCCTGTGGGCATTGCTAACAAGGTTTACATACCTTGTAGGCATCATATCTCTAAAGTCCTCTCCTGGAGGCCAGTCCTTTAACTTCAGCACCATTGGCTGACCATCCTCTGACCTGAGCCGTTCTGCAAAAAATAAAGAAAGATTTCTTCATGTAGTACCTTTTTACCACAGCCCATTATCCTATTCAAGCTTTAAGTCTTTTGTACATTGCCTGATTTTTCTTTGGGATCCCAAGCATTATCACAGTATGATCAAACAACAGCTTAACAACTATAGATATTTGTTAATATACGTACCGTCACCTACAGCAGAAGTTTGACAGATCTCACACTGCTGAGTTTCAGAGTAGCATTTATTCACCTTTGAGAACAAGCCTTTACAAAGCATTCTGCCTTCCTACCTTTACTAAAGTCAAACGGAGTTTTCTCATTCACTGCAAGAGGAATGGTACTTAAGTTACTGGTTCATGCTCTGTAATCAACCCTAACCTCAGTATAAAGCAACACACCATGGTACATCACATCCAAAAAAAGCTAAATGGAAGGTGGTTACTTAGGGAGACAGCAGTTAGTTTTTTTAAATTCTTCTGGAAGTACTCAAAATAGCTGGGTGCCAAATTCAAACATTTGCTCTTCAAGAGCTGTATGTGAGTCCCAACTGGTAAGAGAGGAAGCTGTGAGGACAGAAAGATGGTATCAAATATGCAACAGTGGATGTACAATCACATCAACGGCTGTTTTGCCTCATGTACTTAAATGGCTAAGAAGAGGTACACGCAGCAGCCTAGAAGACTCAGCATGACATTTAGAAACAAAGTTTACTCCTTCTACCGGTTCCTTCACAATGGTACCTGAAGCCATCAGCTGGAAAAGAGGGTGTACTGCAGATTGACACCTCACATCCCCTCCTGTCAGGAAAGTACGTCAACATCCTTCACCACTTCCTACCTTACCAAGGACTGTCAGACAAAAAAAGAAACTGATCTTACCCAGACCTAGCAGAGCTGCTGACAGGACCAGAAGAGAAATCATTAATCCAAGAAGCTAGGACCTGGAGACACGTGAATCACACCTGCACTATGTATCAACAGGCTATAGGAGACAGCCTTAGTTTGAAACATTAAAAATTATTTTATTGACATGAAAAAGAATTAAGAATGTAAACCAAAGTGACTAATTTTAAGAAAACAAATTTTGATGAGCTACAGATTTTAGACAGGCAATTGACCTGAAAAGCCCAAGGACTTGAATTTAAAGATGTTTCAGAACTTCCTGTACTCAAGATTTTGAACTCATCAAGGATCCTTGTTCCAAACAAGGAGAAGAAACTTGTATGATGTCGATCCAGAGAGAAAAGTGAAGAGCTACCTGGAGGAAAACATGTGGATCTGACAAATTACACAAAACTGAACAAAACCCAGAAAACATCTGATCAGCAAAGAAAAGCAGGTTTAATAAGGATCAAACAAAAAATGCTAGACCTGCCAAAAGCCCACTTAAAATTCAAAGGTACTACAAGTAAGCAGTACAAGATTAAAATTAACTGAAGTACCATATAGATTAGGTAATAGATTATTTTAATACTACCTCTAAATTGAGTGTTTGTTCTACATCTCTTCAATAACATTATGTGAGTGGGGGGCAGAGTGAAGACAACCACATATTTGAGCAATCTAAAATTCATGTAATGCAGAGAAGTCAGGGTCCTTATATAACTTGTGAACAGTTTTCATGATTTAATGTATGAAATCTGTGTACTAGCAGCAAATAATACTCTTCTAAATTGAGGACATGGCTGAAAAACAAGGAACTAGGTAAAAGGATCAGATTCTCCAACCCACACAGCTAACAATTCTCATATGAAGTGTGGTAAAGGCATTATTTAAAAGAAACGCAGTATTTGGTGCTGCTGAAAAGAAGGGATCTGTCTGGAGGCAAAATACAAATAACACTTCTCAAAGATAACTTGGCCTGTACAAATTTACTATTTTCATTAATGACTCCAACACAAAAGTGAAGAGCTCATTAAGTTTCCCAGTTATCATTAATACATAGAAAAAACACACTGTGGTAGCCTTCCAGACCATTTACTTCTGAGAGGTAACAGAAGTAGTATGAAATTTAACAGTACAAAATACAAGACTCTGTACTTGGAACCACACAGAGACAAGTTGAAAGTTGGGGGCTCTTTGATGGGAAAATGACAAGGGAAGGGAATATTCTTGATCTACAAATCTATCACTGTTTGCTGTTGAATAAACATTCCACTAAGTCATGCAATAGTTCACAATTTCTGCTATGTGCACATAGCAATAAATACAAAAAATGTTTTAAACATAACACTAAAATCAGCAACACTGCAATTAATCATTACTTCTCCAACATCTGTGAATATAAGATCACTCTCATCTAGGTATATATACAATCTAAATTAGAGAACTATGCTTTTGGATGGTCTTTAATCTGACCAGTTATATCCTCAGGAATTTTAACTGGTTAGCTTCCACATCCTCACTTGACAAATTGTTTTCTCAATGAAGAACTCCAGCATTAAGTAAGATGTTATCACATGAGGTATGCACACAGCATTGCTATTCATAATACATATAAATGTTTATTTTTACTCGCAGATGATCTTCTACAAAAATAATTTGCAATGTCAAGATTACTTAGTTGATGGATTCCACCAAGTCTGAATTTTAACAGCAAAAACCTCAGTGTGTTTCAGCTCTGCAAGTTCCCCTTGATTACAATACACACTGACAGAGTAAGGGTTGACAAATTGCTTTCTGTCTTAATGATGGCAACTTATGTTTAATTTCAACAAGTAGAGTTAAAAAAAGTTGTTTCCCAAGGAATGGATTATCTTTTGACACATCACAGTAACACACACCAACACACTGTGGCACACCCGTTTTCTTGGGCATCCCTGTGCTAATCTTCACCAATGAAGTAGTTTCTAATGTGCACTACATGTAAGAAGCCATGTCTTCTTTGGATGAGACTGATAGCTATTTGGATTTTTTAAATATCATTATTTATTTAAATTTTTTTTTTGAGGAAATACGTGGAAAAGGAGGAGTTGAAGGTAGCAAGACATTCTGCTCAGTTAAACTAGTCAGCCATAGATATTACTTACTAGATATTATCTCAAAGCCATCCCAGAAGTCACGCACTTTCACGTCTGAAATTATGGCACAGTTCCTGCAGTTCACCAAATCTACATCTTGATCTCCAAATTCCAGGCTGAAAGCTTCTGGTTTCCAAAGCTCTGACTTCAACTTCTTATGGACACCAGATACCAGCACGGGCTGAGAATACAAAGATGAATGCTTACTCCACCATAAGCAAATTTCTTACACATGCAGCCAAACTTTCTTATGAGCTGAGACTCCTGGCTACCATCATAAAAAAGACACAAGTCTATAGTTATCCATGTCTGGGTTTTGTGCATCAAGCAAATAACCAGAGTCAAAGCAAACTTCAGTTCCAGGCCATGTGCAGTTGCTTTAAAAGTGGCATTTTGTTAGGCTCACTAAGGCAAGGGCATTAGCTCTACAAAGCAAGATGTTGGCAGCAGAGATGGGCCCTGGGAGATGAGGCTGGAAGCTGCCCCATGCTGGACACAGATGGTTCCACCTGGTTCCAACAGACCCATCACTTGCCAAAGCTGACCTCGTAATTGATGCTGGTGGTACTGCTGTGATAATAAGAAAGGGTAAAACATGCTCTGCATCTGCGAAGGGCAGGAGTCAGCAGAAGGGAAGGAAGTGAGAGAAACAACTCTGCAGACATTAAGGTCAGTGAAGAAGGAGGGGGAGGAGGTGGTCCAGAGATTCCCTTGCAGCCTGTGGAGGAGACCATGGTGAAGGCAAGTTGCCCTCCTGCAGTCTGTGAAGAACCTGGGGGAGATGAGGACCTCACACTGCAGCAGGTGGAGATGCCCTAAAGGAAGCTGCAGCACAAGCAGAGCCCATGCTGGAGAAAGCTCCTGGAAGCTGTGGCCTTTGGATAGAAGCCCATGCAAGAACAAGTTTTCTGGCAGAAATTGAGGCCCACTGGGGACCCATGCTGGAGCAGTCTATTCCTGAAAAACTGCAGTCCATGGAGAGGGCCCATGCTGGCATGGTATGGGAGGGACTCCACACTGAGAGTGAGGTGGAAGGAGCAGGACAGATGAAGTGTTATGAACTGACCGCAACTCCCATTACTCTCCCTTCCCCCTGTGCTGCTCTGGGGGGCAAGAAGGTAGAAGAGTCTGGGATGAAGGAGTAAAGTTGAGCCTTTAGGAGGGGTGGGTATGGGTGAAGCGCTTTTAGCTTTGTCTTTGCTCCCCACCATCCCATTCTATTTTTAATTGGTAATAAATTAAATTACTTTCTCATGAGTTGAATGTGTTTTGCCAGTGACAGCAACTGCCAAGTGATATGCCCTTCTTTATCATAATTTTTCCACCTTATTTTCTCATGAGAGAGAGCATGGCTGAGCAGGGGCCTGGCAGCCACCAGAGGCCAATCTGCCTGTGAAAGTACAGTGGGTATTGCCTTACTACTCTCCCTTTTTTTAAGCACAAATGCAAATACCACTAGAAACACCATTTGTAGTAAAGCTTTCTCACTTTAATTTTCATATTTCTGATATAACTTTTAAAATTATTTCACTCATTCTTCATATATGTTCATGGATCATAACTAATTCCCTGGTATAAAGCCAAGTAGTAGAAGAGTGGCTGTTCACTTGCAAAAGGGGTTTTAATATGGTTAGGCTAACCCCATGTATACATTGCACACCGAGACTAGAGTGGCCTCTTCCTATAAATGCTCAAGTATAACAATACTAGGAAAATGTATAACAGACGATTCCCCCAATGCTGGCCAAGACCTCGTCTGTTCCTCTCACCCTGCAGTATTTTGAGAGAGTCAGAAGACTTGAAAGAAAAGGAAAATAGAGTACAAAGTGAATTTGTATATGGACTATCATACCCGAAGAAGTTCAGGTTTAGTAACTGCTGCCTGTGTTCAAATAACCGTTCACATGCCTATGCAAATTTTAATCAGTTCCAAGATGTGCCCTATACATTAACAACAGCTGAAGGTGGATCTTGGGTTTATACACATTAAGAGCACAGGGAGCACAAATATCCCCAGATGTTCTAGCAGTGTCAGCACACTAGGTAAAGATACCAACAAAGCTACACACAAGCAATTCCACAGTTACCTTGTTTAATAACACCCCAGTAAATAACCACTGTTTCACCTGGATTGTAACAACGGCCTCTTAACAGAATGAATATCCATTAAGTTCACAGCTTTCTTGTAGTGAGGAGCCCAGAATTGGACACAGCACTCCAAGTGTGGCTTCTACATGTGACAAGGGGAAGAATTATTTCCCCTGACCTGATGATAATGCTGCTCTTCATACAGCCCAAGATGCTGCTGCTCTTCGTGTCCTCACAACATTCTTGGCTCATGGTTACCTCCCTGTCATGCAGGACCCTGAGGTCCTTCCAGGCAAAGCTACTTTCTGCTGCCCCTCAGCATGCACTGCTGCAGGGTGTTAATCCTCCAAGGTTCAGGACTTAACATTTTCCCTTGCTGAACATCATGAGATTCCTCTTGGTCCTGTCCCCCAGACTGTCCAGGCCCCTCTGAATAGCGGCAGAACCATCTTATAAGGTTTTTCCACCTTATAAGCAGCAATGCTCCCTCATCACCTTCTTGGCCTGCCATTCCTGAAGAGTCTATACCCATGCCCTCACCATGCTACACTAACATGAGCTATACCACCCCTTCTCCAACACACTAATGTTGTGACTGTGCAACTGCACACTACTTCCTCCTGTTTGTTTCTTGTGCTGTATGTATTAAGTGTAGAGGCACTTCAGAAAGCGACCTGCTCATGCAGATTTCCAGGAATGGTAGGACAGCTTTCCTCACAATTCTGTGATGTACACAGTTCCTTACTTATGTACATATGCCTGAGGTGGACAACCTTCATCTCTGTTTTCTTGAGTATGAGATTTCTTCTGTTCACATCATTCCACACCACTTGTTTGCCAACCCCATCAACTAATTCCTTTCTTGATCACTGGACGTACTCTTCCTCCCTTGCCATTCTTGGTTTATAGCTCTCCTAATGAGGTTGGCAATCCTGTTGGCTAAGATGCTTTTGTCCCACTTAGATGGAATTCATCTCTGCCAAGAAGTCTTCAATCCTCAAAGAGGTTCTCCCAATCACAAAATCCAAACCCTGTTGTCAAAACCAGCTGTGCAAACAATTAACATGAACAATCAGCCCACACCTCTAGCCTTCAGCTGTAGGATTAAGAAAAATACCTGGGCTCCATGGCATTGACCATTACACCCAGAGCCATATAGTCACTCTCAATATTGCCCAGTTCTCCCCACTAGTACTGTTTGTGCCAATATGCAAGAGCAGCAGAGGGAAAACGTCTGAGGAACAGGCAAGCCTTTGCAGTCTTTCCACTGTGTCCCAAAAACAAGGCCCTGACAAGCAGCAAACCTACCTAAGATAACAAAGCAGGTACACTGATCCCAGGTTTAAATATATTTCCTGATCCCACCAGGAATTTTAACATTAAGGCAATGGAAAGATTTTAATCATAGTCTACAAAAAATCTAGGGATCTTGGATGAGGAGCAAAATGGCACAGGATGAACAGAAACTGCTGTAGACGTTAAGATGATGGATCAGGTAGTCATTTTTAGTCAGGAAAATAATGACAGATTTTGATTTCTGTTGTATTCACTTAACCATTCCAATGTAACAATTAAAAAAAAAAAAACTAAAACAAACCCACAGAACTGATTTAACCTAGTAGAAAGCTTCCAGCTATTAAACAGAGAATTTCTCAAGGAAGGAAGAAAATGCTCTCTCTAGTGAAGAACAGCTAGGGTTGCAAGGTAAAAGGACAGTGGACTTATTTAATGACATTTCCTACCAGATCTACTCTCAGACTCTAAGAAAAAAAGAAACCTCCAACACAAACCCAAAAAAATAGAAACTCTAGTATGAAAACTAAGAAAAGAACAGATTGCTGTAGGTAAGAATCCTTATAGTATCACCACATGAGCAATAAGCATATTCAGGCTAAGAAAATGCTTTTGAGCAGCTCTGGAAAGAAAGAATCCTATGGTTTCCCAGTGATTTCTGAGATAAGACACAGTTTAACTTAGAATGACAACTTCTAAGACAAAGCAATTGAAAAATGTTGCACTTTCTGCGTGACACTTGAAGAGTGCCATTAGTTATTAATGTAAAGGGAGAATAATTTTCTTCTTCAAGAATTTGGGGTGCTACCATCTAAGACTAAGATCTTCACAGAACTCAGATCTAGTACCTAGTGAGCATTTATTATGCTGGGGAGGTAGCCTAAAGTTTCCTTTCAACTGAACTTCTCCAGCCCACAAAACAAGAAGGGGAAGATGATTTGGGGGATGGGAATGGAATTAAAGTTCTTTGACTTCACTTTTAAAGGTGCAGCTGGGATGTACAGGAGAATGTCAGCCAAGTGAGAACAGAGTTTGTTGAGAGAATCTCTGACTGAAAAAATTCTGTTCAGAATTGCCATGTCAAGACAGATTCCTAAGTCACCAGCTCCCTCTTCTGCAGGAATGAGAGAGATTCAGTTAGATTTCCTTCCACGTTTTGTCAGAAAACTCAAGTGAGTGCAGCACCACTGGAGAATCTTTGAATAAAGGATTTGCCTAGTCTGTTGCTATACAGAGGGTCTTCAGAAAGATGAAGCAATCCTAAAGCATCAATAGCAAAACTTGGAGCAAAACCTGAAAAGCTGGGTCAAAAATAGTACACAAGCATGAGAGCTGTGGCCACAGCCTCGGAACACGCACCAGTTTTGACAGCAATGTGCCTTACTAGCTCTACATCTGACAGAAGATTGGTAATCGTGCCTCTAGACTCCATAAGGAATCTCTCACGATTCATTAATAGTCAAGAACTCCATGGCCACGTGCACTATCTTCCACCCGGTGATTAACCAGTCTCATTTGCCGAGAAACTGACAAACACATCTCTTGTAAGAAGCTCTCAAAATACTTAGGATCCTCCTCAGAAAGACCGTGTTAATTGCTGACAGAGAAGGTTAAGAAAATCATTGAAGTATACCAGCTAGAACCTAAAAAGCTCTTTGCCAAGACAGATCACTGACACCACCGCATTGCAAAAGAATAATCTTAATTCCTTCGTAAATCAGAAAGATGTAACAGGCTAAAAAAAAAACCCAAAACCCAAGACCAAAGCCCTGTGCACTCAAAATAACTCAGGACAAGAAGTTAACTGGTAACTCAGTGGCTGGTGGTGCCATAATCCTCTCCTCAGCTCTTATGGCTATGTGCTAGTTATGCTTGTGCTAAGAGGACCCAGAGAATGTGCATTCCCACTGGACACACTAACGTGAAATGAAAAGCACTCTACTTCTGTCAGGAATAGACCCTGAGTGCCAAAAGAGGAACAAGCAGCCCAATCTGTTCCTCTGCCACAGCTCAGTCATCCACCTGTCTTCTGAGCAACCACAAGTAAGTATGTGAGTGCCAAAAGCATTAGCACAATAACAACAGAACAGCTGACAACAAGGACTTCTCCAGAAAAGATGATGAAAGATATAACTGTCTAGCACAAACAACCTCAGTTCTGAGTAGTCAGTGAAGGTAACAGTGTCAGAGGTAGCTGCAGAACCAAATGCCAAGAACATAGTCTGAACACTTGGACATCATACTCTGTTAAGAGCTATGGATGTACTTTCTCTGCAGCAGCAGCCACTCACCCATTTTTTAAGATTCAGCTTGCCTGACAAGGCCAAACTTTATGACTCTCTGGAGAGGTCTGAGCTATAGCATTAGAGATACAGAGCTGAAAAAGTGGCTGTGCTGGCAGCAGATTCTAAGGTCCAGCCTTGTGACTGAAGGCCTAACTGGCTGATGATCCCCCAGACAATCCAGGCAAGTGCTCAACACATGACATGCTGAGTTCGCAACAATATTTGGGTTCACAAGCGTATAGGCTTGGGATGAGACATTGCATCAAGTACACTCAAAAATTTTAACAGAACTTCATCAGAAATTACTGCATGCAGCACTTTTACTACTGTACATAGTGCAGGTGGAAGGAATGGACCCTCCTCTGAGGCTACAAAGTATCACGTATGGGGTAGCTGCTGGGATGCAGGCAGGAAATCACAATGGATTCACTACTGGGCTGTAGAAGAGCACATTCAGCACAAACCACACCACAACTGAAAAGGGTGTCACAGCAAACACCCCCATGCTGGTAAGATAAAAAAAGTTCATTGTGCAAGGGCACGTGAGCTTGAGTCAGTACAGCATGGAGTGGACAGGGCTGCTGTGTCCTCTGTCTACAGGGGTAGTGTAGTGCTACAATTGAAATCTTCATTTCACTCTTCACTCAGGAGCAAATGGCTAAGTCTGAATGGATACTCATAAGCAGTAAGGGTTGGCTATTTGTCATCACCCACCTGGCCTTGCTTCCAGCACTCCCTGAAGATCTTCCAGTTGTTTTTGTTGCTGGGATCATGAAGGCAAAGGAGCCTACCATCACACAGCCATGAGTGGGAAGTGTGTGGATCCAACACATTTAAGCCCATTACCATTTCCTTCACTTCTCTCTGCGTGTCAGCTAAATTACTCGCTCGTTTTGCAGCATCAGACGTCTTCTTATTTTCCACCACAGAAGCAATGATGTGGTCTAAGAAGTTAGGCAGGCTGGCTTTACCTTTTGCCCCCTAGAAGACGTAAATCCGGATGGTAATTTAGTCTTGCAACAGTACAAACATAAATGCCTACCTGCTGTCATTCAGATTTTAGTCTCTGACATCTTACTATCAGAAAACCATGGAGCAGTAAACAAGTAATCTCACAGGCAGGCATGTATTCAGTTAGAACAGCTATATCCCTGGTTTATAACAGTAAAACTTAAAATAACCTGAAACTTAAGTGCTGTAGTGGTAAAAATAGATGGTATTTTTCTTTCATCACCTGCTCATGATTATCTTAAAAACGTAACTTTATACTAACCTCCTGGAGGCCATGAGATAGATAATATGCAGTTCCACTATTACTGTCAATGCTATCTACTCTTAACAACGGGATCTCAATGCTACAGAAACACCAAGATGATTCTCCTTATAAGCAGTAATCTACTATTTTTCTCAACTGCACAAAAACAACTGCTGCTTCTCAGATGTTTTGTTCATATATATTCTATATTAAGCATGGAGGCATTCAAGTGGGGGGTTGCACCAGAGTTCCCCACGAGTTCTTTCAAATACAAATTATTCTGTGAAGACATGAAGTCAAGAAAGAGAAAAAAGACATGACACAACAGATCCGAATCAGTGTTGTGATTCTGTGGTATGCTCCTGCAGTATTTTTAAAGACGTGGAATTCAAAGTGAAGTTTTACAGGATGCTGGTTATCAATTAAACAATTTTAAGGCTAATTTTAACTCAGCGTCTTGGTCTCTCACAAGGAATAGCTTCTCCACAGCAGTAGTAAACCAAATCACAAACTAACAATTAGCATCAAAATTCTCTACAAGTTTGTGGAGTGTTGAGTTTTGGTGAGATACCACATTTGTTTCAACATTTAAGAATAAGATACTATCAAAGCATTTAGATGAAAACAGATCATCACAAAACTCTTCCCTAGAACAGATAACTTTGAAGGAATACAAAATTACTCACCGTAGAAGCTGCAGAAAAGACTGGAGGAAAGGGAATTCCTGTGTCTAATGGGACCTGTGGAAGCTTTCCTGGCCCTGTGTGTAGCAGATCTCTGAGGCTGGAGCCTTCAGCTTTGTTGCTAGATGTCACTGGCCCCAGTAAGAGGCTATTAAAGAGCTTTGGGGTTAGTGGGGAAGCCTTTGTACTGGAGTTGAAGGAATCTAATCCAAAGGGCGAATGGGATTCTTTATTAAGCACTGACCTCAGTGATCCTGATTCTGCAAGATAAATAGCAATGTTGGAAAAAAAGAAAAATGGCAAAGTTAAAAGGATCACAGAGTTCTCTGAAAGAATTTGCTCTTGCATTAAACAAAATTATTGACAAAATCTTGTGGGAAAGGCTAATTATCACTGCAACAGTAAATGAGGCACCTCAGAGTGATAGATTTTACTCTCAGTATGCTGTTAGCTAAGGTTTTGAATAGCACAGCAGATATGCTCTGAATAGGTTTTATACACAAGAAATCAAAATTTTGTAATAGACTTGGTTAAAAAAAGGTTTCCTTGACTTTGAGAATTAATGCTTCAACATGAAATATTTCAAGTTTTAGCTACAGTCAAAATATTACAGTGGCTAAGTGCTGCAAAACTAGTGAAGGGGTCATGTGCACTTAACATTGACAGATCAAAATAGCTCGTGCTAGACATAGGGACAGGAATAAATCCTATATTAGTCAGGCCACTTTTGACAGATGGGAAATGTACTCTGCAAATAGCTATTCCATATTGAGAGTCACACCCAAACTACTGAATAATAATCTGACCCTCCAAGTAGACACTCTCAATTCTTTGGAAATACATTCTTCACACATCACAACATTATTTTAATAGTTATAAAATGACAAGGCTGCATCTGAAATCAGTTACTATCATTTTACATGTGGATCCCAGCTGCTTATTTAGAAAATAAAAGGAAAAACTGGAACTGAAATAAGCAAGGAGTGACAAGGCAATATTTTTTCTTCAGCTATATCATCATATTTCCAGCTTTGCATATTCCTAAGCCTGTAAAAGAAAACTAGTTATAAGAGGCAAAGGAATTAAAATTACCATGTTCTTTTCTATTTACGGCTAGGCACTCTCACAAACAATAGCAACCAGACAGGACGTTATCATTTATCTTTTAATTCCAACCCCAGAGGGCATGTCTTCTACTCACCTTTTGTTTCTTCTTTTGCTTTTTGCGTTGCTAAATCTGCAAGCCAGTGTAAGGCTGACGATGGAGCTGATTCTGGACACAGTGGTCTGTTAGGCTTTATTTCACCAGTGTTACTTGCTGATAATATCTCTGGTTTTGTAGATTCTTCTATCCTACTATCAGTTCCTTCAGTTTTAGGAACAGTGTCCATTTCCAGTTGCCCTACTCCTGCTGTTCCTGCTCCAGTGGAAAAGGTGCTCTCACTTCCAGAGACTGATGCACTAGGATTTACAGTCGGAAGCTAAAACAAAAATATAAACAACTACTAAATGTTGAATAAAGGGAAGAGTTCAACTTGGGAGATGTTCTAGTTATCAAATGCATTAGGTTTTCTTTGTTGTTTTTGCTTGTTCACTTGCTTTAAGTACAGTAGAGTAGCAGCAAAGTACAGGTACTTCTTGTTTGTGCATATTAGAGCTTACAATGTAGTGTGACTTCTTACCACAAAATTTTTCAGTCATCTTTCAGGCTTTTATTTCTTTTTTTACAGGAGGACTTTTTGTGTTAACAGTAACAGAACTGCTCTAGATTCAGTGTGACATTCAGGAACCGCAACAAAATAAATGCAAATACAAGCTACTCATAGTGGTGTGTTTTAAATGGCTTTCTACCCAAACTCTACATAAGAATATCAGCACAAATATCTACTTGGTAATCAACAGTTGCGCCACAAATCCCTGAAAAACGTCCCAGAAGATTTTTGCTAAGCTAAACCACTAACAACATCTATGAAAAATTAAAGTTTGTGTTCCATGACAGATTAGTGTAAAGAATCTACCATTTTAAGAGATCTTAAAGTCAAACAAAGCAATTTCAGCCTCATATTACATACCTGTGATATTCCATTAGTGACAGCCGGTCTCAACACCGATTTGTTTTGCCGGTTAATACATGGGCAATTGGCTTTAATACCCCATTTGCCTCGTGCTGCGTGAACCATGTCTCCAATATTGTAAAGCGCTGGAAATAAAGTTAAAATCCTTAATATCACATGCAAAGAAATATAAAACCAAGGCCTTAACTATAATATATCTTCAGAAGGGTGAGAGCTCTTGAGTATTGCTGCTAAGTATCTTGAAGATCACATGCCATAGCAAGATGTGTCTGAAGAGTGGGGAGCCCTGTGCTAAACACTGGCTTCACGATAACACTGAGAGGCTGTCATGCCTGTCAAATCCTGCAGATTACCATCTGCTCCACACAGGGCCCCATGATATTGTAAAACCAATTTAGAACCATCAAAAGAGACTATATATTCTTTGGAGTACTGTTAAAAGGATCTCTAGGACCACTTATGTAAACAGACAAGTAGACAGCACTGACCATTTACCTTCCATTCCCACAAGAGAAAAGAACAAAGTTCTTGCAAGTTGACTGACTTTACTGATACAACTGAAAACAGTGAGGACAAGAAGTCACAGCTAGTATTAGAAGGGTGTTCACTTCAAACCCATGGCTCAATCTTACTTGGATTACCTTACCTTCGGCCCTTCAACCCTTCCACTGCAGCAAAGTGTCCTCTAAATCCATGCTACGAAAGGTAAAAGCTGGAACATCAATGATCTTAATCTTTTCCACTTGATTGTTCATATTTGAGGGAAAAAAAAAAAAAAAAAAAAAAAAAAGGAATTTGTCTTTTCCAGTTTTAAGCATTACCTGTACCAGGAATGATCTGTGTTGGCATAAGATTCTCTGGTTCATGAGACTGACCCTTTGCACACTTGAGCCATGAGAAGACTTCCTCATCACCTATCTCCTCTGTCTCTGAAATAGACACAAAAAGAGTAAAAGTTTGCCACTAAAGCTTTACAATACTGAATGTTTCTGAATCAATAGTTTTTTAAAATTCTTTACAATGCAGGAAACTAGCCTGCTGATCCCAGAAATAAACTATAAATACAGACCATTAGAAAACAATCTACAGCAATTTCCTTGCACGTACTGGGTTTGCATGGCAAGGTTTTGGTAGCAGTTGAGCTACAAGAGTAGCTATGAGACACTTCTGTAAGTGGCAGTTCCTCTGTGATACAGTATTTTAAGAAGGAGCAGGGGGGGAACTCTGTGCAATGGCAACTGTGGGTGGAGAGAGGAGTGATAATATGAGAGAAAAACAACTCTGCAGATACCGATATCAGTGAAGAGGGGGAGAAGGTGCTCCAGGCACCGGAGCAGAGATCCCCTCCAGCCCGTGGTGAAGACCATGGCAAGGCAGGCTGTCCCTCTGCAGCCCATGAAAGCTAATGGTGGAGCAGATTTAATTGGTAACAAATTAAACTACTTTCCCTGAGATGAGTCTGTTTTGCCTATGACAGTAACTGCTGAACAATCTCTCCTTGTCCTTACCTTAACCCATGAGCCTTTCAGTTTATTTTCTCTCCCCTGTCCAGTTGAGAAGTAATAGAGCAGCTTTGGAAGGCACCTAGCATTCAGCCAGGGTCAACACACCATAATCCCTCTTCAGGTTATAAAACTATCATAGCAATTTTCCCTTCATCTCTACTAGCTTGTTGTTTCCAAACATCTAAAAATTTGGGCTTCCAGCCTGTTTTTTAATATCATACTCTTGTTCTCATTATGCTTTCCTAACTTATGGAGCAACTCTATCTTTTCTTGTCTCCCAAGCTTCTTCAGCAAAAAGTATCTGCAGGTCAGTTCCAGGAAGAGGAAACTAAGCTCTCCTCTCTGTATACCTACTTGCAAAGCTAAAAAATAGCACATTAACAGTCTGAAAAGTAGTCTGAAAAATTTAAATTCTCAGATTTTAAACCAAGTTCAAAGATTACAATGGGGGGAAAAAAAAATCTAGTACTCACCACTACGTGGACGATTCTTCCTCAGCCGGTAACAGTCCAGACAGACCCCAAACCCACACTTGCGACAAACCCAGTGAATATTGAAGAGTGTTGTCTCACATACATCACACATTTCCCTCACACCACGTACTGCTCGCTTCCATGCCACTTTCTCTATAAAAAGAATGAACATCAGGAATTATAGCCTTGACATTCTACATTTCTCTCACTTAATTTGAAAATATCACAGTAATACTGATAATGAAACAATTAACAGAAACATGACTTGAGGGCAGAGTATACAAACACATACTTTTTACACCTAGAGACACATTTTGTGAGGTGCTAGCCTTGTGACACTATTAAAACTCCCATTTCTAAGAGCAGGTAAAGTCCCAAAATGCACACATTACAAGAAATGGAGCATTGTACAGAGAAAATGCATTTCAAGGAACGAAAATGTAAAACTTCTGCTAGTTTTATGAAAAAATAACAGGAACTTTTAAAAGACAAAGGATGTGTGAGAATTGGTAAGAAAAGCTGTTCATAAAGCACAGGTGGCCAGTATGGTTAATGTTCTGCAGTTACGTCTATTTTCTTAGGAGTACAGGTCAACTGATTTCTGCATTTATTTGTTGAAAAAAACCTTAATGATATTTGGGAAAGTTAACATTAGCTTTCTTGCTACTAATGTTTCAATGATCCCAAAGAAAAATTCCCAAATGCTGGTCCCACAATTATACACATCCCAAAGAAGTGAACATAACCTTTTCTTTGGAAGAAAAGGAGAGGCATTTTAACAGTAAGTGATATTGTACTTTCAACTCTATTCCACTGCATCTTCCACACATTACAGAGAGAAGATGAATAAAAAAGGACATCAAAAGCCCAGCTTACGATGTGGCTCCACCATCATCATTGCCTCCTTCTCTGACATCACCAGCTGGCAGAACTGGTCCCCAACATTGGCCAAGATATATTTGGAAGTTTCCAAATCAATCCCCTCTGCAGGGGAAGAGGAAGGAATCCAGAGGCTCATAGCATCAGGGTCACTTTGTTGCGGGTTCAAAAAACCTTCTACTCGTAGAATACCTTTCCGGGTAAACACCAGCCTGCAGAAGACAGGATGCAGCAATTGTAGAAGCTGCTCAATCACCTTTTAATTAGCATATAACACAATCTATGTCAGAACATAAACCCAAAAAGGGGAAGAAAGGCTTGAGCTAGAGTGCTATACTCTACAGCCAGTATGATTACTAAGCAAATCCAAATAACACAAAGCATAACTTACAAGAAGGATATGTCTGAAAACCCAGTAAAACAAATCTCTGTGACCCAGTAAGTTTTGGTGAGAAATTCCACATACAGGAAATTGCTACAGCTTGCTAAGTAACATTTCCCTATACTACTAATTGAAAGAGATCACAAAATTCAATTTATTTGGTCAGCTGCATCATGTGCATGGTTCTCATAGTTTAACTCATTGTTTATTTTAAGTTATTTCCCAGCATTTGGAAAACCAGTATTTTAGTTATAGCTAGGGCTGCAAGCACTTAGCAGCAACCGTTTTAACAGTTCACATTACAAGACAAAAGTCCTTAATGTACCTATTGTTCTTTCCACTGCTCTCCACAGAGACAAAACTGTTTTATCAGTAGCTGTTGACCTTCCCAGTCTTTGTGTGGTAACAGATGTTTAACAGAACCCTGCACATCTCCTGACAATATTAAAGGTAACGCCATTTTGAAGCAAAAACAATCTTTCTTTAACCTCAATACTAGATGAATTTTTAATAAGTTCAGGAAGAAAATCAGCTACAATCTGAAGGGCAGCACACACTACAAGTCCTCTTCATCCTTTATGTGCCCGAAAGTGAAAAACCACGTTTTTGGAAAAAGATGAATAGTACTTGCTAGAATAAGCAGTTAAGGAAGGTGAAGAGAAGCATGACACATCCAAGAACCGTAAGACATGTACACAACATAGAAGAAACACAGGCAGTATTCTTTTTCTAAAACACAGTTCTGTACTCAACAAAACCTAGTCAAACATTAGCCACATGCTGCCAGTGTTTAGCTACTTGATGACCTAATTAAAATTTTATCTCTGTTCTGAACTCCTTAAGAAAAAGAGAGAGGAAAGTTATTAAATACAAACTGCTACCCAACAGTGAATTTACCAAATAAAACAAAATTCAATCTCTTGAGGCTGGATCTGGAGGCTCACTTAGTATCATACAGCTGTATCTTCCAACAGCAGCTCCTCCTGCCCCAGTGAGGGAATTCCAGTCAGGAAATGCAGAGAAATGCAAGACACTCTAAATCTTCCATTATTGCACCCAAGCACATTACATAAGTAAAGCAATGACTTTGTGCTTGGACATGGTCCAAGCTCTGCACATAGACTACATATGAATGAAGGAAGAATTCGAGCACCTCCGGAAATGGAAGAAGCGACATGCCACAGTTGAGTCATCCTGCTCTTGCTCCTTAAATTTGCGGTACCGCTCCAGACGGCACTCCCGGCACTTGTGCAGATGTGGAGCTACGTTGATGCAAGAGCCATCCTGGAGAAAAGGCTCACCTGACTGCTTCAGCTTCCTCACCTTACTCATATCTTTCAGCACAGACTGACCAACTGGGTGAGGCAAAGTAGAAGTAAAAACCCATTAGTTAACTGAAACAGCAAAAGGAAACTGGCCCAAACAAACACATATTCAGATCTGCATGCTCATACCCATGCAGACCCAGTAGGACTGTTCAGGTCCGCAAAACATCACACTTCTGTCCTGACAAATACGTGCTTGAACACTTCTCAAAGTGAACATGTTAATTCACATACATGATGCATTGTTAGCCTTGCAAATACCCTGTGTGTGTGCTGCATACTGAACACAAATGAGCTTTTTACTTGTGGCTGGTTCATATAGCTCATCACACAGGAGATGTGTGACCCCAATATCCCACCTCCTTGTGCTTCCAATTCACCCTGCATTCAAGTCATCACCTTTTAGGGGAGCTGTGCGAGGCCGACCCTTTGGCGCTTGCTTCCCTTTCCCTTTTCCCAGCAGCAACTCAGCAGTGCGTTCTGCACTGTGTCCAAGCTTTGCCATCAAGTGGTCTGGGATTCCCTTCATACAAGCCTTGGCCTGCAACTGGTCTTCAGAGTCACTCAAATCTGACAGGTCACTATTGGTACTGGAGTCCGAGTCCTGTTTGGATGTCAAGCTCCGCTCATCTAGAGAGAACCTTTTGACAGCTTCAAAAGGAGCTTTGCTCTCCTGTGGAAACTCTGCTTGTGAAGAGAAAAAGGCAGGTGGATGCCTACAAAACACATTAGAAAAAGTTTTCAGAAGAGGATTGTCCTGCTGCCCAGGCCCAACAGCTGGCTTTTCTTCTGTTGGGCTGGAGGAAAGTGTGGGCATCTCAATAGGCTGTGTCAGGTTGTTGGTAGGTGAGCTGGAACGGCCATTCCCTACAGTGGAAGGACTCGGTACACCAGCAGGAACAGCTGAACTGGAGATCATCTTTGAGGAGTCAGTTGTTATAAACAAGGTTTTCTTCTTAGGTAGAGAAGAGTCTGTAGAGGTGAGTGATTCTGACCAGCCTGAAGTGGCCTTATGACCCACAGGTGTAGAGGGAGTAGACAACCCTGTCTGAGTTGAAGATGCAAAGCCACTGAAAGGACCAAGTTCTGCTTTTTCAGCAAATGCCAGGAAAGGGTTGGAAGGTTCCTCTCTTGATAGCTTTGGGGGCTGCAAAAATAGGTTTTCATGACTATCTGGGGGGCGAGTAGTCAACAGACTGCGTGAAAAAGCTGGAGTAAGGGTAGGCATAGATTCCACAGGCAGCTTCCGCTCCACAGAACTGCCAGACTGAGCTCCTGGTTTAGTGTCCGCTGAAATAATTTTACTTTTACAGATCCCAGCACCCACAGTCTCTGTACATGGCTTGAATGAGTCCCGACTAGAGGCATCTTCACTTAAGCTCTCTGAAATGACTGTGAAATAGTTAGTGGAAGGTAGATTTTGGGACATGCATTGGAAAAACAAGTTCTTGGACAGATCAGAATCTTTCTGAGCCTCTTGTCCAGTACTACAACCAAAAGGAAAGCCAGATGGCTTGCCTTCTGGTGTCATCACTCCATTTGATTGGCTCCTTCCACACCCAAATACCGAAGACTGGGAAGCATTTGGGAGAGAGATTCCAAAACCAGAAGCCAAAAGTGAATTTCGAGAATTCTGAAATGAAATAAAAAAGCATTAGCCTATTAAAGGATTCTTGTTTGATTCAGCAGTACTTCAGTTCACCTAATTGGACAATGAGTGTTCTACTTTTCCACCTGTAATAGAAACTTCCAGCAGAATTACTTACAGTGAAGTAACTTCTTCAAAGATTCTACTAGGCTAACTTCCTACCTACAAGCCATTGAAAGCAATGAGCTAACAGTATCTGTCACACTCTAGAGACACATGGAGAAAAGCAACACAGTCACTTACCATGCTTTAGAAGAAAAGCAAGACACAAGGCAAGATGAACTAATTCACAGAAAAACAAGTTATTTAAATTGCTGACTGTATTAATTCAAATCAGCAAGAAGGAAACCTTACTGGAACTGCTTTTCAGTCATCTCCCATCTTTCATCCTCCAAGTTGCTTCTTTTTGTTTGGGGTTTTTTGGGTAAGGGTGGAGTGGAAGAGAGCAGGTTATACTGTCGTGTAACAATTTAATTATGCAGCACTATTGTCTTCTACAATTCTATTTCTCCTTTACAGTTTACCACCTAGGAACCTTTATCCCACCTTTCCACCCGTTCCAATAGCTACAACAAAAGACAAGACAAAAGTAATCCACTCAACTTTCTGGCAATCACCTTAGACTTTCATGCATCTCCCTTTTTCTTCACTTCTTTATACAGTAAAATACAAGCTGCTTAATTTTGCTATACTTACTGAGGTGGGATTTTGGTTTTGTTTTGTTTTTATAAATCTTCATTTGATTAATTAAAAAGTCTTCTATTTTGCTTTTAACATAGTTTTCCTTCTACAAAGACATGACTGAAATGTCTTCAAGCTGCTTCTGGACTGAGCTCTTTATCAAAATTAATTCTAAAGGTAACTATTTCAAATATTTCAATTTTTTTTTTCTTCCCAGTCCTAAATAGCGTATGATGCAATTGGCTCATTTTCTACTAAGGAGATATAATAGCTGTATCAGAGAAGCTGATCATCCATAAATGTAGCCTCACTGTTTTTCTGGTTTTGAGGCTTCTTTTTTTTTTTTAAAGTTACTTAAATTTCCTTCTTGGTGAACATTCTCATCTGTAATTGTTTATGTAATGGCAAGATATTAAGTAGGTTATCTTCCATATGACACAACACAATTAAGTCCAGTGCTTAAAGTGACCGTAAGGCTGCATTTCTCACATTAATGCTGGATAAAGGTAAGGTTTCTAAAAAGTTGTCTCTTACAGCTCCTTCACCAAACACCTTCCCTTTCTTTTGAGTTCTTTCTTAGATAATAGAAAGGTTTCCTTTGGGAGTGGAGGGATTCATCAGATATAACGGAGTTTTCTCATATCCATGGACACACTTTGTAATTGGAGTATGTTACAGAACATCACAAATATATAAACGTGTGTCTTGGTTATGCTGGATTATAAGATACTCACCTCTCCCTGGGGTTGTGGTCGGCCTGTTTTCAGTTTCTCCTGTCCAGTAACAGCTGGCAAACTGGTATCAGAGATTCTCACAGTTGTTGGCGTCAAAGCTGTTGTAGTAACTGCAGCTGCACAAGACACTGTGCCTGGTCCAGCCTGGTCCAGTGTTTTTCCTGCCTCTTTACATCCAGATCCAACTATTAACGCTTGACCAGCCACAGAGGAAAATGGAGTGAAGGGCAATGGTGTGTCACTACCAACTGGCTCATCTTGGACTACTAGCGTTCGGCCGTTCTCTTTGGTGTAAGTGGCAAAACGTATATTGCGATTAATCTGAGGGATGAATGAAGGCAACTGTTTGGCCCTTGGATCCAGTCCTGGTTCACTATTGGAGCCTCCTTTCCAAGGACCTCTGCTTGCCTCACCTCCATCGCTACCATTGCTATCCACCTCATTCCTCTCCTTTAGCTTCTTTGTTGCAGGGTCACACCCAGAATCTGAAGCATTTTTCCTCCTCCGTCCATCCTTTCCCTCCAGGCTTTCCTTCTTCTTTTTCCCTTTAGATGATTTAGCTGCTTTTAGACTCCCTCCCTATAATAGACAAAACATTGTAACCAGTAAACAGAACAATCAGGAAGAACTGTTCAATGAACATTTTTCTTTTAGAACACATACACTGCATTGCATTTAAGCATAAGAACACTTCTCTTAATCACAAATTAAGACATCTGAACAGGACAAAGCATTGTGTTCAGTCATCTTTTTTGTACTAGGGTAAGCACCAATAAAATCACAGTAATATTTTTAGCTGAGCTACTTTGCTGTAGGGCATTCCGTATCATGGCAGATTTTGAGAAACATGCAACATGGCCATACTCCAACACAGTTCTTCCAAATGTATGAAAACTATTTTCACACTAATTTTTTCTACAAGTCTAAACCCCACAGTTGTTCTGAAGGGCACACTTTCTGTCCACTATCCAAAGCTTACAATATTTAACTACAGGAGACAGATTGCCCTTTAGCCTAGGGATAAATACAGGTTCAAATGTCATCATAGAACCACTCAACTGAAGCAATGAAATACCACGCTTCAGTGGAGTCAGATGGTAATTTTTAGAAATGCCTGAAAATGTCTGAAGAAGCACAGTAATTCCATTAGAAAAAGCAATGAGCATAGAGACAGGCTTCATCAGAGCACTAACCTTTAAAATGTAGCATAAACATGTTTATTGAACACCACCCCCAAGATCCATGCTGCACTTAGTAGAAGAGGGCTGAATAAAACCATAATTGTTTAAAGAACGCTATGACCATCTCTCAAAGTGGTATAAAAAATATTCCTCTTCCAGTGGCATGATCAAACTCCCAAAGTGAACATAGCATCAGTTTTCAGTTGTTTCCATGTTTTTTATGTTTTCTATTGAAAATTTTGTGATGTTTTACACCATATATACAAGACCTGAAATGCTGCAGTACCTCACTTGGAGCATTGTTATCCATCACCACATGAATCAGTCGAGGATCCACTGACTTTATTTCGCCATTCTAATTTTTATGCAGGGTGATGTTGAGGAGGGAGGAGGAAGAAAAGAGGTTAGTTTTTAATTCAGAATACATAGTATCAACATAAAGAGACCTCAAGCACCTACAGCCCCTCTCCCATTTGCCTTTTTTCCTGTCCCACTGCTTAGTAATACTACAGCCTTCCACTCTACCTTCCATTCTTTTACTCCTTCTCTGTTTCAGAAACTTTCAGATTTGATTCCCGACATTGCTTCCTTGTAAATTTGTTATAACATAACACTTCCAGTATTTTTTCATATACCAGAGAAATTCTTACAGCTTCTTTATGTAACAGGGCTGTGTACCATCATTTATTGTGAAAAGTCATGATAATTTAAAAATTCTTTAAACCACAACCTGGATAACTACTCTTCTTTTAAAACAAAACAACAAAAAAAGACCCAAATATACAGGTTTTGGTGAAGCTGTCATTCTCCATGAGAAGTTGAGGAACAATATTTTAGGAACACTAAAGAAGTCGTTTATATTTTTACCTCAGTTAAAGACACCTCCATAAGACGAGTTATTGGGTCTTGATGGCTCACAACACCACAAAGCCAGCTATTTTCATCCTCCGGCTGGTAAACCTTAACTCTTTGGCCTTGGACACTGTAAGGACCTGGAAAAGAAGTACTATGAGTACATTTTCCAGACAAGCTTTGTGTAATACTAGTTAAGTGTCATGCAATAAAAGAAGAATTCTGTTCTCATAACTAGTGCTTGAAGTGCTATTTTTCAAGGTGGAAAGAAATGAAAATGCTAGTGCTCCTGCTGCAAAACCTGCATAAGACAAAAGGTCAGTGAGTCCTCTCTACTATATCTCAAAACTCCTGAAAAGACAAAATTAGTTTTTTACCAGTTTTTACAAGTCAGTTTACAAGAAAAAAAAAAATCAAAATAAACTCGCTCCTTGGACAGAATTAAACTAAATGGGGGCTCCTTGCTATCTAAACACTCGCAAACTACAGGTCAGTAATTACGAAGCATCAATCCCATAGGGATTGTCACAGCATTCTGACCCAGTCCAGACACATCAAACAGATATTACTATTCTCCTTGACACCTTCCAGCACAGTCTAGTTGTTTCACAACAAAGTAGCTCTGAGATAGAAAAGACCTCTCACCTCTACTAAATATCTCTTGAAGCTTCTGGTCACTGAGCAATGCATTGACAGATTCTCTTAGTGAAGGCTGTTCCTGCAGAATCTGATTTTGACTCTCTGTTCCCATCTGCCAACAACACAGAATCATAGAATTGTTTTGGTTGGAAAAGACCTTCAAGATCATGAACGTATAGTCTTTTAAGGTAACAGAATCATTAGTTTTTAAGGGACAGTTCTTCTTGGACTGCACTCAAAGACTGACAAACAAAAAAAGAAAAAGGGAAAATCAGGAGAAAACATTGCTGAACATGCCAGGAGGGAAAAAGAGACTTGCTAAGCAAAAGCTGTTGCAAAACTTTCACTGAAATTACCAGCTACACAATGCTTGACAGCTAGGTCTGCTGATCGACATGGAGAGGAACAAGGACATTTTTGCATGTAGATGAAGGTTACTGTAAGCACTTGGAAAAGCTGGGAAAAAAATGCAAATACATCACAGGGCAATGAAAGGAAAAAGACAAGAATATGGAAGGGGAACAGTAAAAAAATAAAAATAAAAAACACGACAATCACAGTACTAAGATAAATTTGCTCTTCAACTGAACACTGTTAAAATACCTGGAACAAACGTAATCCACTGGCATCAGACAGGAAACATAAATGTCTGTCCAGAAGAAACTCCACAGGGACCACAGAGCCTAAACCCAGCTTATCTACTAGTGGAGTGAAGGTCTGTGATGAACAACAAAGAACAAAGGTTATAGAAGTGACTAAGCAAGCATACAAGCCAACAATAGTTGTCTTCACATACTATTTAAGTATCACAAAGAGTAAAAAAATTTATTTCTCAACCTCCACCATCCAGTGCCTGAATTTTAATGCACCTTATTACTTAATTTGTCTAAGCCAATAATTCTTGCAATTTACTGCTTTCCTATCTATCAGTTTTTAAAAATCCATCACCAAGCAATTTCTGGTACCTGCACACTGATGCCCTGTACAATATTCAAGTGTTGTATTTTATAGTACAGTTGACGCAAACCTCTGACAGTATGAGGCCCTTTGGCCAAATACTCACCAGTGCAGGCCACTGTGCCAGTGAGACTAGAGTCCCCTGAAGCATAACCGGATCATTTCGAGGTGCCCAAACCAATGATCCTTCCAGCAACAACACTATAACCTCTTCAGCATGGACCTTCACCCAGGCATGTTGCTTCCAGTTACAGCCATCAAATTCCACAAAGATCTGATTTAAAACAATAAATCAGAAGGCATTTCAGCTTTTTTTCAGACACTGAATAGAAAAAATAGATTCATACAAACCCTACGGATAAGGAGACAGCAGCTACAGTCAGAAAAATCAAGGTAAGTATTACAATGATAATACTAGGAGCATCACATCTACATAGCTATCAGACACTACAAAAGAAAAATTAATCAAATTCACAGCAAGCACTAACCTACAAAACAAAATTTATCCCCAAACATACTTCAATGGCTCCAAAAGCTGCATTTCCCCATACAAAATTAAAATTGCGAAAATTGTTCATTCCAAAATACAACTGATGACCCAGTGCAAGCCTCTTTCGCAGGAGTATTTTTTAGAATTTAGACACTCTACTTGGCACTTCAACAAACAGCCCGTTTCAGTATGGCTAATTGACTCTATATCACTCCAAATCACAAGTTTTGTGACCACACTACCCTTCTGAATCACTATTCTGAGATACCATCCTCTATTTCTTCTGTCAAAAAGGACAAACATTAAAGCCATATCAAATCACATGGCATGAATGCTAAGAACAGAAACACAAGCATCATTATACATCCTAACTAGTTCTGTGAACGATAAAACAAAGTCACATTCCAATCTTTCCTCTACAAAACTTATACGCTATACAAATTTAATCAAATATGTCAGATGAACAACAAAAAATTCCTAATCAGTTAAGAAACACTTTAAGCTGGACAGACACCTCTGTGATTTAATAGCAGCCCTTCCTAAAAGGGGTATTAGAGACCAATCAGTTCTCTTCCCAACCCCTGCCTCCTATACTCAAAAGCTCAAACTTCAAGGGGAGAGGGGGAGAATGTGAAGCAACTTTTCTTACAAATTCTTGAACTCCACTACTGCTTAAGATGTCCTGCAGAGAAAGACAATTGGATCTTTTAAGATATCTTTATTTCAACAAATTTCAGCAATATAGTGGAAATTGAACTGAATGCCTTTACACTGGGTCTGTACCTTTCTTAATATTAACATGCGCTGCTTTGGCTGTAGAATGCGACATGAAGCGAGGCTGACAAAAAGAAATTCTTAAATAATGCTGACATTGGAATATATGCCTTTTTGCAAGATATTTAAGAATCTGATGAAAAGGAGGGGAGGTTTTATAAGTAATTATGCAGACAGGACTTTTTACTAGCACATCTCCTTAAAGTCGTTGCCAAGGATCACTAAAGGCAGACATTCAAACAAGCAATAAGATGCAGCATATCACTCTGTACCAAATAAATAAGGATAACTATTAGGTTAATTTTTAATTTATTACTTAACGTAGACTTAAACAATTCAATTTACCCTGTGACACACATGAAGTAAAACTGTAAGAAAATGTTTTCCAGTCTTAACCCATTAAGACACCTCACATTTTATGAATCATAATAAACTGATGGAGTGGAGCAGCTGTACTTTTAGTAGTAAATTTAACACATTTCCTGGTTTAAAAAAAAAATACAACCAAAACTTACCAGAAATAGCCTGTGATGAACTTCAAGATGGATGTTTCACATTTAAGAGGATTACTAAATATTCTGACAAACACTGTGTACCCATCATATACAAAGCTGTAGCTATGTCATCTATACCATCCTAGTAGATGTTACAGCAGAGCCCCTCTCAATCATGTACCAAAAGTCTTGGGAGGCTGGGGAGGCCCCTGCTGACAGGAAGCTAGACAATGTTAGCCCATTTTCAGGCTAAGAGAACTACAGAGCTGTTAGCCTAACCTCAGTACCTGGAGAAATCAGGAAACTCACGCAAGACATTTAAAGGACAAAGCACTCATAAGGCACAGTCAACATGGGTCCAAAAAGGGGAAACCCTGTTTAACTAATTTTATCTCCTTTTATGACATGGTCACCCACCTAGTCAATGAAGGAAAAATAGTGGATGTAGTTTTCCTAGACTTTAGCAAGGCTTTAGATACTGTCCCAAGTTTGCTGATGATACCAAACTGGCAGGTGCTCATGACTCTCTCAGGGGACAAGTGACTTTGCAGAAGGATTGAGGCAGACTGGAGCACTGGGCAATCATTGGTGACAAGAAACATAACACAAACAAATGCCAGATTCTTCCCCTGGGAAGAAGTAATGCCCAACACAAGTATAAAATGTGAAAGGAGTGGCTAGAGAGTAGCACCACAGAAAGGGACCTGGAGATGCTGGCCAGAAGCTGGCTCCAGAAGTGTGCCCTGGCATCCCAGAGAGAAAATCACATTCTGGGGGCATCAAACACAGGACAACCAGCTGGTTAAGAGAGGAGACTGTGCCACCTCACCTCAAGCACTCTGTGCAGTTCCAGGCCCCGCCATTTTAGAAGGATGTGAAGGTCCCTGGACACCTCCAGAGGAGGGCACCCAAGCTGGTGAAGGGCTGGAAGGCATGTCCTCTGAGGAGCAGCTGAGGACTCTGAGTTTTTCTACTTGATAGAGAAGGAGGCTGAGGGGGTGACCTCATGGCTCTCTGTAGCTTCCCAGGGAGGAGATGTGGAATGGGAGGTGCTGATCTCTTCTCCCTGGGATCCAAGGACAGGACACCTGGGAATGGCTCAAAGCTGCATGAAGGGAGGTTCAGACTTTACATTAGGAAACATTTCTATACCAAAAGGACAATAAAACACTGGAACAGGCTTCCAGGAGAGGTGGTCAATGGCCTGTCAGTGTTCAAAAGGCATTTGGACAGTGATATTAATACCTGCCGCAACTTCTGGTTGCTCTGAAGTAGTCAAACAGTTTGACTAGATGACCATCATAGGTTCTTTACAACTGAATTTTTCTATTCCATCACTTAGAAAACAGACCTTAGCGTGTTCCTTTACAAAACACCAGGCCCAGGAACTGGGTCAAACAGAGAGAAAACTCTTACAACTCTTTCATATCAAGATCATCTCAGAGAAGTCACGGCATAATTGTTTTACACACTTCACTTTCAGTGTTCAGTTTTCTTCCATCACTGTATAATCAACATAACCATGGAGCCCTGCCAAACTCTGACTTACAACCATTTACAAAAGTGTTACTAATTCTAAGTCAATTCCCACAGTCTACACAGATACACAGGGTAGCTGTTCCATATCCAGGCAGCACCGCACATTATACCATCAGCACTCTCCCCTGGCTCACAAACAAAAGCATGAAAGCATGAAAGCCTCAATATAGACAGCTATGTTTATATTGTTTTGGTTTCTAGATTCTGCAATAGAAATAATTTTGTGTACTGTATGTGCAGGAAGCAGAAACTGACTTGCAGAGCACACCAAGTATTTGTGCATATACCATTTGTTGCTACAGACAGCAAGTACTGCATATTCACCAGCTGATGTCCACTATGCTTAGCGTCTATGAGGAAAACCACTAAGGGAATCCCTGAAAGAGATGCCTAAATCAAGGAAGAAAAGGACAGGTAGATCAGAGAGACTAGAAAGTGAGTAAACACATATACTTTTGAAATTTAAAGTGGTAAACAAAAAACAGAAACATTCCACTGCTGAAAAACTCAAAAAAAGCCTTAAGCAATGTGGCTGCATTGTAACTGCAAGTTTCCTGGGTTTTCTCTAATCTTAATTGGACAATTGTGCAGCTCTGAGTCATGAGGGAAACATTTGTATGCTAAAGCCCTGGCTTTTAAAAAAAAATTATCCTCTCAAAAATATCAATAGCCCTACAATTCATAGGGTCACACATAGTATGAATACCTTCTGTTCACCCTTCTCCCTGCTCACTACCCGTTTAGACAAGCCAATGATAAGAATAGCAGTGGTACCTTGTTAATACAAATGCTCTTGAACAGCAGCATTGATGATGGCAATAAGATATGCAATTACAGGCATATATGCCTGTGCCACATAAACAATGATGCTATTTAGAAAAAAATGCACCTTCAGGATTTCCCAAGTTCTCCTAAACAGAGAAACACTTCCCTTAACAAGTACCTATTGCAAACAATAATTTTTCAATTTTTTTTAATCTAAAAAACCAGGGTTTTTTCCAATACAAAAAACAGAGGGTGCAGACACACCTGTAATTCTCTACATCCCCCTTCCTTTTTTTCATGTCACAAGAAAAAGTGACAATAGGAAGCAGAGCTCTTGCTCTGCTTATTTTTTTATTATTTGATATACAAGGGCAGGCTGAAGCATTTTTTTTTTCTCCAGAAGACACATTCTTGTCTAGCTACTGTCCTAACATTCACACCTTAATACAATGTAAGAAGCTACTCTGGTTCAAATGGAATTTATCCTAAAGTTTCCCAACATCAGTTACACTTTAAAAGCATCAACAATAGAAAGACCATAGCATGAATAAGACAGATACACTGGCCTTTTTCATCACATGACACACAGGCTCTAAACATAATTTATAATAGAAAAAATACTGTAGCTTATTGCATTAGAATTTTTACAAAGATCTAATGTAGATGCCATCTGTGAAAAACATAAGAACTTTACATTCTAGGGGTTTATAGATTAGAAAAAGCAAAAGATGGCAAAAAATCCAAGTTAAAAAATATCCCTTAAAATGGTCTTAAATTTTACCTAGTTTTGAAAGGAAGGATGGTCCATCAGTTGCTAGAGAGTAGCCAGAGACCCAGGTTCAATTCCCTGCTTCATCAGAGGCTTCCTGCATGACCTTGGTCAAGCCATTTGGTCTCACTGGCTGAGTTTCCCCATCTGTAAATTGGAATAATAGTACTTATGCCCAGAAGGGAGGCACTGGTAGGAATCTGTTGCAGACTACCAAGAAAAACTGGGTGACAAGTAGGTTCATGGTCTTTTATTCATGATGCAGAAAGAACTACATTATCAACACATTAGAGAAGAAAGAAGAGAAGGTAGATACCGAGGTTTCAACTTGGAACACACATCCAAGATCTCATGCAGCTAGTACCACCATTAAATGAGAACCAAAAAATTAATCTACAGTATTTTTCTAATAGTTTTCTAATGTGATCATTGCATTCTAATTGTTTGGAATTCATTACATGAAACAAAGATGTGTACGAACCAATGCTTAGAAAACTTCTAGCTTCCACTTCCATGCTTCACTAGGCACACTAGATGGTTTACTGTAACTGATTCTCAAATAATAATTTTAAACTACTTCAAGTAGTAGAGCGCTTTATTCTCCTGACACACATCTTTAAGATATTATTTTCAAAAGGGCATTTTGAGAAATGCTGGAGTTCTTTGTAGTTCATATACTTAATGTGTTTCAGGAGTTTAGATTAGTTAAAAACCATTTTATCAGCTCATATGAAGATAAAATCATACTCCAGCAGCTTGCTGTTACTGACAATGCCACGACACTGCCTCACCAATGTCACTACACAGTCCTGTTGTTTTGCCTTGAACAAGCAACCCACTTAACTCCACCATGTGCGGTGGGAACATTTAGGGAACCTGTGTCCTGGAAACAAGGCACACACAAGGAATTTTTAGTTTCCTGCAGTCTTTCTCCATGCTGTTTGCTTAAGGATCCAATGAAGCATCACGCACGAGAGATAGAAAGTGCTATTACTTTTCTACTAAAGAGCTAGCTACTCTATTGACTTACTAATAACATCAGACCAAACTCTTCCAATAAAGTCTTCATCAACATTTTTTTTTCTTAAACATGAAGAGCAGGACTGGACCATTACCTCTCCCACATGCTGCACTGCTTTTTTCCAGTAGGACTCACAACTTTGTGTCAAGCAGCTAAACACCTCCAGATACAGGCTGATTTGGACAGTTAGGGTTTACAGAAACAAAAAAAGAATTACTATCCCAGGAATCTTACTAGATCTGGGAATCTATCCAAGTCAAATTTGGGATCCAATAGAAACCTTGTAGCCCCTTGGCTGCATGGCCAAGGTGAGTCTATCAAGCCACCTGAACCAAAAACTGCAGCGCCATACACAGCACACACAGCAGCACTTAATGCAAGCTGTATCCCAAGCCAGTCATGTAACATCCATCACACTTTGAAATTAATCCAGTAATCGTGCTGTATTTTACACCAAGCAGAGCCAAATACGTTAATCACTATGCTCCACTTTTTAAGAGGAGCTTTATTTCAGAAAGTGTTTGCATTCCTACAGAAACTTCCTGCCATCAGAGACCTTGCTGCACAGCCACAGACAGCAAGACCTTTTGAAGCACCACCAGCCCATTTTGTACACTAAGAACTCTTTCATCACCCCCCAGAGTGCCAAATACTAGAATAAGTTTCAGGTGAGGGCTGGGGAGGAATCTGTAGGAAAAAACCAAAACAAAACAAGGCAATAAATAGAAGGAGTTAAAAGTGAAAGATAGTCTTAACTACATAACTTAACGGATGATATGAAGGACTTCCTCCTACAGCATCTAACCTGAATGTCAGAATCAAAAGCATTACATGGCACTGGACTGAAAATGAAGGCTGGGATTTACTAAAGTCTAAGAAGAATGGTAAAAGGACAATGAAAAATAAAAGTTTTTAAATGGTAAGCATGGGAGGCATGGAATTATTACTGCATCAGAATTAATACTTTCGCTTAATAAAGTCTGGCATCTTCCTTGAAAAAACACTGGTGATAAAACAGTAGCACTTCTAATTTTTGCTGAGTTTTATAGATTATATAACAGAAAAATTTTATTTTAGATTATTTGATGATAGATCACACCTCTGCAGTAAAAAAGAAGCCCAGTCTCAAAAGTAAGCTTTAACCTAGAGCTTAACGCTACATTCTCAGCAACCGGAAAGCAAGAAACCAAAGCTACTTCTTAAGTAAGGATATTATGCTTTCTTTAGAAGAATATCCAAGAAACTGTCAGCCTGTCCCAGGAATCACCCACCTCCATGTCATTCAGCATGCTAAGCAACTCTGACAACTGAAAGTCATCTCTGAATACAGTTATTAGTGTCAAAATGAACAAGGTGAACATCACAAAGCCAAGGCTTTTTGGAGGAAATGCATAACGATGGCAAAACATCTGCTAAGCATGAAAACCCTGCAAGGAAAAGTGGACTATACAAGAAAATTTCCCCACCTTTCTGTGTTTTGCAAATGGAGCACCACCATCTAGTGTATGTGATATACTAAGAGACTTCCAACAGCAAGCGCTGGCAACAAGACAGTCACTACCAAGTATCACTACGTCAGAAGTACAGGATCAGTAAATCAATAACAATACTAAAGTAATAAGATTTTTCCATCTACAGGAAAGGTAGTAAGAAGAGTTTCAAAACAGAACACACTCATAAACTACAAAAGAGAACAAGTCTATCACTGATCGAAAAGTTGGGTGCCTTGATAAAACAGAGGACTTTATCAAAAGGAGGTAGAACTAATTATTAGATGCAGACACCAACAGCTTCACAGGAAAAGCATAAAGAATTGCACAAGTGACTGGAGTCATAAGCACAGCAACCTCAGGACAGTAAGTATGTGGCAGGAAAACTGCATTTTGGTTTGGTTATGTAACCAACAGTAGAACCTGGAAGCATTATAACTACTTAGAGAGCACACTATCAAGAGAATTCACTGTAAGAGTAAAGGTATTTTATGATGTTGTGATGTATGGTGTTAAAAAGCAACCAAACACAAAAATTATAACAAACTTTCCAAATGCATCCATAGGAAATTGATGTGGCTATACAGAAATACTTTTGAAGCCACCATCAGCTTGCAAGTTGATTGAAAAAGTGAGAGCTCTGTAAAACCTCAAGCCCGTGATGGCAACACAGAGTCAAAATATGCACATGGAAAAATCCCAGAGAAGTGAACAATCACAAGATACGTCTTGAAGGAAAAAAAGAATGGTAAATCTAATTAACAATCAAGTAATTAACTGAAGTACAGAACAAGATCAGCCAAAAGAAAACATCTTAGCTACTTAACACAAACAACTTGCCCACCAAATACGTACATACATGCTCCATGCAGAACAGTTTTCTACAAAAAAAAAAAAAAAAAAAAAAAAAAAGAAAGCCTTGTACCTTGGGAATTTAAAACTACATAACAGATTTCTTGAAGCAGTTACTTGTTAAAAAAAAGACTGGTCTACCTCTTTCAGGCAGAATGTTTAGGATATGAACTGCCTCCAAAGCAGAGATGTAACACAGTAATAACTCAAGACAAAACTCCCCAACTGCACTGCAGGCACGCCTACAAGCACAAACAAAACTTTCAAACTCCTAGTATCTCCATTGAAAACTGAGAAAACATCTTAGTATGGGTATTACATAAACCTGATTTTCTGCAACTGTTTGAATAGGAAAAGGTACTCCCACCTGCCAAACTGTATCTCAAAAACCCTACCAGTTACAATGTTGGACTACTGCCATTACTAATGCATCATTCAGTTTTTTGTTTTTATTTCAAGTGAGACACACACAATTGCCTTAGAGAAAAATACACCAACAAATGTCTCAAGACAGGTACCAGAATTATCTTTATATCTACCCGTATTTAACCTGCTAAACTTTATTTGCACAGCTCTAACCAAGTCTGCTGCTTTTCATAACCATAAGTAAAAATTCAGCTACATGAAGTGACCATGAACATATGGTTTCTACATTCCCAGCTTATGGCATTTTATATGGTGAAAAGCAAGGCTTGTGTGTACTATGTCCACGCTGTCCAACCAAGAAAATCTACCTCCAGTGCTTTTCCAGTCAGCTCTCCTTTGAAGAACTGTATTCCACTTGCAAAGCAATCAGAAGTTTATTTGAAAGCATGCTCAATATCCAGTTTGTTCTTAAACATCTCTTTTACAACAAGAAGCATTAAAGATATGCCTATTGGTCTTATTAACACGCATCCAGCCCAGTATTCTTCCAAAATTCTGGAAGTAACAGATACTTTGAGAAGAAGGGTAAGATCTGTTTCTGGTTAGAAAAGGCAAAGCTGTTTTCTGAGATTTTCCTCAAGATTTTTTGTAGGTGCTTTGAAGACAAACAATTAGGATTTACCCTTTTTTATTTGTGAGCCAACAGTAATTATAGTATTCCACATTTTATCAAAGAAAGAATACTTAAGAGGTACTCTCTATAACTGAATTCATACGAGGGAAAAAACAAAAAACCTTTTCAGAGGCTTTACCCTACCAGAAAATGTAATAGCTTCCTAAAATTCCAGTATTAAAATTTAAAAAAAACCAAACAGCTATTACAGCTGCTTTCTGAAATGCTTTAAGTTCTATAATTCTTGCCTTTTGTAGAGTTTTCTACCTTAAAAGGTATAGATCTTTGACTGCAATTCTGTATTTCTAAAAGCCTAGTGTTAGAAAACAGGCTAGTACATGAAACCATCCTTATGGGCCACCACCAGAAAGCACAGAACTAGGAACAGAATTTTTTCCTAGCCTTTTTCAGACCTAGCCCACATTCTAATTTTACCTTAGATGAGAATTTCCTGATACGTGGTTGACTGCTTGGTGCCAACTTCTCACTGCTGTCAGAATGAGTATAAAAAAGATGACTTAATTTTTCTGATAGGACATTGTTATCCCTGTCAAAGCAGTGTTCATTATGCATGGAAGGTTCCAAGGCAACACGAAACATTCTGCATTACAGAACTCTGAAAAACCTGCCTTGACTATTTGACACAGCTCACATTTAAGAGTTCTTGTACAGATCTGAAGAATATACTGACACTGCATGTGGAAGGTTACTGATGAAAGGAACTGGGGTGGGAATTGCAGCATTGAACAAAGGTAATGAATTCATACACTCCAAAAATCCTATTCTTCACATTCGATCAAGCAGAGTTGATTTTTACTTTGTCAGGGTAATCTAACAGGTGTCACAAGGTTGGATAGCAATGAGTAACCAGGAAACAAGTGAGTGGACAGGCATTCACCGAAGTAAAAAAAGGCAACATTCCACCAGTCCTTCCACCAAAATAGCAATAACACAGCAAAAGTCCATTACAACACACTCATATTTGGGATGGGCGATTCCACAGTTCAAGAGCAGTGATGATGCACATGTCAAATGCACTCTTCTACAAGAGTAGCTCTGCAGACCAGGTCTCAGTTAGTCCAAAACACATTTTCATGTTTCAGATAGCGTCTCAAACACTAACCCACCTTCCCTTCGAAGATCCCCTTTCTGCATTTTTCCCCTCCTCCTAAAACAAATAAGGGAGCAGCTAGAGAGCATCACCACAGCTCTCAACAGCAGACACAGGGTGGAAGCCAGGCCACCTGGGTTGCAAAGCTAAACCCAGCACACTACTTCCTACTTGTAGTTTTAATTGCAGTTCTAAAATAAGGCCAAAGCAAGCAGCATCAATGCAGAAAGTCAAGGAAACTTCTCCAGGTTGGAACTGCACAAAAGAAGCTCAAAGAACTTACTCTAACAACAAAATTTTAAAAAGCTAATCACAAAGAGAACTACTAAAAAGTCTACAGAAGCACCGAACCTTTTTTTATCTAACATGGGTGACTTTAAGAGCCACAGTTCTCACAGGTGTGCCATCAGTTCTCCAAAGCAGGCCACCCTTTACAGCAAATACCCGCAAAACTGGTGCATGCAAAGGGAAGCAGCAGGTATCCTTAAGGGCTCTTCTTAAGATCTGCAACCGAGCATCTCACTGAGCTATACTAGAAATAAACCAAAATGCTAAAGAGTGCTTAAACGTGTTACACGAAGCACAGATTTCTACCGTTAACACCAAAATCTAGGAAAAAAAATCGATAATCCCCTCTTCAAAATGGTGCCTTCAAACAAGGATCATCGCTTAGGCTGACCAAGAACACCCAACACCTTCCCGGGGAAAACAAACCAAAAACAACAAACCCAAACCTCAGCTGCTGCACACAGACCTATCAGCATCAGAGAGCAGGAACACCCCAGGCGCGTTTGTTTCACATCTGACTCACGTCCAAACACCGCAACCTGAGGCTGCCGGACCCTCTTGGCCCCGCAAGGACCCCCGCCCGGCAGACGGCCCGGGCCGCTCCGGCACCGCGCTGCCTGCAGGCCGGGCTCGCCGCTCCTCGGCCCGGAGCACAGCCCGGCCGGCCCGGTGGAGAGCGGCAGGCAGCGCGATCCGGGCAGGCGCAGGGCTCCGGACCGGTAACCCCGCGACCCCAGCGGGACAGGCGGCCCCAGCCCCTCGCCCGCCCCGCACACCCCGGCCCGGCCCGGTAGGCTGCGGCCCATGCGGGCGGCCCAACCCGTGGAGTCGCCGCCCGCGGCTCCCCGTCGCCACAGCCCCCCCGCCGCCGCCGGGGCCTCACCGCCAGGTCCTGGGGCACGGCTCCGCTCATGGCCCGCACCGTGCCGCTCCGCCAGGCCCGGGAGGGCAGCGCAGGCCCCGGCTCCGGCCCCACCGCCTCGCCCTCGCCCGGCCCCGCCGCCAGCAGCAGCAGGAGCCGCTTCCCCACGGGAGAGGCCGCCGCGTCCGCCATCCCCGACGGGCAGAAGCCTCCTCCGCCGCCGGCCCGACCCCTCCGCTCGCCGCCGCCGCCCCGAGACACCGAGGAAGGGACTGCCCCGCGCTGGGCCTCCGAGCACCGCCCGCCCCGATCCCGGCATGCACCGCGACACAAGGCCTCCCCTCCTTTCCTCCCCCCACAATCCTCCGCGCACTCGGCCCCAGGACCGGTACCGGTACCGCTGCTCCACAGCCGGGTCCGGGAGGGCCGAGACCCGCGGAGGGAGCCGCAGCGACCGCCGGGAGGGACAGAGCCGCGGCAGGGCCTGTCGCTAACGCCACGGTCAAAATCTGAAGTTGTGAGAGGAATCACGGAGGTTTTCCCCAAATGCCGAGGTAAACGCACACCAAACCCAGCACAGAAAGAGCCTGAGATGTGCGATCCGAGTTGCGGGTTTGAATGCTTCGGGCTGGCGTGAGTAAATGCTGCTGTCCCCAGAGTAGCAGCAGTGCCTCACCCGTCCAGGCGCTGTGCTTTTCGAAGCAGATTTTGAAGAGGCATTTATTTCAGAGGTGATTGAGATTTCGTGGGCTGATTTTCTGTATTAATTACCAGTACCATTTTAAAAGGCTGAAGATAGCTACTGTTGTTTACACATGCATGTTTAAATTACACACTTAAAGGGCTGCAGAACCAGCTATCACGATTTAATTTGTGACAAGCCACTTACATAAACACCAGGCTTCATCCAGAGCTGTCCCTTAACCACAGAAGGTGGTTGCTTCTCCAGTCTGCATCTTTAACAGCCTTGAGATACGCTCAGTGTTCCGGAATACAAAGAAAGTCCTTTGCCAGAGCAGCTGATCCAAGGAGTGACTGTGTGGAAGAACCAACTTAACTCATTTGAGAAAAGCAGAAGTGATGCAGACACTTACCTGCACAGGTTTTCAACCTTCCCCTTCAGAACTTTATTTAAGGTCACCCCTTCCATAGACAGCAGCCATGTTCTTTGGAGAACTTTATTAAAATATATCCAAGAAGTAATCAAACATTTCCTAATGAGTCAGGAGAGAACTGAAGTGAGAAAAACATCTGTACAGAGGACAGTGCTGTTAAGTTACGTGCTTTATTTCAATGTTTCACAGTTTAGTCATTGTCTACAAAAATATATTTCTGAAACTCTGAGTCCTCTATAAAAAAGCTGGTCAGCAGCAGAGACCCTGACAAACAGAATGTACCTTGGGATAGTGTGAGCACCTCCTGCAAGCAGATTTAGTGCAGCCAGGGCATTCCCACCTCACCCTGGGAGACTTCTGTTCTTTGGGATTAAAGCTCTGCACTAGTTCTGAGGGAAGGCATTTAAAAATAGGAGAAAAAAACCATTTAAAAATCCTTCCACTTCTGTATACTGCACTAAGCTTGGGAGGGGGAGCTGAAAATCAGTGTATCACCAGGAGAGAACTAACAAAGGACTTGGCACTCAGGGATGGAGAACACCACAGCATACTTGAGTACTGGTACATTTTTCTTTGTGCTGTCTGTTCAGAAAAGCCTTCATCTGGTGATAATAGGTTCAGCCTGTAAGCAGAGGTACCAGTGGCATATGAGCAGAGTAATTCTGTCAGCACAAAGAGAGCCCTTCCTTGAGGTCATAAGGGTTCTGTTTATTTTTACCTTGACATTTTTGGCTGTGCCTTCAATCAAGGGGAAAATTGCCTTCATATCCAATCACCAGCCTAGACAGTGTTGGCTAGAACAGAGCCACCATCAGTGCTGTCAGCTTTGCCTCCTCAGTACCCATACCGGAGTATTTCTTACATCATCAATTAATTCCTACACTTACTAGTCACCAGTACATCTAGGCACCAAAAATAAGAATAGGGAAAGTCAAGTGCCCCCCAGGTGACATCTTCCTCTGCTCAGCTATTTGACTGGTCTATAGAGATACTTGCAGTTAACGATTTTTAAAAATTGCTGCATTTTTAAAAAAATAAATCTATCTTGCATTGTGTTCTAGAAGAGACAAGGTCAAGGTACTCTGATTCTCTGTATTCACAATGCACAAAGCTAGAAGCCCCTTACCACAAAATGAGTTCTCAGACCTGAACCTCTAAGCAGGGCAGGAGTCTTCGGCAGCAAATAAGGAAAAAGAAGTTACTGTCAGACTGCTTCCCTAATGTGGTAGGGAAAATGAGACAGAAAATGAGCTCTCAGTTCCTGAAAAATTTCCCTGTCTGCCTGTCAGAACAGCTTCCTGAGCTAGTAGCTTGTTAAATTTAGATTTCCTAGAGATGAGAGAACTGAGGGAAGTGCTGCTGATTATTTCAGGTACAGCTGGAACCAAAGAGCTTCTGAGCTCCAGGCTTTTGTTCAGATAAGTTCCCCTGTAACTTGTGCCTGTCACCAGTCCTAGTCTGATCTGCTAAACCTGAGCAGCCAAGGAGGTATATGAATTTAAAGTATAATCAGCATCATCCATGAAAACACAGACGCCAAGAACCTTCACAGAGACAAATACCTTATCAAAAAAAGATACTCGGCACTAGAGAACTAAAATAATCTCACTAATGCTACAGAGTTAAAGTGTAAAATCTGTAAGAAAACACCTGAAGTTTACTCCTTGTCTATTTTCCTTTCTGGAATTGCTGGGGAGGAGTGGGGATGTGGAGGAGAAAGGAATGAATCACTTCACTCTGTCAGTAGTATGCCATTACGTGAAGGCAGTATTGGAGAAAGAATTTTAAAGCAGGAAAAGTCTGAAAACTTACTAATTCTAAAAGCCTTCCTCAGCTTCCCAAACTGTAAGCAGCCTAAACAGAGGATTTCGTCCGCACATCAAGGTGTACTTCCAGTCTTTTCCCAACTGTTCAGCTTCCAGTCATAGACACACAACAGAGGGAAGAATGATGGGAGGCAGACAAACCCACACACAGGGTACGCCTCCCATATAGCACCTACTCTGTAGTACACCCACACATGAAAAAATCAGTCAGGAATTGTTACACTTTTTGTATGGAAAGGCTATAACTAAAGTAACAAGATGAAAATAAAGCAAGAGTGGAAATTGAAGAAAACCTTCTCCTATGGAACCTGTTTGGCCAAAGACTCATACCCCTCAAAAGAAGTGATTCATATTCAGTCATTTGAGAAATGACTTAAGAGCAAAAATCCTGCCTTAGCAGCAGCTGACAAGGTCAGTGTGTTCTTTCTCCTTTAGTATCACAAAGCTTATTCTTGTAAAAAACCCACTGTATTGTCCTGCCCACTATTGGAGATGGAGTACCTGCTAGTAGAGCCAGTGTAGAGTAATTTGGTCAACCACTAAAAGCTGCCTTCTCCATCAGCACAGAGACAATTATCAAAAGCACTGGTAGGTTACTTCTGGGTGATGCTGTTACCAAAAAAAAGAAAAAATCTGTAGCACAGCTTAGATTCTAACATGATAAATACCTTGTGGGTAAACACTGCCGTTAGACTGTGAGGTACATGTGTGTGAGGAACCAGCAGCTGCAAGTTACGGCAACCTGCTGTCTGCCAATGCAAGAAGTTTTTCCCATTTTGGCATTCACAGATGTCAGAGTGAACTATTCTAAAGCCTCACAAACATGGTGGCTACCAGAACGCATTTGATGACACTTTAATCTCATCCAAATTATTTACAAGGCTGGCTTTGAGACTGTCACTTTTCACTTCAGGCCTAGTACTGCATAGCCAAAACTTTCTATGCTCAAGAACTAGCAATGCCTGCATCATGACTTTTCTCACAGGAAACCTTAATTAAAACAAGTGAAATAACACGCAGAGCTGAGCCTAGGCTGCAGTCTACCAAGGGCATAATAAAGACAATAGTCAGAACTCCAATTCAGTAGAATTTTTCTAATATTCTTCATGGCTACACTTAGAGAGGTTCAGCCAAACGAAACTTAAGCTACAAGTCACAACTGGAAAGTGTGCACTGAAGTCTCACGATAGGAACACTGAGGATCATCCCTGATCAGGTAGCTCCACTTCTGTTTTCAAGTGCACAAAGACAGTTCCCTGTCACAGACAACTCAGGCAGACTATGGGAAAAATCATTGGTTAAACCAAGTATTTCCAAAGGGAGGCAAGGTCACTGCTGCCCTGCCCCAGAGAAGGAGAAAGATTCATTGAGAGTTTAAAACTAAAGGGTTACAAAATAAAGGCAAGAGCTAAAGTTTGCCAGTAATGAAATGCATTCTCCTGTCCTGTATGAACAGGAAACGGTCTCTGTAGGGTCTTAAAGAAGGTCCTAGGAGAAGATACCCTCCTACTTTGTTTCTGCTGCCAGAGGAGGGGAGAGAAAGATGCTGCTATTGGTCAGCAGGAATCTCTCTGTCTGCATCCAGTTTGCTCGTCTCTCCTGGGGAAGGGGTACGTGGTGCAGAGTGAGAAACAGAAGGGATCCCATGAGCTACAATCCCTTCCACTACCGGTGGTTCTGGTAGCCCAGGGGTGGCTACTCCCACTACTCCTGGAGGAAACCTGAAACCAACAGAAACAAAAATTACATGCTTGTCCAGCAGAATTAGGCAAGGGGAAAGGAGCTGTGCCCTCAGGCCCCTGCTGAATACAAATCCTTCTTTCTAACAGAAATGATGAGACAGAACACAGATAATAGCTCCAAAGATGAAGAATAGCAGTTATATCTTAATACCAAAGGACACCTGTTCTCAGGCAGAGACAGTATTAGGTCACATCCTAAGCATTTGGGAAACAGGTATAGAATTTATCTCCCCTGGAAAACAGCATGAGGTACTGTGTGAAGATACCCTGAGGGGCAGGGAATTCCCTCTCCATCATCAGGAAGAGTACAAGCTGCCAGTTACACTTCACTGAACTCTAAGAACAAGGAGCTGAACTAAGAAAACAGCTAGACATAAGATGACAAATGGGAGAGCGATACTCATGAATTGCTAATGAGCCATTCCTCCATTACTTCCTCTCTTCATCCCTGTGCCTTCTCAAGAAATATATTTGAACCTCTGTAGATCTCTCAGGGAAGGGAAGAGAATATATTTCCTACTTTACAGATGGTAGAAAAGCAGAAGGCAGAAAAGCACAATCACCTGGCAGGTCTTTAACAGACAAGCTGAAATACAGCCTATTTAGGCCATTGCCCAAATCCATTGGACGATGTCTCTTTAATAGCTGGTATTTAAGCTACAGGTAAGAACTATGCTTTGTTTATACAGCCCTAATGATATGCACAACTTCTACATGTTAAGCTCCAGATCTCTTTTCAGGCACCCAACAGGCTTTCTCATGCTAAGATATCTCTTGGGCTGTCTTGCAAGGATTTGGAAAAAGTAGTCAGTATGTAGCTAGAACTACATATGGCCAAGTAAGTGCAAGTGCTGCTGTTAAGTTTCTGGAAAGAGTTCATATACAGACTATACAGCAACTGAAACACATGGGCTTGCAGGCACAAGCAGTTCTCAAACCCAAAGAGGGATGTCTTCAGTAGGAAGACATGCTTGGAAGCAGCATCTTGGACAACCTACATATCTCACCTGTAAGCTGCAGCTCCGTTGAGTTCTGGGTGGACAGTTGCAGGATCAATACTGGACCACTGAGCTGCTAGCATCAAGTACTCCTTATTAACACAGTTCCTCAAAGCATCAGGTATGTGACCTGCAAAAGTGCCAAGTATGACAAAAAGCCCAGACACAAGAAGGAAGGGCTCATTCGCTGAAGCATTTATAGAGGAAATTAGAAAGGAAATGTACAGCACCTTTTTCATCTGCCTCCACATGCCAACACTGGGCCAGGGAGACTCCTCTGAACAACTGGTCTCTAAAGTAAGACAAGAAACTGATCCTCCCTTCCCACTTGTGTGCTCCTGTGGAAACTATTGGCCACAAACTGCAATTGCCAAGCCTAGCCTTCCCCAAGCCACAATACGTACTTTACGTACAACAGAAAAAAGGTGCACAGTGTAACTGTTACAGGAATTATTGCAAAGGATTTGGAAGATGTGCTAGGTACAAGGCTTCTCCAGGGAGGGAAAGTGCCACTTCAGCATTAGTTACAAGATTCTCAGAAGGCAAAGAGACAATTACCAACTTGCACTCCGGGTCCAGAAACCAATCACTAAGTTTTCAGAACAATCAACACAATCTTTGCAGTGAACTAACAAAAGAATACTAATTCAGCAGCAGCTGCAGAGCACACAGTGTTCTTCATTACCTGTAATAGCTCTGCGGATCTCCTTAGCTGCATCTTCTCGGGATTCAATGGAAGCCTGCTCACTGTACCAGGCAGTGTGAGGGGTGCAGATCACATTAGGTGCATCTTTTAAGGGCCCCTGAGCAAAGCTGGGAGGGAGGGAGGGAAGGGGAAAAAAAAAAAAAAAAAAAAAAAAAAAAAAAAAGTGGTTTCTCTGCAGAAGTGATAACCTATTCTGTCATCTCAGGTATCGCTGTCACTCAGGTAACAAAAACCCATGAAAGACTCATCCAGCACAGGTGAGTCACAGGATAGCAGCAGGCAAGCAGGCAAAACGTTACCTGAAAGGTTCGGACTCGTGCACGTCCAGTGCTGTTCCTCTGATTCTCCCCTCTTTCAAGGCTTGTGCTAAGGCTTTCTCATCTACCAGCCCTCCCCGGGCTGTGTTCACTAGGAAGCAGCCCTGGCGCATCTGGAAGAAGAAAAATATCAAGTGGTTTCAGAGTAAGACTTTTCATGGAAGCTAAGTGAATCTTGTGAAGTCTACTGGAAATGAGCAGGAGCCTGCAGTGATTAGATGAGGCCTGGACGAACTAGGAGTGCTCTCACTGCAAAGCTAACCACAGGGGAAATGCCTGCAAGCAATGCTTGAGAAATCTGCTTTAAAAATGAACAAACAAAACCACAAGACAAGAATGGCAAAAGTGGAACTCTCAAATTCTGCACTCCACATTCATCCTACTACATTAAAAAAGAAAGAGGACATGAATAAAATATCCAGCTATACAAAACTGGACTACAACGTCCAGATGCCTCTCACAAAAGCACTGAAAAGCATTCATAGACTATCAGAGCAAAGCCCGAGACTGACTTTGCAGTGGGCTTGGGTAGAGAGGCTTTTGCAGAACTGTGTAAAGAAACTTACACAGTCACAGCCACACCACATCTGGCTCCAGCCAGCACAGTCAATTATGCATTTTAAAGGTAATTTGAAATTACCGAATCACCTAAAACATTTGTTATAAATGGAATTACTTGGCAAAAAGAACCAATCCTGTTCTCCTCTTAAAATAAAATTCTACACAGCACAAAGCACAGGCACCCGGATCCACACACTCCCAGCCTCCAAAGCAGCAGGAGGCACACGGCAGAGGCAGCAGGATTCACACGCTCTCAGCCTCTGTGAAAGCAGCAGTTTCTGTTTGCATTCATTTCCACAGTGCTCTGTGGGGGAAATCAAGCTCCTGCTGCACCTGTTTAATAGTGAAGTCATTGATGAGGTGATGGTTATGTTCATTCAGGCTGCAGTGCAATGTGATGCAATCGCTGTGCATTAGTAGATCCTGCAGGGTTCCTACTCGTTGTAAACCCAAGGATCGCTCCACTCCATCCGGCAGATAGGGGTCATAGAAAATCACGTTGAAGCCAAAGGACTTGGCTCGCAGAGCCACTGCCTGTCCAACTCGGCCTTCACAAAAGAAAACCCACAATCATCAAGGAAAGGTAAAACAAACTTTAAAAAACAAGATACTGGGGTAGACTGGGAGCCTATACTGGAGTTTACTGCCAGGGCTCAGGGTACTGCAGCCCTGGAAACCCCTCTGATTGCCATAGGGATCCAGAGGAGGTTATTCAGTGTTGATCCCATGTGGCTAATCTTAGTCCTTCCCCATGCAGTAGCCAGACCTTAGCTTGTAAGGAAGTCTGTTTTTCATACCAAATCTCGACCCTGAGTCAGAGGCAGTAATATCTGGTTACAAGAACTTAGAGAAGGATTTGCTAGCCTTCAGGTGGCTTTGTTACTGATATGGAGACTAGTACACAGGGAAACAGTCACCAAGAAGAGCTGTCTGAATGTTCCAATTCTTCTAGACATTTGAATATGGAAAAAATTTCCCCAGTCCCATGACATACATCCAATTCTTGAAGATATCTGGCATCACAAAATAGGGCACTAGCATTCCTTATGAATCAAGTGTGTTTCACAACGAACAGCCATAAAATTATCACTTTTTTCAGTCTGTGACTTTTAGGTTCCCAAAACCTCTCACAGTTCTTTCCAGTCTAACAATCCCCATCACTTACCGAGCCCAATGATGCCCAAAGTCTCCCCACGGATACGCACAGCGCCTCCAGCCACCTCTCGGATCTGCTCCACACTGGAGGCTCGGTTCCCTTCCCGCATGGCCTGGTGCAGCCAAGTAACACGGCGATAGAGGTTCAAGATGTGGCAGAGAGTGGAGTCAGCAGTCTCCTCTACTGAAGAGGAAGGGATGTTGCAAACTGCAATGCCTACAAAGCCACAGAGGTCATGTAAGACTTTTAGCATTGCCATGCCAAACGAACGTGCAGCTCTTCAGGCATAAATGCTGAAAGATAATTTAGTGCTCCAGAACTTCTACCAAAAAACACAGGATTTATTTCAGCAGATCATTCTACAACAAGATAGATGTGGCCAGCCAGCTTTTTAACCCCAAGGAAATACCATTTCTTCCTTAAAAATATCTATTTGCTTGATGCACTCACCAGAAAAAAAAAACAAAACTGAAATGAGAAACCTGGATCATACAAATGACTCAAGAAACTATTTTAGAAGATCTGCATCCAAAAAGATGCACTCATTCCAGAGATTCTCCTGACAGATTAACTGGCAGACTGTAAAAGAATAAGACAGATGGTCGAACTCTTTCATGCTTCGCAGTCCAGATGCTCGCAGCAAGCACCAGCTTCTCCCACAGCAACAGTAAGTAACTAGCTCACTAAATGTAGAGAGAAGCCACAGCAGCCTCTCTAAATCCAATTGAAGTTACACTTCAAAATAATAGCACATAGCACTCCCACTGTAGAATAACATGCGACCACAGGGAACCATAAAACCCATGTCTAGAAGAGTCAGATAAGTTACTGATGCAAACAGAGTTAAAGTCCCAGAAGCAAAAATTACTGTCAGTAAAGGGAAAGCAACTTGTAGCAAAATCTGGTAATTCCTGAGTGGGCTATTAAAAAAAAAAACAAAACAAAAAAAGAAGGGTGGGGGGCTGGCAACATAGCACTTCCTGCTAGTGCTCCTCATTCTACAAAACAGATGAGAAATAAAATTAACCAGATGAAAGAAATGGTCTCTTCCCAAATGTAACCACTAGCCACTCACCAAAACCAAGGAAACTCTCCCTCCTCCAGAGCCCACCACCTATTTAAAAACTAGGAGTAAAATCTAGGCAATGGTTGAAGACACATAAAATTCAGCAATGCATCACTGTTTTGTAATCCCTTTACAAGCAGACATTTGACTAAACTCACATCATGCTCTCTCAAAAAGAACTAGGAGAGCAATGTCTACACACAGTCCCAGATATCCAATTCTTTTTTTCTATGAAATCCTTTTCAACAAAGCCATAAAGCCACACAGATGACTCAGAAGACAGGAGGAGGGGAAATAGGGACATGTAACTTCTTTTAATCTCACTGGTTACTATCTCGTTCAACTTCAGATAAGCCACATGCATTCATCTCTTACAGAGACACAGATTTGTGTTATAGCAATCTCATGCCTAAAGGTAAGAAAACACAAACACACAAAACAGCGCCCTGGTTTGATTCGCAGATTCAAAACACAGAAGAAACATCAGTCTTTTTTCAGAATGAATTAAAGGGCCTGGCTAAGCATGAAAATAATCATTAATTGTCCATGAAAAAGCAAATCTGGCCATGCATGAGGGTCATCATACTACCAGTCCAAAGCAAGAGGCAAGCAGCATTCTGACGGTGAAAGAACCTTGACCCATTTCTCTTTGGGTTAATGTGTGTAAAATAGGGGGAAAGGGAAAGCTTTGACTCCTGAGCGAATCAGAGAGATGGATGGTGACTTTAAGCAGAAAACCCTAAGGTCCTGAATTCATCCCAAAAATTAAATGGCTGGATGAGAGCCAAAGACCTTGCCAGGAACTCTTGAGACTATTCAGTTGAATCATTCAGATGAGAAGATGTTTTAGACCTAATTCAAGCACTAGGCAAACTTGCAGTCTCCATTTATGTGGAATTAATCTGTTCTTACAGATCTGGCAATTTTAATGCCTATTTAAATTTTATGTTAATCTGATCTGCATTACATGAAGAAAGGTTTCAAATCACTGGCACAAACCTAAAACAGAAGGGGCAAGGTACTGCAATGATCTACCTCCTCTGGGAGACTACAAGGTCCAGTGGCCTCACTGCCACATGTTTATTGAATAGCAGCTTTTGCCACCTGATCCAGAGACTTTTCACATGCCATGGGCTCTAACAGGGTGGATGATAAAGTGCTGAAACAACACATGCCTGCATATAATAAATTAATAGGAAAACTTACTAATTGTGCATTTACAGTGAGTTTATCCTGCACCACTATTTGCAGGCTGCTTCCAGACATCATTGTGCTCAACTCTTCTCCCACAAACCGCCCAAAGCTGCTTCACCAGAAGTTATCTAGACACCATATAGGGGTTTTTGAACCCCAAACAAAAGCCTCTACAGCACAGCAATCTGATGACTGAGAATCCTTCAGACCACCTACCAGCTCTGATATTGGTCAGCTTCCTCACAATGCCTGACAATGAGCAACTCCAAACCTTTTTACATAAAAGGTTTTAAATGCACTCAGCTATAAAACAGAAAAACACATGCAGTCCTCCACTTGACATTGGGTTCTCATCACAACAGAGCTCTAGTGATGTCATCATACCTAATTCTGCAGCGGATTTGATGTCAACATTGTCATAGCCACTGCCAATACGCACGATGACCCTGAGGGCTTTGAATTTCTCCAGATCCTGACGAGAAAGGGTGATGGTGTGATACATCAGAGCTCCTACTGCCTCATTCAGCACCTACAACAAAAACCAGTCCAAATGAATCTCTGCTTTGGTTACTCCAAGAGGCAGAGCCCTGAGCCCAAATGCTTGTGCATTTTCTAGCCCACCTTTTCATGGATTTCCTGAGTTGACTGAGCATCACAAAATGCCACTGTAGCAACATCCTTCAAGATGGGCATCTCCACAGTGCAATCTCGTCCATCCAGGAGTGCAACCAGTGGCCGTGCTGGCATTGGGCCATTCACAATAGGAGGCCGTATGCCTGTTAAGAAAATCAGCAGGAGAAATTACACAAAGGACAAGAATGCTACAACCTTCATTCACTAGTCCAACAAGTCACCAGTTCTGTAGGATTTAGGATGGGATTAGTCAAAGCAAAAGAAACAAATAGGAAACAAACATGGGGAAGTGAAGTGAGAAAAAAAACCACAAACCCAAACCTCTGTCACCACTACATGAATAAAAACAAATAATGTTTTATCAGGAATGAGATAGCAGGAGGTGGTCTGCTCAGCAGCAGGCCATCTTACTCCAGGCTCCTCAGACTGGCTATAAAGCCACCTCAGGCCCATTCCCCATTAACCTGGGTTACTCTCCCCCCTCAGTGTGGCAGGACATCAAGTCTATTTCCTCCTTAAGCGAGCTGAAGAACCAGCAATGACTTGGGGACTCCTGTCAGCCGCCGGCAGTTCCCTCTTTCCATAGATCGAGGTGCCGGAATCCCCGCAGCAGGCCGGCGGGCAGGGCCGAGGCAAGTTGCCGGCCGGGCCCTCGGCTCGGCAGCGGCCGGCACCGGTCCCCGCCGCTTGGGCACTGGGCCACGGCGGGCGCGGCCCCACCGCTGCTGCCTTGGGGCGCCCGCCCCGCCTCACCTTCGCAGATCCGGTCCAGCCGCTGTCGCTTCACTTTGTGCCGGTCCATGGGCCGCGCCGCGCCGCCGCCGGGCGCCGCGGGGGGACAGGGCGGTGCGGGGGCACAGGGCGGTGCGGGGGCTCAGGGCGCCGCGGATGGTGAGGCCGCCGCTCGCCGCCGGGCGCCGGCAGGAAGCGGAAGCGCCTCTAGGCCCCGCCGCCGTCCGGGTCCCGCAGGCCGAGGGTGCACAGTGCTTCCGGTTCCGGTCCGCGCGCATCAGGTGTCTGCGGGTCCTCCCGTGCGCTGCCCGGTGGTGCTTCTCCTCGGCCATCCCCGGGGCCGGGTCGCCCGGGTCCTGCGGGAGCACCGAGGGCCTGTGAGACGGGAGCCGGCGCCATGGCCTGTCGTGGAGCCGCCCACCTTCTCAGGGCCCCGGGCAGCGCGCAGTAGGGCGGCTGCAGCCGTCAGTCCGGCTAAAGCCGCTCGGCAGCGGCGGCTCTGCCTGCTCGCCGGCAGCTGCAGGGTGGCGAATGCTGGGTGGGGAGAGAGCTGTTGCGAGCGCCGGCTACCGGAGAGACCGGTCACGGCGATGTTCCAACCCCCGGGAGCCCTACGGCCACAGCAGCGGGAGAAGCTGCGTGGCTGCCGGTGCCTCAGCTCTGGTAACTACTTAAACCAGTAATAAACCAAAAACCCACCACAACAGCAGTAGAACCACGGTTGTGCTCCCCTGGGAACCTCTGGCTCTTACAACAGCTCAGAACCCACAGGACAGCCAGGGGGGCGGCCGGGCGGGGATGGTGCTCTCCCCTCCCGCATTCGGGCGCTGAGGGGCCGGGACTCCTCGCTGATCCCCGCTGGCTGCCCGTGCTCTCGCAAGTGCCTGCCCTCCTGCCTGCCCCCTGTGGGACCCCGCTGAGCCTGAGGAGAATACCGGCCGCTCCAGAGCCGCCGCGTTTTTGCCCGCCTCCCGCTGCCTCAGCCCCACCGCCGGGAGGGACCCGCACCGCCTCCCCGGCTCCAGCCGTAGGGCTTCCGCACCGCTGGGCTGAGCCCCTCGCCCAGCCTCCGGCGTCCTGGCGGGACGCGTGGTCAGAGGTGCAGAGCGGGAGGTGAAGGCCCCGCATGACCTCACTGGGAGCGGTTTGTGGCCTGGGACAGCGCTCACCGCAGCGGCTGCGGGGCCACCGGCGTTCCCGGGGGCTCGCTCTAGGGCTCTGTGCACTGCCTCCGCCGTGTTCTGTAAACCCTGTTCCAAGTACACGGCCTTTTTTTTTGGGGCGGGCTCTCCAAGACGCTTCCAAACATACTCGTCCAAGTAGACGGCTGGTGTGGTTTGGGTTTTGGTCACTGACACATACATCTTCCTAACCCCAGCACAGCATTAGCCAGAAATCCCGCTGTACGTCTCTCAGGTGAAATGTTGCTGTTGCTTTTTGAGAGATTCAAGACACCTCTTGGATGACTGGCTTAAATTGGTAAAAGAAAGCACTACTTTCACAGTAGCTTCCGGGCAAGGACCAAGTTTTGAACAGCACACAGCAACGGAGTTCAGACTAGCACTGCATGTAAACTTGCAAAAAAAAAAAAAAAAAAATTTCCTACTGCATACAGGACCTGCAAATATCTGACTGGCAGTTTTGCTCTTTGCAGAGCATCACAGAAGCAGCAGGGAGTGATCTTTCCTGGTGAGCAGTTTACTGGAAGATGGGCAACTGTATTACCTGTGAGAATACAACCAAACATGCATGGAGTTTGAACACACTGTGCTGTCAGCTGCTGTTGTCAAGATCCAGAGTGAATGTTTCTTGTCTTGTTTAAAAGCATTGCTGTGGATTTTGTTGTTAGTTGTAACTTCTGACTGGTAAAATTATGTGTTTGAGCAGACCAAAGCTAATGGTCTCTTGTGAGAGACAGCACAAAGAGCCCTGCACAATACCTGGTGTTCCAAAGCTTTCTTAGGCTTGCATAGGAGGCTTTTTTCCACCCCCAAGCACTAGGTGGGCTACAGACTCCAGTACAGTAGCCTCTGTTTATGTGTTCATCAAGAGGAAATGGTGCTGTACTCTTCTGTGTCACTCACAGTTCTCCAGCCTCCTCAACCACGCAGCCTACCACTGAGGAGGGCCCCCGGGGATCTAGGCTAGAACATCTTCCATTTTAACACAAGCTACCTAGATAATTGGGATAAAAGAAGTGCATGAACATACCTGCAATGGTGCCTCAGCTATTGGCACAGCTTCATTTTAGCATGGGTTAGTTAAAATGAAAACCTGCACAACAGTGTCTATATACTGCCATGAAAACCAAACCAAGCCAACAAAACATTTACCCATTTGGCTTGTATGCAAAATCTCAGAGGCAAGCCTTACCTTCTCACCTGTCAGCCAAACAGCCTTAGTGCTCCGGAGCACATGGCATATGGCACATGAAGTCTCCCTTTACATTTATACTGACCAACCTTCACCTCTGTATAAAAACTTCAGCTAAAGCCTCCCAGAGCCCAGTAAGGTATCCGCCTTGACTGACAACAATATCTTGCTGACAGCCCCTGAACCAAACATTTTGTTGGATGCTTAAATAGAACAAAAGGGATGGGAGGGAAGAGAGGGGTTTTCTGAGGACAAAGAAACTGGAACTCCTAGAAACCTTGTTGCCAGGGGCAGAACTAGCAGGGAAAGCCTGGTCCATCTGGATGGACCAGCTCTGTGTTGTGGTCCAAAGTCCTGCCATGTGGGAGCGGCTCATACCTGGGTCTTTCCTGATAGTCTCTAAAGCACCTAATGCTGCTGATAAGATTTAAAGTAAACAGCCCCTGCACTGCTGACCATCTCTTTTACATGCAAAGAGGAAAACATATACAGGAGTGACTAAAATAAAAACCTACTGCAAGTAGCTGGAGCCTGCTGCCCCTGGTTCTGTCTTCTGAGACACTGAGAGATGGGAACAGAGTGGAACCACTGATCTTTGCTGCCTAATGTGCCTTGGAGTCCTCTGTCTCATAGCTTGAATGATGGAAACCCAGTCCATTTCACTGTGGAAAGCAGCTTTAGGGATGCTACTGACTCAAGGGGAAATAATCTATGTTTTGTGATTTGATTGTTCTCATACCTACTTAAGTACCTTGGCAACCTACAGAAACAGTAAAATTGTTTTCAGTTCCACTATTTTTCTGTTATCATATTCAGTACAATACATACCCCTGAACAGCTGCTGCCCCTAAAGACCTGGGTCTGTCTTGCCACTGCCAAATCCATGCATACTGCATGTCCTGCATGCTAATTTAGCTTCATTTGAGACAAAGAGAGAGCAAGTAGCTGCCCTGACATACATCATGGATGTACCAGGACCAGAACAATGGGATCACCTTGGGCCCTTAAATGTCTTTGAATCAAAATCTAGTCTAACGCATTATTAAGGCTTCTTACTTTTTCTATGTACTTGTGTCTGAAAAAATTGAGATGTAAGGTAGAAGAGCAGTGCTGTTCTAAGCAGCTCCTTCTTTCTTGTCTTGAAGAAACACTTTTGCTTTCCTGTTACAAATAATGTTTCTTCTGAGTTGTTCATTACTTGGACTGCTGCTGAATCTGTCATGCAAGCATATGCACACCAGCCATTGCTATACTACCACCAACACCTGGGAAGCTGTTTTGGAGGTCAAGTCCCGAACCTTCTTTGGCAACAAGCAGCCAGAGCAGTTTAGGGCACCAGCTCTCATGGTAGGAAATGAAAGAGGTTTTTATTTGATTTTCTATGAATATAGACATTAACTTCTGCTGGGCTGTTTACATTAGGTTAATATTTCTGTAATGTACAGGTGTTAATATGAGCTGTGAGTGTCTGCTGTCTGTCTCTAGCCCTGTAAAGAGCAGAGTGTGGCGCTGTAAATATTAGCCCAGGCAGAGAAGTGTTTGCACAGCCCTCCTCTGTGCTGCCTCCTGCAGTAGTGCTCTGACAGTACTCGTTATAAATGACCCAGGCTCAGCTGCCACAGCCTCAACTTCGGCATTCTGCTGGAACATGCTCTGGTTTTGACTCAAAGAGGGTTATAAATATCAAATCCTAAAAAATGCAGCAAAAGCACCAACCAGTGTGCTGTGATCTTCACATGATTAGTACTACACAAAATAAGGGACACTTGAGTAACTCCACACATACTGCAAACAAAATACTTTGTCAAACCCACTCCTCATGGGCTCCGGCAGTCACAGATGTACAGAATAAATGTCTAGCACACCACTGGAACTGCTACTTGCTTTATATAGTGGTATATAGTCATTTAAGAGGGAAACTAATGATTCATGTTCTTGGTTTGTTTAAAAGTGCTCCCCAGCAATGGAAAGGACTGTCCAGTACTATTGATTTGAACAGAAGAGGAAACCAAAACTATCCTGCTGCAGATACTGCAGGGATCTTCCTGCCACCAGAGAACAGCTAAGGAGGCAAGAGCGTCAGCACAGTCAGTGGAATCCTTGTTCCATAGAGGATCCTGCCTGCACCTCACACACCATGTACAACAAGACAGCATAAACATGGCCTGCCATGTGTTCAAACCTGCTGAAAGAGTTCTTCATGTGCTACAGAAAAAAATTTCATGCACTGTATCAAGACCTTCATGGCCTGAAAGTGACATGAAAAAGACAAACTGCAATGGCTCCAATGAATTTCAAGAACAAGAAGTTTGGTGTTGTTTTCCATTAGAGGCAGTGGAACTGTAATCTGCACTGCAAGGATCAGAAGATCCAGACTTGAGAATGATAAAACAAAAACAAAAATCAGCATTCCAGGGTGGGAAGGTAGGGGTGAGAGGAGAAAATTTACAAAGATATTGTGGCCACACTGTCTGCAGTGGACCAGGATGACAAGAGAGTTCCCAGACTGCTGTAAAAGCAGTAGTTCTCTTTGGCTGATGATTCTCTGTGACACAGTCTCCATGATGACAAAATAAGGATGAAATAGGTAATGCAAACCTGATGCCTAAGCACCCTGCAAACAGTTTTCTTCAAACCCCAGTGCACGCCAGGCAGCGTAGTAGTTATCTGAGAGAATTCAAGCAGAGGAAGGTGGTTCACTCCAGAGGATTCAGTAGGAAGGGACTTCCACTGTAATAACACTGGTTCTGTTTCTGAAAGGTTTGATTGCTTACTTGACTGTGACAAACTACTTTTCTGAATGTTTGCCTCAGCTCTTTTGAAGTGACAGCCCCACAACTCATACATGTGCAGAGATTGCACCTTCCAACCAGCTGCTGAGGAGCAAACTCTCTTTAGCCACTAGGAAGAGTGTGACAACATGCATATGACTGCATAGCTCTGGGCTTAATGATCTGGCATGTAAATTGGCTTCCTTGATGAGCATGGGCAACTCTGTTCCTTAACGCTCCAGGGGGTAAATGGTTAACAGTTCTCCCAGGCTTGTGTTTAGGTACTGAAGTGATAATAAACTGCCCAGGTACTGCTTAGCCTTATGAACAGAATGGTGCTCACTGCAGTAGGTGTTGACAAGATGCTGTGGACAAATCTGTCAGGACAAGGAAAGGAACATGCTGACCAATTTTTGCATGTATTTCATCCCCTTGCAACCTTGACGCACAAGGTTAACACTTCAATTTCGTGTGAAGAAATATACTGGCAAAGACCTAAGAAATATTTACTTAGTGACATACCTGTTTCATCACAGGACCTGCTGACATCACTAACCCCAAATCAGCCAGGACCTATAAAACCTGCAATGAGCAGCATAGATGATAGAAACCATAGGACTGGTGCTAAAAGCTGAGGAAATCACATCAGAGTTGATCACTGTTTCTGCAGCTGTTTGAAAAGGTCAAAGGCCTGGACCTTGCACGGAATTAGAGAAACTGATTCCTGAGATATTATACATTACACTGATGGATGACCTCCACAGGTCAGAGTTGGCCTATACAATTTCAAATGGACAGAGTGATAAAAGCCCTGGTCGTGAGAGACTGCTAACTATCCACCTCTCTGAGACCTGTAATGAGGTTACAGTGCTGCTCTGCATGTGGGCAGGTGGGGATAACCAAATAACCTTGTATGTCATGGGTCCCAGGCAAAGACACATTAAGTATGCAACAATTGAGAAAGGGATCACTCCACTGCAGTCAGGCTGTGCTGAGGAGTGATGTGGCCAACTCTTCAAGTCAGTGTTCCTCTACTGGGCCACTTGCTAAGGCAAGCTGAAAACACTGAAAACTTACAGCATTCAGCTTTAACATGGAAGGAAGAATTTTCCCTTTCTTAGCTGCTGCAAAACATAATTCAAAGCTGAGTTTATGAATCATTTTAGTGGTCTTTGGGTGAAGATTTATAATCTCAGAATCAGAAAAACATCCTGGAAAGAAACTTGAAAAATCCTCTAAACTGTTCTCTTGTACCAACCTGGACTGACCAGTCCTTAAAAATCCCCAGTTCAGATGATGTCCACTTTTCCTTCCCTCCTCACGTCAGCTGTTACCCTGTTCCAGAAGAAATTGTGTGGGTTCTTGACAAATCCATCTAGGATACAAACAGCAAGCCTGTTATTTTCCACATGCTAACAATTGTTTATGTGTTCCAGAATTTTCCTAGAGAGTGATGTTAAGATTAATTGTATTTTTTCCTTTCCCAAGACACACATGCTGTTTTCTCTTCTCCAGGCATTTCTCCTGGAAGATGCTGCTATCCATTCACTGAGTCTACTGAAATCTGTCTTTGCTTAGGAGAAGCATAAAAACAGCAAAATAGAAAGGAAGTAAGGATCACAGATTGACAGCCACCACCACCCAAATTGCCCTTTGCATTCATATTTTCAAAAAGTTACATCTGTCAGCTACAACCAGATCTAGCAGAGTATTTGTGTAACGAGGGATGATGTCTGGGAAGCTATCATGTGCACTCAATGGTTCTGCTTGGTTTTACTGCCAGGCATCCTGGAACATAAAAGGTTGTGCCCACTTTTCTTCCCTTTTAACAATCACTCAAATTGCTTCGAAAAGACGCTACTACATCCACAAAGCAAGTATGACAGAGAGCAACATTTCCTCTACTCCTGCCTGCTACTCCTCCTAAGTTGCACACAACTGTGTTAATATTCCAGCCATAGTAATCATCAAAATAGGTTAAATAGGTTTCTACTATGCTGCAGTATAATTTGGATCATGATTAGAAACTTTCAGATCCACTTGTATATTATTATTATTATTATTATTATTATTATTATTATTATTATTTCTAAAAAAAAAAAAAAAGAGAGAGAGAGAGAGAGAGAGAGAATATAACAGGACCAACCCACTTCTTTTTCAACATGTTGTCATTATAAGTAAATATTTTTGCTCCTAGTTTTTCTTTAAACTGCTCTGTTTCCTCTAAGTAAACTTCAAACAATTTACTATGAAATAACAAAGGCACCATCTCATCCACCATTTTCAATAAGCTCCTTCAACTATTAGACTCTGAACAGAATTTCTTGAGTCATGGTGAGAACGATTTTTCTCTCCTTTTTAAGCATGGAGTAAGACCCCCTGATGTTTATGGACAACTTGTTCCCATGCAGAATTCTCCCACAGCAGCTCCCTGCAGTAAGCAGGAGTGTGAATACTTGATGTGTTTGCATAATTGCTACCCTCTCGGTGGGGCTTTTCAGAAGATGAGGCAGGTCTCTCTACTTGTGCAAACGATCAACCTACAGAAGGTTTGCCTAATTTTTATATACTGATGTTTGGCGTGCACACCTTGGACTGTTACTTCTTTGCATTGGTTAGTTTGACCTTAGGATGCAAACTAAGAAGTAGAATCAGCTAAAAAAGCAGCACAGCTGCCTGAGTGCCGGGCAGACTCTCAGAAACGCCATCCTCCGTGAATGCTATCAGGTCCATCGAAGCAAAGCCAGCAACAAACAATGTACTGAAGTAAGACCCTTCACAACAAACCAAAAGCAAGGAGCCGCCAGCTCACTCCGCTCTCCTGCAAAGGAGCAAAGCAACAGCAAGGGAATTTATTCGAAAACCTGCTTAGCATCTGTCCCTTCCAATTCACTCTGCTTGAGAATTACTTTCTTTTACCGAATCGCAGGTCTGCCCGTGGGGGCTCCTCTCTGAGCACCGCCAGCTTTGCACTCCCTCTAGCTCCGTGCTGTGGGGCAATACACACACCGTTCTTACACAGACCTTTCGGAATCACCCTCGCAGCTCTGGCCTGGGCACCGCGGAGCTCCGCCCCACCACCGCCCGCCCCGCCGCTGCTCCGAGCACAACCGCGGCCCCGAGTGGGTCGGTGGGAGCGCCGGGGCACAACCCCCGGCGGGGTGGGTCCCGGGCCGGGCGGGGCCAGTGTGGGCCGGGGCGGAGCGGCGGGGCCGGGGGCTGAACGCAGCATGAGTGGTGCGGCCGCAGAGACCGTCCGGTGGCTGCAGCTCCAGCATGGGGCTCGCCCTGCTCCTGGCTCTGCTCCTCTCCCGAGCCGGTAATTGCCCGCGGCGGGTCCCATCCCTCTCCCGGGGGTCCCTTTCTCGGGCTCCCTTCCCCGGTACCGGCTGCGGCGCTCGGCCGGCGGGCAGAACCCGCTTCCCCAGCGGGGACAGGCGAGAGGCTCCTCCGAGCCGAACCGCGAACCGGCGGCGCGGGGGGAGGCTGCGGGGTGTCGGGGCAGCGCGGGGGGCTCGGGACCGATCCCGTCCCGCAGCCCAGAGCAGACCCGGGAGCGGATCGCTTGGCGCGGCGGGAGCAGCATCTGCCCGTCGGGACCGGCCCCGGCGGGTTCCCCCCGCACGCTGCCTTCCCCTGGACGGTTGCGATGGCGATGCCTTCCCTACCCGCGTACCCCTTGCGGAACGCTGCAGCTGGTAGCTCTGAGACGAGGCTCGGCTTGTAGGGACCGATCCGAGGGGCTTCTGCAGACATGCAGCGGTTTGTTCTACTCTGCCGAGTCGCAAGAGCTGAGAATAGAAATTTTTCTTTTCCAGTTCACCTCTTGAGCAGTCTGCATGGCTGATGTGACTGGAGATCCAGAAACCGTGGCTGTGGGATGTCTGTGTGCTGCATTCAGAACAAGCTGTAGATCCTGACTATGACAATGACTGCTACAAAAACGGGCTATTGCACTGAGACCTCAGTAGCACTTCAGACACATGTAATCAGCCACATGATAACAATAGATGTCCCACACTTTTCCATAGCTAACACTTCGTTGATAACTATGCCTACCGAATGAAGTCTGCCTTCTGCAGTTGTCCTCTCCTCCAACAGCATATTGCACCTGGGGCATCAAAATAATACACACATGTATTACAGAGTGCGGAGTAAAAAAGGCAGAATAGAGGGATATTGTATTACCAGTCTCCTTTTTTTCTTTTTTTTAAAAAAACAAAACAAAATGAAAAACCCAAACCTAACCAACAAACTATAGAAGGAAGCCCCAAACATATGCATCCTTAACATGTTTTACAACCTAAACCAGAGGAAAGAATTGCCTTTCCCATTCTTTCACATTATTATCTGGAATACTAAGACAACTTTTTAAAAAAATGTAACAACATGGGAAGTATCGGGGCTTAAGACAATGTCATAGCTGTTAAATAATGCCTGTTTTAAATCTGAGGTTTATAGCACCTTCACCTGAAGCATCTGGTACAGGCCTGTGACAGAAACACAGTCCATCACTGACCTACACCCAGCGCTGCTCTACTGTGGCAACTACCATGTCACTTCCACACTTTAAAAATGTCACTTCAAGTGTTTGCTGAGCAGAATTCTTAAGGATAGGAACTTCTACAACAGATGCTGCAAGCCTCTGTTGTAGATGGGATGTTGGGAGGATGGTACTGTGGTTTGGCCAGGGGGTTAGATCAGTTCCCTCAGTTCAGGGTTCCAAAAGCTACTGGAGAGAATGGACTGATTTGGTGTGAGGAATATGTACTGATTGCAGCCTTACGGGATGGGGTCACAGACTGTTCATTAAGGTTTTGCCTAGGTTTAATGCCTGATCAAACCCACTGTGCTGGGTACAAAGTATTTTTGGTGAGAGGTTTGTTTTTCAGGGAGATTACAAAGTCATGTAGTCTCTACGTGACAGCCAGATGAACAACAAAGTACCATAAGCTGCTAGAAAAAAAGAAATTTGTACAAGAGACAGAAAGAGACACCTAGATAATATTACTGGGCTGTTGAAAAAGTAGAAAGTTTGAGAAGCAGACTAGCATACTACTAGCAGACTAGCATCCTACTGCTTACAGCAAATAAACTGATGAAGGCAGGAAAAGTGAAAGAAGTGAGAGAACAAATTAGATTGTGAAGGTGGTATATTAGGTAATGAGCTGTACCAAGATTCTTCTCTAACCCATAGTGAAGGCAGACAGAAATAACACTACTGCATCTGCTCAACAAGAAAATGATAGGTAGGGTCATGTATCCAAAGAACATTAAAGGTAGATGTAGGGCTCAGCACAGTCATTTCTTAAAACCAGCCAGGCAAAATTGTCCTGAAAGGAAGAAACATACTCGCTTATACATAAATTTTATTAGGAATGGGTCTAGTCCCAGGTCTTCTCTGTAGTTGTGCTGTAAATAGACATTCCTATACTAAAGAAGTGAAGAAAGATTATGGACTGAATTCGCATACCTGTGACAACATAGTGCTAAGGATCACCCCAGATTACCCTTAGGAAACAAGGGTCTATAGAAAAAAAAATTAGAAGCTGAAAGAAAACTAATTTTAAAGACTATATTATCAAATTGAGATTATTTAACACTTCCACATAAGGTGGTTCATATGTTTGTGCATATATATAAGATCAATACATACACACACACACAGACTTGGAGTTCAGATGACACCCAACAGATGACAGCTGGCATGAACCACACCTGCACCCCAGCACTTTTGGCAGGGATTTCAGGGACTGGGGTCTGTATACATAAAAAGATTGCACATCAGCACTTCTATATGAAGCTATTCACATATTATCTTAAGGATTTATTCCATTATGCAAAAAATATGCATTCTGAAGTGTCAAAGCTCAGTAAAGTAGTTGTTTTTACACCCTACAAATGGCTTCCTCAGTCCATCTCTTATTTACCAGTATACACTTCAGCAACAGCAGCAGCACTGACTCACAGCAGGGTGCTATGTGCCTATTGCACTGCGGTTTTCATTACTCAGAGAGAAAAGCTTCTTCAAAGCAGGCTTCAGTAACCCCAGGGCTCCTACAGGGATTTATTACTCCATAAAACACAGAGCCATCCCTGATCCTGGCCAAGTTGAAAAGACTTAAGGGTGATTAAAAAAAAGGTTTATTAAAAAATATAGAATTAAAAAAAATATGTATATGAATACATATATGACACTTTCCTTTAACCTTTTTTCCCCACTTTCATACATTAATACTCATCCTTTTGTTTCTAAACGGAAGCAGCTCTTGTTCTTTACTACTCTGTATGAAAGACCCCAACCAGTACTGCCTGGAAAGGAGTCCTCACTGCCTGCAGAGCAATGACAAGGTGCTTGTGTGGCATTCTTCGTGACTGTGATTCTAACGATCTTTTTCCCTGCTTGACCAGGAGACCTCCTGGCTCTGCCAAGGAGTAACTGCCTCGCAGCAGAGCAGCTCTGCCTCTCGGACTCCACCTGCAATGCCACCTACAGGATACTGGAAAACTGTGCCCTGTCCAGGGCTCGCTTTCTCCCACTGGACCATGACAGCAGGGTCCGATGTCTGAACGCAGAGCTAGAGCTCGGGAACAGCTCCTTGCTGCACTGCAAGTGTCACCGGCGCATGAAGAAGCAGGAACATTGCCTGCGCGTTTTCTGGACCGTTCACTCCAGCATGACAGACGGTGAGCTGAAATAATTTAAATTTGCAAGGTACTAGTAAGGCTCACCCCTGCCCCCTCCAAACGCAGCTGTGAAAGGACACTTCCCAGCACTGCAGGTATCACTTTGGAACCACATCTCCTAGAAGATAATTCATTGCTGCTCTGATAAGCAGAGAAGACTCATCTGTCCTGGTACCGTCCCTTCAAATACACCGAGGAACCCAAGAGACAAGATAGCCACCCTGAGGGAGTTGTGCTGGGAGGGGTGACTCCAGTGAGAATCACCTCAAAACAGTCACATCTGTCCACCACTGCAAACAGATGTAATCATGACACCCACTGTAAGGGCATCCTTGAGCATGCTGCTGCACTCCAGCTTTAGAGGGATGCTGCTTCTTTGCCTCCCACTAAAGACTGCCCGTTCTAAACATTTTACCTCTACTTAGGCTGAAAAAACCCAAAAAACAGCATAAACCACATTTCAGCCAAAGGAAATCTGATGACAAAATGCAATGTGAGTTTTACACAGTAATACCTTTGCATCTCCAGCAGAACCACTCCTGGCATTTGGCTTTGAGCAAGGCAGAGCATCCCTGAACTTCAGCCTGAGAACCCAGCCAGGCATAAATAAGAGGAAAAAAAATTAAAAAACAAACAAACAAAAAACTGGCCACAAAGCATTTGTCTCACTGCATAAATATCTTGTATCTTGCCTAGGTTATTTCAATTTGGAGACTTCTCCCTATGAGAATCCAGCAAATGAAGAGCACTGGAAGACAGATTATAATAAACTGGCTGCTCTGGTATCAGGTAAGGATTGTATGGTTACATGATATAGTGCTGCCCATTCTTATATTTTCAGATCCTAAAAATTATTAAGAATAACAATTTGGGGTTATGGTACCTTTAATCAGAGGAATGCCTGCTCTGGATATATTTGCTGAAATCTGTCCCCCCTACCAAGTGTAAATTTAATCACAGATCCAGGCCCATGAGGCAGGGAATAACCCACAATAATGTGGTCTCTGAAACAAACACCCTAACATGAGCCAATCAAAAATATGATTTTATAACTATAATGCCATATTAGAGGCACAAGTTGCTTTGTTCTTTTATGGGTCTGACCATCAAGTGAGGGCTACTCCTATTTCCACACAGAATTTCTTGTGGAGCCTTGCTTCATTGTTTCTGGGTTTCTTTTGGTTTTATAGGCTCACAGTTAGCAGGAGGTGCAACAAATCCGTGCCTGAAAGCAACTCATGTCTGTAACCTGAGCAAGAAGTGTGTTCGTCTGCGCACAGACTACGCCTCCATCTGCACCAGGGGAGCGGGGAGCAAGGACACGTGTGACCGTCGCAAGTGCCACAGAGGGCTCAGGAATTTCTTTGAGAAAGTCCCTGAAGATTTCACCAAAAGGATCCTATTCTGTCCATGCCAAGATGAACTTTGTGGAGAACGACGACGGAAAACCATTGTTCCTGATTGCTCCTTCCAGTACAATACCAAACCCAACTGCCTCTGGCTTCTGGACTCTTGCTTAGAGGACCACATCTGCAAGTAGGTCTGGCAGCAGTGGACATTTAACCAAGAGATGAGAAGAGCACAGACACTGATAGTCTCATTTTCCTTCCTACAGATCCCGACTGGCTGACTTTCAACAAAATTGTCAACCTGCAGACATGTCTCCAGATGGCTGCTCTCAGCACAACCATGCTGCATGCCTGCAGGCTTACATGGGGATGATTGGTAAGTGATGTCCTCAGGAATGTACAGGGTGGATGTTTTCAGGACACAGACTTGCAGGCATGCCCTGATGCTGTGAAGGCCCATCTTGCTCTCCTGCAGGAGATTGTGCTCAGTGTAGAAAGGATTATGCCTTAGCCTAATTGATGCTAGTGCTGCTGCTTGCTTCTGAGGTAAATGCAGTCCAAAGAGAGCTCTTCCACAGCATATTGCTCTACTTTGTCCCATCCTCTGCTGTCAAACCAGCAGTACTTGCCTGCAATTTTCAAACACCTTTTTACATTATCAGCTGGTGCAAAGTGCTCTAAATGCGTGACCAAGAGGGCTCTCGGAGCCTATACTAAGTCATTGCTTCTGCAGGTGTTACATCCCATCACAGCAGTGATTAAACATGACATTCCTTCACTGTCTGACTTTTAGACTCCTGATGATTTGTTAATGTTGTTGACACTGCCTTCTCAGAGCCAGACAGAACATGGCACTGCCAGCTGATGGAAGGAAGGTCATCCTTGGTTTCAGGTGTTCACTGACAATATTTTCAGAGTGGCTCAAAAAAGGAGCTGTAAAGAGCAGAAGCATTTCAGAAGCTGTAAAACTAGACTACACCTTCTGGTTTTCGAGACATCTTTGCTGTTTTTGTGCTAAGTGGACTCTGGCTGAATGGCACGCTACAGGTGTGCAGCACTGGTTTGGCAGAAGGCATTCGGCATACAGTGTTGCCAGCTACACCAGGCACAGTGCCTTTTGCTACCAGCTGTTCATGATACTGCTTTCATTTGGTGAAGTAAATCCTGATTCCAGTTTCTGGGGGTTTGGGACAGGCACGCCCATGACACCCAACTATGTCAGCAACTCCAGTGTGGAGGTCTCCCTGTGGTGTACGTGTGAGAACAGTGGCAACCAGAAGGAGAAGTGTGACCAGATATTTGGCATGTTTCAGAGCAACAAATGCCTTGGTAAGCATCAGTCGTATCAAAAAATCAGACAAATAGCTCAGCACACGGAAATTAAAATCCTGTTGATTTAAAGATCCTACACTGCATTGCTTTTGCATAGTGTTCTGTCTTCTGCAGTGTCTACATGATCTCCCTAGCATTTTAGCAACAGATCTTAATAAGACTTAAATATTTTATATTTGTAAAAGCTTCCAAAGGATATAAAAGAAACCAGCATCATTAGATGAATGATTCATGATTAAAAACCACCTCCTGCTGTATAGAAAAGCCTTACACCCAGCACTATACATAGACCTACAACTTAGACAACCCATCTGAGGTACTACATACCTACTCCTTACAAAACAGACAGGTGAGGAAACCCCAGAAGGACCCAAGAATAGTGTAAGTTGGCTTTGCAGTCTGCTCAACCTCACAAACTAACATTTTCGGCCACTCACGAAACAGAGAATACGTATTTTCTAAATCAAAGCCACACATCCTGAATTTCCTAAAATAGCTTCCCAGAGACTCCTGTTAACTAGACTCGAAGGTATGCACAAGAAAAGCACAGTAAGACTTGCTCTACTTCTGATTGCAGGAAATACCATTTGGTCTCAAATGCACCTGAAGCTGACAGTTCTAAAGGGACAGGAAGACTTATTTTATTCATCTTCCCTAAGCCTCCAAGGAGACAGTGCCAGCACATCTCTAGCTTCAGAAATGTTCCAGGTATGCACTGCTTTGTTGTCTTCACAAGGCAACAAGTCAAATGACTTAGAGACAGTAGCTGAAAAACCTTGTCTCTGGAAATGTGTGATTTTGGACCTTAAAATGAGGGATGCCATATGCAGGATTCTGGACCACTTTACCTCAAGCTATTCCTTCCACAGACCAGCAGCAACAGGAGGCCCTGGTGTCTGGCCACAGGAGCTTCCTGTAGTCTAGATTAGAGCTCAGACTGGAGTTTCTGCAGCCAGACATTTGAACATAAACGTGTCTAACTGGGATTCGTTCCTCCTCGTTTCCTAGGTGGCTGAAGGGAAGACACAGCGAGACATCTCTGCACACAGCAGTATGCCTATGGCCTCCTCTGTGTATTCTGGAGCTGCTGTTTCTTGGCCATCTCTGGCTCTGCTCCTGACCCTGCTGCTAAGCCCCCTGTAACGTGGCATAAATGGCATCTTCCCGTCCCAGAGTCTTAATCTTATTCCATATCCAGGCAATTCCAACTACTGCTTTACCTTTTGGAAACAGAAAGCTTCCAGAAAAGAGGAATGGAACAGCCTTAACCCTGAACAGCAATCACTGAAAAACTCCCCACAACTTGCACCCCACTGCCCCTCTATCAGTCTCCACTGAGCTCTGCAGAAATGGTGCCCACCATTGCTTCTGCCATGTTAGCATTCTGAGTAGCAGTCAGGCTAATATACCACCACAGTATTCTAAGTAAAGGTCCAAGTTCTGTCATAATTTGTGCAGGGTTTGCTTTCAGACTGCAGGGAGGGACCTTACACAGTGATTATCCTACCAGCCAAGCTTCTGGAGCTGTTCCTCAGGCATGCAGTCATAGGATGGTTTGGGTAAGAAGGAACCTTTAAAGATGATCTAGTCCAACCCTTCTGCTTTGGGCGAGGACAGCTATCACTAGATCAGGTTGCTCCAAGCCTCATCCAATCTTACTTTGAATGCATCCAGGGATGGGGCATCCACAGCTTTTTTGGGAAACCTGTGCCAGTGTCTCACCACCCTCATTGTACAGAATTTCTTCCTTATGACCAATCTAAACCTACTCTCTTCCAGTTTAAACCCACTTTCTCTTGTCCTGTCACTACAGACCCTGTCGAAAAGTCTCTCTTTATAATGATACCCTCTTATATACTGAAAGTTCTCCCTGGAGCCTTCTCTTCTCCAGGCCAGACCACACCAATTGTCCCAGCCTTTCATCATAGGAGAGGTGCTACAGCCTTCTCATCACATCATTTTTGTGGCCTCATCTGGACTCACTCTATTTCTGTCTTGTATTGAGCACCCTACTGCTGGACACAGGATTCCCAAGTAGGATAGAGGGGGAGAATTACTTCTCAGCCTGCTGGCCATGCTTCTTTTGGTGGATGCAGTATACAGTATGGCTTTCTGGGCTGCAGGTACACATGGGTGGCTCACATCTGACTGTTCATCCCCCAGTATCCCCAGGTCCTTTCCTTCAGTGCCACTCTCGATCCATTCATCCCCCAATCTGTATCGATATCAGGGATTGTCCCAGCCCAGGTGCAGGACCTTGCACTTGGCCTTGTTAGAAGTTCATGGAGTTGATATGGGTCCATTCCTCAAGCCTGTCAAGGCACAGTGCACCATCCTAAAGATTAGAAGTCTGTGCTCATGGGTGGGTTGCAAGAAGAGCTCAATAAATGTATGCATGAAGTCCCTGATAAACACCAGTTCTGGATTACTTTCAGTTCCCTTTTCAAATGCAAGGAACTATACTACAGGTCATATTCTAGCTTCTTTCTGTTTTGCCCCTTGTAACATACACTTTTATTGCCCATTATCACAGCTAGTAACAGACATGGGGTTTGTGGGTTAAGATGGATTTCTGTGCTCAACACCAGTAAGTTTAGTCCTGTCTAGCAAAGGATGACCTTGCCTGGCCTTGGGACCAACCTTCTTATGAATCCTTAGGGAACACATGTAGCTCACTGAAGCTGCATTCAGCACAAAACCCCTGGGACATTCAGTTGCAAAAATCTCCAGGAGCTGCAAGTACCCTGTGCCTCTCCACATTTTCAAGTCATCATTGTCCCCTTTGCACTGCCTGCCCAACCTTCTCCTCCTCTGATGAGCTCTATTTCATGACCTGTTTATCCTAGAGTGTAAATGTGTGCACTGTGTAACTGCGGTTATTTTGTACTGCATTTGCCTGTTAAAATGTCGTGTTAAGTGTATATTAAGTATATATTGATTTCTGAGCATAGGTTAATAGTCCACAGTCAATTGTGTGCATGAGTTGCCTCATCAGCCTGCCTATGCTTTCAGGGTAGCTAGAAATTCAGCTCAGTGCAGCTTCTCCATGTGCACTTAGACTGTTCCCTGCTTATCCTACAAGGTACAAAAGATCTGAGCATTATTATATACAGCCAAACACTGTTACAATCCTGAATGGGTAGGTATTTCTTTCTACCCTGTACTTTATCTGTTTCCAGGGAAGCATCAGCATCAGCTAGGTAATATGCTGTGGTTCCCAGTCACTGTCTTATCACAGAATCTGACATTGTGATGTGTATCAGACTAATTGTCCTTCTGCAGTGCTAATATTTCCATTTCAAATTCCAGACTTCTCTTTACATCCTGGGCAGGTAGGCCAAGGAAATCCCTGTATGGAGCAGAACCATCTCCTCTGTTGCACAGAACAGCAACATCTTACTTCCATGCAGAAGGAACAAATAATCTTTTTTTCTTGACAAAGAGGAGTACCAGTGCTGGTATTTTTGATTACCTATTGAAATAGGCTGTTTGGATCAAGAGGCAGCACTATTTCCACATGTTTGCAATCATTCATTCTTTAATGAAAACAGACCATACCTGTATTCTAATACCTACAGTAGACCATCCTCCATATGCTGTGACTAGAAATGTGTCAAGACTCTTGACTGTAGTGTAATAGTATCTATCATCTCCAAAATTCAGTGGAGAATGACAGGCAAGAAGAAAATGTTGTTCTTACCAACACTCCACAAATCAGTGAGGATATCTGCAAAAGTAACGGAGTAGATTACTAAGTTGCCTGTAACACACACACACGGAGTGTGCTGTATTCATCTTCCACTCATCTGCACTGAGATCCTCCCTCTTTCCGCACTGTAGTGCTTTGAGACAGGCTGAGATGGAAAAAAGACTGAGCATTTTGTTGGTCCGGTTGAGGACACTGTAGACCTTTAGGCCCTCACCCCGACTCTGAAGGTTAATGATTGCAATTGCAGCCTCCTGTCATGTTCTGAATGACATGGGAAAACACTTGACATTCTAAACACTGCTCTAGACTGAAACTAAAGCAAAAACAGGTCAGTTTGGGTTTTTCTCCAAGTGTTCTATGTCCCTTTCGCGTGTACATATGCAGCTTCAATACACATGGTGGCCTCTGAAAACACATTCACAGGTACTCACACTGTTATGCTACAAACCCATTTTTGCTTAGATTTTTGTAACACCCGATCTCCAAATGTCACATGCAGATACTCAGCATACATGCATGCAAGTACAACCACTACTAGAAACGTCACACCAGTATGTCTTCAGTTCTTTTAGCACCATTGATACTTGAAGACTAGCCCAGCCACCTAGCCTGCTCAGAACAGTTCTTAACCATACTACAGGGCATTTTACAAAAACCACTCGGCTTCTATTCCCCAGAAACTAGAATACAACATCACGTTACTTCCTTCAGTCTAAATACAACAATAATCTAATAAAAGTTCTCTGTCCTGACAGTCTTAACATGGAGCTCTTAGCAAGCATATACAAGGAGGGACCCTTCTAACTGTTGTAATGTAGATTATTTTTTAAAGTGTAAAATAATGCCAAATCTCAGTAATAAAATTTATCTTGCAACTCTAGAAGTCTCCTGCCTTCAGTTACATTTAACAGAAGCTACACTCTGTGTCTCCTACTGCTGGAAGCATTATAGGAAAGAAATTCAAAGAACAGTTAGAATCTCTTACAAAGCAATTTAACTTTTTCAGACATTACTCGCTGTACTGTACCTCAGAAACAGCTTCAAGAACTCTGACATAGCTTTAGATCCCTTAACATGGCTTAATGTAGCATTTTCCAAGGACATTAATAAGGAAAAGCTAGGACTTACTTTGAACTTATTCCTGGATGGAGATCCCTGACATGCCTCACAGAATCTGCTGACAATAAAAGGTAATTTTGGGTCAATAAGATAACACTACAGGTTCAGCACCTATAAAGAAGGGAAGGCTCTTTTCCAATACATCCCAAAAGTCACAAGTCCCTCTATTTGCTAAAATAGCTGGAAACTTTACACACAAACAAGACTGAAAACTTTCACAGTAATCTCTGAGGTGTCCATAGACCAGCGAAAGCTTCTGGGGACAGCAGTGGAGAAGCAGGCAGGCAACCAGCACTGCTGGGCTGGAGGGGTTTGTTCAGCACTGCCATGGAATCAAAACCAGCCACTGCTCTACATCAAAACAGACACTGGCACACACCAGTAGAGGCTGATCTCTCTTACCTTGGGGAATTTGTGGCTGAACCGTTTTCCAGATGAAGGAGGGTCGGTGGAGGCTGAGCTTGTTTCAGTCCCTAATGGAAGCTCTTCCTATAGGTGATTAGCTCTCCTCCAGGAAGTGACTTGGTGTTTGGGTTTCTTGCAAACCCCAGGGTTACCAGAGGTCAGGGGATGCAGCACTTTCACCAAGAGCCTTCATGAAAATAACCCCACATACCTTCCATTTACAGCTGATCACCTCCATTATCCCCAGGCTAGGAGGAGATGATCAGCAATTGTTAAGTGCTTCAATCAGACTAATAGCTCACTGCTAATTCTCCCAGTAATGTGAATCTAAATTCCTGGTAAACAAACTGACTGCTTTTCACACAAAGGGATGAATGCCAAAACCCTAATATTAGAGCTCTGGAGCTAAAGCTTTTAGAGCAATCTTGTCCACTCAAAGATGTTTAATGACATTATATTATGTACTAAATAATTAGAAAATGAAGGCCCACTTGGAATCAATGGGTTACTGTCTAATTAAGATGAAAAAGGGGCTCTACCCTGTTTTAAACAAGTTTATACTAAAATGGTATACCTGATAAATGGCACTGATAACTATGTCTTTACCTTTGGGCAGAACAAGACTGACATTAAGCTAGCAAAAAATAATTGTGTGATTTTTGGCTCATCTTTGTTATTGGTCCCACCTGTTTTCCTGTAAGGCATGAGATACAGCTGCTCTCCCCCCACGCCCATCAGATGACAAAATTTATTAAGCAATATTCAAATAGCTTATCCTGAGAGAGGGAAAATAATCTTTGCCTGTGTTTTATTGTGTGGCCCAAACCACAGAGTTTACATCATGAGATGCCTGGAGAGCTGAAAGATGCAGGCACTTTGCAAGAATTGCTAGTGAGCTTGAGAACATGAGAGAAGATTACAGTTATCTCTGTGTGTAAATAAAAAGACAGAAAAATGTTCTACAGGTTATCTGAGTAAATGAAGAATAATTAGTAAAATAGTCTTCAACTGAAATATATCTAAAAAACCTCTGTTCCAAATAGAGAGCCATATTACAGAAAAGCACTAAACAGTTAGAGCAACTGGAACTATGTACCTGACAATTTTCATTCCACTTTGATTATACAACACACACATGTACTCTGTTGCATGTATCGTCCCCTTGAAGACAGTGCAAAAATACAACAGTTACGTGAGACTTCAGTTTTCTTTCTCCTGCCAGACATGAAGGATTCCACATTGACATCCAAAGCTAAATTAATGATTTTGATTTTTGTACTCCTGCCTTCCTCCTTCCAGTATACTGCTCAGGTAAGGAAAACAAAGGTGTTTTCCTGTAATGGTGCTTATTGTTCTATATTGTGTCCATTCCTTCTCCTAACTTTTTTTTCTCTCAGAAAAGAACAAGTATTATGTGACAGATTATATGTATGAATTTGTGACTGTGGTAACAAGGGATTGATCCTGATGACACAGGAGGTCCTTTGCAGTCTTAAGTCCCTAAACAAAGCAAATAGAAACTATTTCCCACATTATTTTCCCATTTTAGTTATTCTGTCTTTGTTCTTATAACACTGACCATTCCAATAGACTATAGAAAGGGTGATTCCTCCACAGACTTCTATCAAAACGTCAGGCACTCAAAAGTTATAAGAAAAAATAACAAAATGTGTTTTCCCCTATGAAAAGATCACTATTAAAACCAAGGTGACTTTGAATCTACAGGCCAGTTTACTGTCCTGCATCAGAGATTTCATTGTGAGCTCTTCAAAAAAATGCCAAGGGCTTTCAAGAAGTGTGGGTATCAGTTATAATTTAGGCTTCCTTTTACCTCGGACTACAGGAAAACAGCTCCTAAATTGGAATAAAGGCAAATGTTTCTTTAATATGTTAAATTATAATGCATGTTAAGTAATATTCCAGATCATGCACACTGGACAGTTCTGTTCTCTGTGCACCCATTACTGCTGAAGACTCTTATGTGCATCCAGTTTCATAAACAACTTGCTCAAGAAATGTTTTACTAAAGGGTGAGCAAAGTGCCACTGTAGTCTCCTTTCTTTCACTTCCTCCCCCCCCAGCCTACGCTTGATTTACTTTTTCTTCTACTGAAGTTTGCCCATCAGATACTGTCATCATAGGTCACTGAGCCCCACTGCAAGGAACTAAAATTTCTTCAACCACTTGCAGTTACTCCTTCTGCAGCTTTCCAAACCAGCAGCTTTTTTTCCCCTCTCCCTAAAGAATCTTTCGATTAACTGAAGTCAATTTTGCTAAGTGCTAGTGGCTCTCAGAAGCTTGTTGTGTCAGCAATCCCCAGGGCTCCATTATGTTTTCAGGGCTATAAAATGGAATTGTTCAGTCTTTCTGTAGAAATGTGAGACTAGCAGCTAATTCTTCCAGCCTCAAACTCACCAGATTCCACTCCCATCAACTCCAAATCAGAGCATATTCTAGCAAAATTAGTTAAGAGATTTCCCTGTCTTTTTTCTCAATTTCAATCCAGCCTTGTGCAAAATTTTTAACACACAAGATTTAGTCTAACACCCCCTGTCCTTTCCACCTGATTGCTCAGTGCCAACTACTGCAGTCTGGCTTCAGGATTCAGGACACTGGTCTGCTCAGTATCAGCCAGGAGCACAGAGACGGACACCTTCTCTGGACTGTTTCATTTGCAATTTAATGTTGATGTCCAGTTTGCCTTTTCTCTTCACCATGACCACGGATCTTAGGCACCGTACCTAATTTTGGCTGCTGCTCATCTCCCTGCCAATTATCTTTAATTTTATGATTGCTGATAAACGCACCAGATACCTTCAGGGACTCACTCGCATGAGCCTTCTGCCACGCTGAAGAATTGTTTACTATTCCTCCATTTTCTGGATTGTGCTATTTCCTCATTCTTCTGCTGCTCACAGCTACCATCTGGGAAGAAGCCAGGTAATGCAAAAGCAATGCCATGACCTAGCAGAATACATAATTGTTGCTACTACAATATGTACAAAGTTTCTGTTAACAGAAGGTGACAGAAGTACTTACACATGCAAGTCTCTGGCAAATCAAAAAGGATGGATCAAGAATTACAACAGGACTGGTAGCACTGTTTCAAATAGAATTACTCAATATATGCCCAAGAGCATAACTAGGTATCAACAGAACTTAAAAGTGAAAAGAGGTGTAAGCCAAGTGTTAAGCACAGTTTCCTGAGCTCTACTTGCTAGTGAAGTAGAACCAGCAGTCTAGGAAATTCACTTCTGCTCTCCCTCACCAACAAACACTTAGGCACGTATGTAGTTATTAGTATAATTTAAAAGCTGTCCTACTTGAACCCTCCACACTGAATAACAACAAGAAATTTCATGGTGTAGTTGTTTGGAAAGCACTGAAGCATTGTTTCATTAATTCCTCAAGGGGAAAAAAAAAGCCTCCTCTTGGAAAGGAAAATACCTGTTTTCTAATTAAAGAATTCCAGTTCTCAGACAAGATGGTGACCTTCAGATCCTCAGACATTCACAAAGCACAAGCAACTCAGTTTCTGTTGAGATTTTTCTATACGACAAAAAAACCTTACAGCATTGAAGTTGGTATGAGATGTTACATCCAGTAAACCTCAGTTGGTGTAAAGTGAGAATGCAGTAGTAAGACTGATACATTACACCCATACTTAACCTGAATTTTCCTCCTTTTTTTACACTATTGGTATACTGAACTTCATGTACTGATTGCATTTTTGCTCTAGTAACTTCAGCGAAGCAAAGCATCTCCCAAAGCAAAGGTGTAAATCTGTGCATGGCAACAGCACACGTAACAAAATAAAACAGCTGCTTGGGATGAACTTCCAAACTAGTGGCTTTAAGTCATTAAAAGTGTAAAACCACTTTTGTACTAAAATCATGCATTTTGCTTTTCACATGCTGAAATTAAAATTTCCCAGCCTAAGAACTGGCAGGTTGCATAAGATTTCCCCTTCCAGTGTAGCAATATTTTAAGTTTGGTTTAGTAGTTTACATGGGATGGTTGCTTCATGACCCCAGACATACAAAATGACTCGGGTATCCTCAGGAATTCATAGCCCATCTTCATCTAAATGTACACCTTTCCCAGCAGCCTCAAATCAGCTGAAGGAGCAAGCAATCCACAGAGAGGAGTTAGAAAAGCATCCAGCCAGTGAACCAGCTGACCAGCAACAGAAGCCCTGGACATGTAGGCAGGCAGGTACACAGCATAAAGGAAAGCTTGCTTTACAAGATATATAAAAGCAAAGTCAGTCCTTTAGATGCTCTATTTTGCACAGACTGAGCTAATCTGGACAAAATCAAGCATAAAAGGAGGACACATTTCATAACACAAACAAGTGGACAGCTTCAAGCAGAGGGCTCTTATTCAGTCTAATGCAGATGTCAGTTAATTAGAGTAGAAGGTTATATCATTAGCAGCCAAATCGATATAAAAGGAATTAAGAGCTCGGACAGCAAGCTCCCCTGCTTTCCAGCACAGCACCTGGGGCTGTATTTAACTAAAATTCAATACACATTAGCGGACAATCGATGCAGTCTTGTATGGGGATGTCTTCTTGAAACACTTTAATTGGACTCTCTAGTGTTATCAGTGCTAAACAAGATGTCAGATTAACGTAGAAAGCCTTACCAAATGGGACTGGCAGCCCACAGTCTGGAGAGGCCACATTTACTTCTATTAAAACCTCATTGGCTTTCCAACATGTATTAATAGTATTGTTTTCACAGTTATCTTAAGAGTGACAGAAAAGGATCTTTACATACAGATGTTCCATCCAGTAAAACTTGGCCATCTCCATACCACCAACAGCAGGTCCACTCCTTTTTTTGCAATTTCAGTCCTAGGCTTCATTAATCAAGAACCCATCAGTCACTGACAGTTTTAACCCTGAATTTATAACCTCTGCAGAGAATACAAATCAATATTGAAATCAGCAAGTGTAAAATACTCAATTGACCCAAATCCTGTAGCTGGTGTGAAATTTGACACAGCTATATTATATGTAGCAGCACACACTTCTCATGACAAAAATTTAAAAGGCTTTCGATTCTGTGTATTCCCTAAGTAAAACTGCTCTACTGTCATATTTAATAGCCATATCTTACTGCATTGAATTCACCTTTGGTAAAATTCAACAGGTAGAACACAGCAGCTATATTACAAATTTCCTGCTCAACAGAGTGGATGCTATAAACCAAAACTAATTCTTTCCTCTGAAATAATTTATCTAACAAAATAGGAAACAAGTAGATCTGTAAGAGAACACTACCAAAAGAAACAAAGAACATGTTCACATTACACTGAAGTGTACAACCTAAGGCACCTTGTTGCTGTGTAAACTTGAAGATACTGCTCAATTAACCTCCAGCTACTACTGTTTTTAAAAATTACTCCCCTGAAAAATGCATTACAAAGATCAGCTTCCCCTTAGGCAGTTTCTACATAATACAAAGCACATAATTGTCCAACAACATAAATATGCAGCACTGTAAATCTCCATCTGACAGCACATTCACCCAAGTTCTCTACCTCAAAAAAAACCCAAACCAAAATTACATCTGGTTCTATGGAACCATAAACTATTTTAACAGGCAACATATTATGACACAACAGAGTATATTAAGATGTGCCATGCCTATCACGAACAGTCTATTAGTTTCAAAAAACAGTGACACAGGGAATCGGATTAAAACCTATGACTCTACTACTGACTTCTGCAGTATTTTTCAAATGTGCTTTTTAAATAACAGTGCCCTGAACTCTTCACACAGGACACGAGAATTTGTTGTTTTGGAATACACATTCCAAAAACCAATGCAGCATAATGAAAGTTCTGAAGATTATGTCAATGTGATCTGCGTAGCTTTCACACGTTGTATAGCACTTTCGTACTGTGTCCTGGAAAAACATGAAACCATTATTTCTCCCCAGTAATAATAAATCATCTAAGCAATGCAGTACTTTCTGTAATGGAAGAGCTACACACTGTATCTTCCATTACCTTCCAGTTTAATTAAATGTTCCTTGAATAAATCTTGTGCTTACACTCTTGTGACATGCTACCAGTGCTGACTTCTCCATTTATAGACTGACTGGATTCAGTCCAGTCGTCCCTGCTTCAAGTACCTGCCACTCACAGAAAACTCCAGCTCTCAGAAGCAGTCCTATTTGGGTACTTTTTTGCTAGTTATTAATTTGGTATGTCTGCAGAACTGAATTAATTATACAAGTTAGGTACCAACAGACCTCTTTCAGCTCACTTATTTAGAGTGGCCAAGAGGCTGAAGGAGAACAGGACACCAGCATTCCTTGATGTGAAAGTACCAGAAAAAAATTTAATTTACTAAGCAGGGATACATGCACTTGATTTAGTTTCAGTTTTCAATTAGGCAGAAAGCATTGGTTCAGGGAGCATGAAAAGCCTTCTCTTTGCCTTTGAATAGAGAATCTTCTTATTCATCTGCCCTGACAGCACACTAGCAGTATGGGAAGATGTCTTCAAAGAAGTCTGTGCATTTTTAAAACACAAGAGTCCTTCAGATGGCTACACCTTGGTAGTCCAAAGAATCATCATGGTGACTGAAGCTAAACTGTTTTACTTTGACCTAGAACAGACAGAAAAAGAGTGTATGAGGGGCTGGAGCATGACCAGGGAAGGGCAAGGGAGCTGGGGAAAGGTCTGGAGCACAATGAGAGGGTTCTGGAGCAGAAGTCTGCCCAGGAGGGGCTAAGGGAGCTCTGGTGGGAGCTCTGAGGTTGAGGAGCCAGGGGGGGTCGGGCTCTGCTCCCAAGGAACAAGTGATGGGACAAGAGGAACAACCTCAAGTTGTGCCAGGGGAGGTTTAGTTTGGACCTGGGGAACAATGTCTCCCTGGAAAGGGTTGTCAGGGCCTGGCCCAGGCTGCCCAGGGCAGGGCTGGAGTCCCCATCATCCCTGGAGGGGTTTCAGAGCCCTGGAGATGTGGGGATGAGGGACATGGGATGGGGGTGGCCTGGGCAGTGCTGAGGGAAGGGTTGGACTGGATAGTTTTCAACCAAAACAATTCTATGATTCAATAGATCATCCTTCAGTAGATGAAGGGATAGCTTTCAGAGGAGATGCAGTAATATTTTAAATCACTACTAACTTAATCATTAAGAGTAATCTGACCAAATGCGACTTCGCAGCCTGGGAAGAGAAGGCACCAAGTACCATAAAAGTTCTTCCAGATCATGTCAGCACCAAATAAAACAGAATGAGGATAAGCACTAAATCACCTACCACTGGCAGCAAATCTATATAGTGGTATTTTCCTTTCCTGAACCAAGACAGTCACCAGAAATTTTCATAATGTTGCATTTTAATATGGACTCCATGATGATAGGGAGCCATGTGAGCTTTTCATGGTGGTAAGAAAAACACAGTAATCTCCTTTCATTAAATACATCCCTATGAATTCCCTAATATTGCATTGCCATTACACAAATCTAGTGGGGTTTATGAGGTTTTTACAGTTCTTGCTCCTAAAAGGGAGGAGAAGAGACATATGCTGTATGTATGTTTGAAACAATTTAACAAACTGAGCATCTAGAGAAAATTCACAAAACTCTCTCAGAAACAGTTTAAAAGCATTGGTTACAGAAATTCTTAAGTACTTCAGCAGCTTGAGCTAACACTCAACACATCAGTGTGGGAGTTAAACCACCAGTTAAACTGCAGGTCCTTAATATCCCAGTGTCTGCTGATCTGTGGAAAATCAACTGGAAACCAGCTATATCACAGAAGTCACTACTGGGTCTCTTGGACTTTTTAATCCATCATAATACAGCTAGCACCAGACAATTTAGATGTACTAAAACCTGTTTCAGAACAGCATCACTCTCAATAAAAGAAAATAAAGTAAATTATGTGCAGAACATAGTTTAGTAATATTTAACTTCATTTTCCTCAGGATGTCTAATATGATACACAGTTACATCAAGGAAATAAATTTTGCCTTTGTATCAGATCCAGTGACAGCAGAAACCATTTCTGCAGCAATTCATCCACATGGCAGAAGTCTACATGTACACTACTTTATCTTCCATTTGAATTGTTACAGCTCTGTTAACAGCATCGGAATTTTAATCTAATTAGCACAGGTAATAAAAGCCCTGTAATGCAGCCTTGCTGTTTACTTGGATATTCACAATGTCCTCAGAAACCTTTCACTTGAGCAAGGCTTGGAAACCACTAAGTTCCAGAGGACCTCATCAGATCTGAGAGGACAGCAAAACGATACTGCAAAGTTAATTAAAATTCATTTTTTCATCACTACAGTATAACCTAACCTGTTAAGACACATTCTTAATGCTGTTCTAACATTAAGGTTCAAAAGAACATTAGAGAAATACTGTGTTTAATTTAAAAAGATCAACCTGATGATGGCATCCTTCCCATTAAATATACCCTCTCGGATTCAAAATGGAAATGCTACTGAGCATGCTGATTTTGTGATGCACCGAGCAACCACAATCTCTCTTATGATCAGGAGGTGCTATGGGGACTGACCATTTAGTTATTTTGTAAGGTTGCAACTACTGCTCCAATTTGTATAAAATGCTGCTGCCTTAAAACATAGTAATGGATTGCTGATCACCATAAAAATCCTCTTCTCAAATGCAAAGCAAGTATAGTGAGAAAAGGGGAAAAAGCACCTGGACAGACCAAGTACAGATGAAGATTTGCAGAAAGAACACTTAGAAGTTTTCTAACATTGGAAATCTACACTAGGCTGTGATGCATAAGGAACCTACCAGCAGCTTTGACCACTGTTTTACTTCCACGTTCAGTTCTTAGGGTAAGGGGAGAAAAAATCGTGTATCAATAGCTTCTACTTCCAGCATAAACTTTCACCAATAATGAAGGAGGCAGTGCTGTCTTCACTTTCTTCACTCTTTGACTCCAGCAGCCTCATGAAAAAAAACAGTGGACCTTCAGCCCAATTAGTTCTTTCACTGCCATCTAAGTGTACAATCAATAGCATCAAAAGAAGGATGGCAGGTGTAGGACCAATCTTTTAGCATACAGCACAGCCTCCTGTCAGGGGGCAGTGCCAGTGCTGCAGTGCCTCAGTGCTGAGTGGGCTGCTCTCAATAGTCACAGATTTCCTGCTGCTCACTTGCAAGAAGAGGCTGGAGACAACACACTGAGTTGTGGTCTTCTTCTCCTCAGTGACCTTGAGGATGCACAGCAGCACATCAAATGTACCCCAGTAAGTCTAATTGAGTTCTTACAGTTCAGCCTAACCATCATTTTTTGAAGATGGGCTAAAACAACTGTCTTGGTCCATTCTCCATTAAGTCAGGAACTGCAGTTTAGCAGCAATCTGAAGGCTCTTGAATACCAGAGTCCTTAAGAACCTGCAAGTTCTTTACAGTTTCACTGTGATATCCAGGGGTCTTAGTGGGTAATGTGCTAAGCAAATAGTTCATGCTGGTTTCCTCAGAGCTCCTGGGATAGTTATGCATGCATAACTGATACTCACACTCATCAGAAGCTGCAATTAAATAAAATATCTTCAAATCAGAAAATATATGGCGTGAGTCAATGGATTTCTCCAATATGAAGAAGTGATTCAGGCACAGTAAGCACTTTTGCTGCATGACACCAGGGTCCTCAGAGGCATTTTATGTCACTTCATCTCAATTAATCTCCCAAGAAAGCATTTCAGACCTGAGCAAAAGAGGAAAAAAGACATTACTGACAACACACAAAAGCTTAGTCTTATGTCATAATTACTTGAGTCATAGGCTGATTTACTGGAATTCAGGCAATAAAGTGTGGAAAGGACAGCTATCTGCTGTGAATCAGAGAAGTTCCTTCAGATACTGATGAAATTGTTGTTAGGGATGAAAGTCAAAGAAGATTTCCAAATCACACCTTAACACATTATTCAGCTTTGAAATGTTCCCCATTTCAATTCTGGACACACTGTGCACAAGGAATTCAACAGTTCTAACTCTCACATCAGCTTCTGGGTCACAAGATGGTTTTCAGCTCTTGCAGAGCAGACAAGCAAAAAAGAATAAACCCACAACTCATCTGGTGCAGTATGAAATCCATCTGCTTAGCCTTCCCCCAGTGGGAATGTCTCAAGGAGCAGAGGAGATTCTGCCACAGCCCCATCAAACCCATTGGCTACCACAGCCCCAACTTCCCCTGGACACAAAGGTAATCCACATCACACAACACAGGTGCCAAGGTGAGTTTGAAAGCTTGCTGCCTTGCTATGGGGGCTATAATTTTTTTAGAGAAAGACTACGTGCTTTCCAGGACTATCTGCACTGCATCTGTCACTTAAATCCTGATTAAAAAAGAGTAAAGAGCTGTTGTAGTAAAACCTTACTGTCTCAGCCATGCCTGTTTTCAATCAGGGCAGTTACAAACTTTTCCTGCAGTGTACCTATCACTGCTTGTTGCCTAAGGGCACGGGGTAGGTATCACTGCATCAAACAGCCAGGGGAAAAGATGACATTCTGTGCTCCATTACTCATGTTAACACACTCTCTGGCCATCAAACATTTCAGATTGTACTGGTCAGCACTGTGACTGTGGACTATAATGCAACTCTGCCACGTGAGATATCTTGCACTCAACTCACCATAATTAATAAATGGCTCCTTGTTTCTGTTATGCAAAATACATATACTGTTATACAGTACATATGGATTACAAGATTAATAATTGGTATACACATGAAGAAATAATGGGGGTGGAGAAATCAGAAACTGAAGATGGGAAAATCATATTAAAAGCCTTCCCTTCCACTCTGCTCAAAGACTAACCCTAACATCCCATTTTTCAGTGCATTTTAAGTGTCCCAAAGCACAAAGTATCTATTTTTGTCCCTACAAGATCACTGTCCACACTACTGCACCTCACTAGGAAGCTTTGTTCTGCTTTTTTTCATAACATTCTTAATTTCATATTGTTTGTCAGACCTCCAGTTTATACTAAACAATTCTTCCTCCTCTGGTGGGTCTGCATTTTTTCCATGTTTATGCAGTGCACCCTCTTTGTCCACTCAGAGACCTGTCTTGGGCTTCAGAGATTTACAGTACCTGAAACAACTTAATGACTCTGCCAGTAATCACCTCCACAACTACTGGGACTGGAGTCAGACTGTCACTTCTGCTGCTGCAATAACCAGGGCAGCAGAAGGAGTTCCTGTCAGAAAAGCCAAAAACTTCTATTTCACCAAGGCCATATCATACAGAAATGGGAAAGAAAAGCTTGTCTCCATGGGATTAGAAGTTTGAAAAGAGCCCCCTTAAAACAAATAAAATACTATGCTCAGGAACTCAACAACTGTGTCAGAGCTGATAAAAATTTCTGGGTAAACTTGTCCACTTTTGACAGGAAATCTCTTGTGTTCTGAGAGTATCCACAGATTATGAGAATTTATTCTTCATTCTTGATGTAAATCAACCATAAATGGTTTCCTTCACATCTTTGAGTCACGTGGTTTCCAATCTCTAACCTCAATGATGTCCTGGCAGGCTGTACAAGAAAAAGAAAGAGTTGCATTAACTGTGCTAAATAGATAACAAAACCAACAGTAGAAAATAAGTTCTTACCACACCAAATTTATCAGTGTAAAATTATAAAAGAATGTGCAATCACAGCTGATTTTAAACAAGGTAAAAAGCACAGTTTGATAGCATCATAATGAAGAAGTTGAATGCAGGTACTGCAGAAGTCTGGATTTTCTCTCTCCACAGACAAAAATTCCCTCTATTGGCAAGACACTTGAGTTGGTAAGACACTTAGGCAGGATTTCATTGAGCTGTACAGTTGAAGATGATAACTCTGAAAAAATAAAAAAATCCTTTTAAAACACCTGTATTGACACAACCCATCTGTGGGATGGACATAATTCTCCTGCAAACACTCACACTGAGCTTCACTGCTTTTGTTACCATGTGTGAGGGGCCAGAGCCAGGTTCCTCCAGGTGGCTGTGCAATGACATGGCCAACAACCCCCTGTTCTTCCAACAGCACCCAATTAGTGCAGCTAAGTTAATCTGTACTTCCCCAAGACATTATTAGTTTTCATGCGCAGAGGATTTAATTAGTCCCCTGCTCTAAAAGCCAGCTCCGGGTGTCACTTAAAAGACTCATCCATTACACAATGGAATGACAGGAGGAATTACGAGTTCTCATTATGAAGCAAGTCTTGAGAAATTGAATTACTGTGTCTGAGGCATATTTAAGTACCCTTTCATCTCCTCTTGCTGCTTCATGAAAGAGCCCAAACGCCACCTTCTGCTGAACACTTGCAACTGAAACCTCACGGAGCACCTCAAGCATACTGTCGGCTTCCAGACAAAGAAGCAGCACGCAACACCAGGTGGCACAAAACCGGAGACAGATCACCTCTAGGACTAGAACCTAGGACACATGGAAGGTGTCAGACAGACGTAACGAGTATTTCTGCTACCAGCAGAATGCCTAAGTCAGTCGTGAATGAGATTTCCAGGTGCTGCTAACTGGGGGAAGGCTCTCGAAACAGTCCCCTGACAGCACTGACTTTCTCTGACTTCTCTGAAAGGCCTTTCCCCTGTATTTCTGTAGTTCTTGTTTCTTCTCACTTTGTAGCATAAAAAAAAAAAAAAAAAAAAAATTAAAATAAAATAAAATAAAATAAAATAAAAAAAAATCAGCTTTTGCACCTCAGTGTTGACATCTGGCTCCAGTGGGCGGGCACAGAGCCCGCACGGTGCTGCTCAGGCAGCACGCAGGGCGCAGGCGCAAACCGCGCAAGGGAGGGAGGAAAAAAAAAAGCGGCAATGCTGAGGAAAAGGGGAGGGGAGGAGAGGGAGATGGGAGCATGGCACCCGCAAGGAACACTCAAATCGCTTCCGTTCAGCCTCGCGCTGCGGTTATCCTTGCTCCCAGAGCAGGCGCTTCCCAGACAGGGCACCCGGGGAACATGGGCTCGGAGGAGCCCCGGGAGCCGCTCCCCCCCTCAGGCCGCAGCCCCTGGAACCGCACACGGACCCGAAACGCGGGCCAGGCCGCAGGGACGGCAGGACAACACAGAACAGGACCGGAACAGGAGCGGGCCGGGCCGGGCCGGGCGGAGCCAAGCCACCCCCGGTACCGATACCGGTGCCACCTCCAGCACCGCGCGGTGAAAACGCGTCACGGGACAACTGACCAATCAGGCGTCAAGGCTTCAGCGCGCCTCCTCTGATTGGTTCTGCGCCGGTCCCCATCCGGCGGCCGCCCAATGAGGAGGCTCCATCTAGGGAGTGGCAGGCACTCAGTGTGCGTGGCTGCGATTGGCTGGGCGCGGGCGGGATGGCGGCGGCGGGAGCGGCGGCGGGGCTGGGGAGCGGCGACTTCTCGGATCTGCGGGAGATCAAGAAGCAGCTGCTGAGTGTGGCGGAGCGGAGCCGGGAGCGCGGGCTGCAGCACAGCGGGAAGTGGTGAGCGCGGCGGGGAGGAGGGGGAGAGAGGGAGGGAGGGGGGAGAGAGAGAGCGGCGGAACCGGGAGTGTCCGAGCGGCCCGGGCTGACCGACCGACCGACTGACCGACCGCCGGGTCTGCCTCTCGCTCCCGCAGGGCCTCCGAGCTCGCCTTCGCCTTGGACCCCCTGCCGCTGAGCGAGCTGCCGCCGCCTCCCGCGCTGACAGAGGTACGGGCCGGGGGCCGAAAGAGCGCGGCCCGCTCGGGTCCCGGTGCCGGGTGGGGAGGGAGGTGAGGCCGCTGCTGCCGCTCCCGGTACGGCGGTGGCGGGAGCTGGGAGTGCTGCGGGCCCGCGGGATGGTTTGGTCCCGTCGCGGATGGTTTGTTTTCCCGAAAGCTGTGTGCAGGGTCCTTCCCCTCCGTGCTGATCGTTGAGCTGCCGTGCTGCCCTGCGGCTGCTGTGTAACCAAACCTGGAAGTCGTGCTACTTAATTTTACTTTTCGCTCGTCTTCCCCAAGACCACAATTTAGAGTATGCAAATTACGTTGTGCCATTAAACTTGTGTGCTCCAGGACACGAGGAAGAAGCTGTATCTCCATCTCCACCTCTGCAGGTCCATGGGAGGGCTTCTGGGTGTTATCTGACAGCAGTGTAACACATTCTGAATGCATTTCAAGGCACAGTTGCCAATAAAATGCCTTTAAGTTAGTGGGTTATTAATGTGTGACGTGGAATTCCTCAGTAGGTTTCTTACTTATGGGCATTCACACTCACTGAGCACAGTTCCTGCCTTCTGTCAGCATGCTGCAGTGTGTTTTCTGGAATCTGGGTTAAGTGTTTCTAATTAGTCTACTCATTATTTGAGAACTGGGAATCCCATCACATGAGGGAGTGGATGACTTTTCCAGTGGTACTCAAACCATCTCTGAAGGTGACTAAGCCATGTTTTTAGCTTCAGAACAGCCTCCTTGGTGTGTGTGTAGCTAGGTGATTTTCCTAAAGCGTGTTGGAGCTCCTGAGGTCTGAAAACCCTTCTGTGTCCCTGCAGGAGGATGCTCGTGATCTGGATGCCTACACATTAGCCAAGTCTTACTTTGATCTGAAGGAATATGACAGGGCTGCCTATTTCCTGCGAGGCTGCAAGAGTCAGAAAGCTTACTTCTTGTATATGTACTCCAGATACCTGGTAAGATGGAAGGAGAAGTTCTTCTCATCCTGGGCATACCTTATTTTTTTCCTGTTCTTCTCCAAATGACCACCCAGAAGTCTGAATTGTATGTTTTGGGGAAAGGGAGATAGGGGTGTTAGAACTGGGACATTTGTGAGAACTCAATTTGCATCCTTATCCTAGTGTTAGAGGAGTTTCATACTGCAATATAACCTTAGTTTTCCTTTTCTCCGCAGTCAGGGGAAAAGAAGAAAGATGATGAGACAGTGGATAGTTTGGGTGAGTCTCTGGTGTCAAGGAACACAAGACAATATAATTAAGCTTACAGTAATGCCTCTTTATGGCTCTTTCCTTGCTTGCTGGACAACAGTGTGCTGTAACATGATTTCCTTCGTTCTGTCTCAGTTCATTGCATTAATGCAGGTTACGGATTGCCATCAATTGGTTCTTCTGTTAAAGGAGGTGATCACACTAACTGATTTTTTTGTAAAAAGAGGAAAATAATCACAGCCTGGAAAGCCTTCAGGTCATGTCAGTGATGATTCTGAATGTACCCTAGACTTCACAGTTGCTGTTATAAGAATCTTGACTGGAAATGAGCTGTTTGACCTTTTCCTTCAGGACCTCTGGAAAAAGGACAGGTGAAAAATGAAGCTCTACGAGAATTGAGAGTTGAGCTCAGCAAGAAACACAAGGCACGGGAGCTGGATGGGTTTGGCCTTTATCTGTAAGTGTCTTGTATGTTCACATGTCTGTGTGTGGATGTGCAGAGTATTAAGATTCTGACTAACTTGGTAACTTTTCTTTACAGGTATGGAGTGGTGCTGCGGAAGCTGGACCTGGTGAAAGAAGCAATAGATGTGTTTGTTGAAGCTGCCCATGTCTTACCTTTGCACTGGGGAGCCTGGCTGGAACTTTGCAACTTGATTACAGATAAAGAGATGGTAAAACTTGGGAGATGACCAGGATGTGGTCACAAATTACAGTTTAACCTGATTCAGTAACCAGTGGTTCAGTTGCCACAATACTGGTGTTACCCACTGCTTTATTCTGTGCCACTCTATCAGGCAAGGCAATCCAAGACTTTAAGATATGTTGTCAAAGCCTCTTTTTCTTCAGTTGCTTGCCAGGCTGTAGTTTGAGAATGTTTATACAGGCAGGGCTGGTTTCTTATCAGTCACCCACAAAATGGTTCAAGGAGTGGCTGGCTAATTCATGTGTTCTGTTGTAGTTCCACAATTACTGAGAAATTTTGGTTGCCTGATAGGATATATAGAAGCACTGCTTTTAAAATTAGAACACTGCTGTAGGTGTTTGATTTGTCAAATGCAAAGGTGCACATATGAGATGAACTGTATCAAGTAATTGAACTTGGATATAAAACCAAAATACATTATTTTCCTTTATGCAGCCATGAGAATAGGTTGGGAGTGACTAAATGGAATTATGTGATCCATGTTGTTCTGCTTTTTAGATTGGGTGTCTTAATGCTCCTTCTTCCAATATTCTCAATTTATAGACATTATTTAGTCTCTCCTTTGAAAGAACCTGATACTGATTCTTGGTCCTGATACTGGTAGCTGGTGTAGCTGGTGTTAAAATTTAAGGAAGTGATGGCAGGAAAGCCTCCTACCTCCAGACCTTCTGCTAGATCATGGGAGGGAAGATAATGGATTCTTTGCCACAGGTGTCTGTTAGAATACTACTGATTGTCATCTCTTCCTCCTCTTTGATTCTTGCTAGCTGAAGTTCCTGTCCTTGCCAGATACATGGATGAAAGAATTCTTTCTTGCACACATTTATACAGAGCTGCAGCTGATAGAGGAGGCTCTGCAGAAGTATCAGAGTCTCATTGATGCAGGATTTTCCAAAAGCACGTACATCATCTCTCAGATTGCAGTTGCCTACCACAATATCCGAGGTCAGTGACAACTAACTAGGAATGAGCCTTGTAATGCAAAATTGGCATTTTTAGTTCTTGTTCTATCATCTGCTGTTGTTTCTGCAGATATTGACAAAGCTTTATCCATCTTTAATGAGCTAAGGAAACAAGATCCTTACAGGATAGAGAACATGGACACTTTCTCCAACTTGCTGTATGTAAGGGTAAGTGGTATTTCTCTTGCCTGTCCAAATGGTGGTATTTACCAGGGGTATGTTACACACTGATAAAGCAGTTGGTGTTGTCAAGCTTCTCTCAATATAGGCTTTCAGCCTTTGCCTTCTTCCCAAGGCCATGAAATAGATGCAGTAAATGCTTGGGTTTTCTTTGAAACTAGCATGCTTCTTCTCTCATCACTTTATTTTGTTTCACTAGAGCATGAAGCCTGAATTGAGCTACCTGGCTCACAACCTGTGTGAGATAGACAAGTATCGTGTTGAGACCTGCTGTGTAATTGGTGAGAGCAAATTTGTTGTGTTCTCATTAAACTGCAAGGCTGTAGGAGGAAATATTAGGGACAGTTGTGAAAAAGATTGTCCTGTGAGGCTATCAAAACCATTGCTGAATGTAGTTCTAGGCAGCCTAAAAAGCAGACCAAATTACAAGGTACCCTTTTCCCTCATTTCTGCAAGAGCTGCTGTAAAACTGCCAGTGCAGAAAGGAGCTGAAGAAATCATTACGAAGGCCCATGATAATTCCCTTATTTATAGTCTTGAAATATCAGTGGAACTAATTGTTTGTCAGAACCAGGGAATTATTTGTTAGATTATGACTTAAGTTTTAAGGCCAGAGGGGTGGATTTGTTGTTTTGTTTGGGGTTTTTTTAATTATTTTTATTTAATTGTTACTTTTGCTTTAGGGAATTATTATAGCTTGCGTTCCCAGCATGAGAAAGCAGCACTCTATTTCCAGAGGGCCTTGAAACTGAACCCTCGGTATCTGGGAGCCTGGACACTCATGGGACATGAGTATATGGAAATGAAGAACACATCTGCAGCTATCCAGGCTTATAGGTATCACTCATGAACTGCACAAAAGACTGCAGACGTAAAGACTGACGTACTGTCTTCTATTTTTTGTTAGTCTTTTGCTTCTTGGTGTTGATCCTGACTGCTTTATGATTAGTTCATCTCCTGTTCTTTGGCAGACACGCAATAGAGGTGAATAAAAGGGACTACAGAGCGTGGTATGGCTTGGGGCAAACCTATGAAATCCTGAAAATGCCATTTTATTGTCTCTATTACTACCGACGGGCGCACCAACTCAGGTAGAGTTGAGAACAGTGCCGTGTTTATTGGTGTTCACTCTGATGTGCTTGCTGCTAACTAAGGAATCTTCATTCAGGAATTAAGTTGAGGAGGGAAGTATCAGTGCTGTGTGGTTTATGCAGTCTCGCTATTTCAAATTCTTTCAGTTATGTTAGTTAACTGTTACCAAATCTTTTGTCAATTAAATGCTGAGAACTCTTGATCAGGAGCATAATGATGTTTTATATAAGGGTGATGGATGCTGCCAGGTGTAGATTTTACTTTTTTTCCCATCACCCCTCTGCTCCCTGAGATCAGCTTGCTGTCTGTTGAGCTACATTTAGGAATTGCTTTTCTTGCAGACCAAATGATTCTCGTATGCTGGTTGCTCTAGGAGAATGCTATGAGAAACTCAATCAGTTGGTGGAAGCTAAAAAGGTAAGTTAGAGCTGATGTGTGGACTAAACATGAGTGTCTCCCAGGACACCAGGTGGAGTCACAGCAAAACTGTGTAGCTGGTGCTGCAGGAAAAGTGTATACTGTGTTGTCAGGAGATTTTTGAAACCATTTCTGTGGCAGTTAGAGTTGAGGGAGTTGTGCTGCAATATAACTTGAGCGGATGGTAAATGGGGTTGTCTAGACATGATGCATGCCCCCTTGCTGGAAGAGTGTTGTTTTCTGTTTCTAACTTGCTTGCCTGGGTCATGAACTGGAGTAATTTTTGTGTGTGCTTGACTGACTTTCCCCTTCCTTGACAGTGCTATTGGAGAGCCTATGCTGTGGGAGATGTGGAGAAAATGGCACTGGTGAAACTAGCCAAGTGAGTATGGATTATAACTGAACTGTCTCTACTGTGTTAAATGCAACTAGCATTTGACACCTAATGATGAAATGCTGAAAGAAGGGGAAGTGTCCTTAGGTAGTATTACCTTTGGAGCTGTGTAACAGCTGGTATCTTTTGGTCTGTAGTGACTGCAAATTCAGGTGTCCAGCTTTAGCTTTATCTTTTTCTTGGATAACTAGAAGGAATGGTAGCATAAAGTGGGTTGCAAGGGACCTTTGAATTCTGAGCAGGCAGTGCTAGAAACTGTTGTATTGAAACTTAAAGCAAGCTTCAGTAGTAGATGATGTAAAAAATTGTATTTTTTTTTTTCTTCCCCAGTATATGTTGTGACATTGGGAAGGGGTCTAATGTGAAACAAATGTGAACACTGAAATCAGCACTGATTTTTAGTGGGGTTAAAGTAATATAAAGTAGAGTGAAGGGTAGGGAAACAGACAAGCGAAAGGTGAAGTTGCTGTACAAAGACTTCTGGGATGTAGCAGGGAAAGAAGGAGCACAGTAGAAAATAGCCAGTAAATAAGATTGCAAAGGTCTTGTTAAAAGCTTTAAAAATTGGCAGAGTAAGCAAAGGTCCCTGCTCTGATTGTCACTGCCTCTAGCAGTTAGTATCTGACTCCCTTCTGGTAATATAAATGTTCTCAACTCTCAACCTGGATCATCTCCTTCTGTGAGGAGCAGTGCATGGTGCATGTCCTGCAAAGCCTGAAGGAGAAGACCTGACTTTAGTCCAGGTCAGAGTGAGCAGGGACTTTCTCATAGATGAGGATGGTCTTTCAGTGAACAGTCATGCCCCAGTGGCTCGTTTTTCTCCTTTTCTAGGCTGCACGAACAGCTGAATGAATCTGAACAAGCAGCTCAGTGCTATATCAAGTACATTCAGGATATCTATTCCTGTGGGGTAAGATGATATCTTGGCAATAAAAGAAGTAAACATGGTGTAGAACTACTTTGGAAGGCACTCAAAGATGATGGTTTTTACCCCACTCACTGTAGGAGATGGTGGAGCACCTGGAGGTCAGCACTGCCTTCCGTTACCTGGCCCAATACTACTTCAAGTGTAAGCTCTGGGATGAAGCCTCAGCGTGTGCTCAGAAATGCTGTGCATTCAATGATGTGAGTAGTGTTACAGTCTTTGGTGTGTCTTTCTTACGGGATCTGTAACCTTAACCTTGACTCCACTAGGAGCAGAAGGAATCCTTTATTGAAGAAATAAGGGCTGTCTGCCCCACAGGTCACATCGTGAGTGGTGGTGTTGAATACCTGACCACTAATGCTGCTTAGGATTGATTAAAAACTGATTATGATGTGGGTAGTAAAGTTGAATCATGTAGCATTGGTGTTTGCTGCATAAAAGGATATGAGGCTCCACATGGCAGTCTTAAGACTGCTGAAGATCTTGGTGGTGAGGAGGTGGTTAAATGGTCACAGACTCCCACACACTAAGTTGAGATGGCACATAACGTTTTTTCTCATCTTCTGTGGATAGACAGTGCAGTCATACTTGTGTTTTGTATGTGACACTTTATTGAGACGTTCTGTATCTGTGAGTAGGCAATCTTCAGTTTTTAACTGCAGCCTAGTGGTAGGCACCTAGTGCAGATGATTGGTCTGTCCTTAACAGCTGTCTGGAACTCTGCAGAAGCCCAATTCAGCTTGTTTAAAAATTTTCCAGTCTACATTTACTAGAATATTTAGACAGCTTCATTGGCTGATGGTAACACTGTCTGGAATAGCTAAGTAATATGCAAATCAGGTGAGAAAATGAAGAAAGACTTTTAAAAAAAGTGACATACCTTAACACTTTTAAATACCAGAAATAAGAAGTAATGAGGATGGTTTTTATAGGTTGTAGGCTTGCAGAATGACAAACTACTATAATTTACAGTGCTTAAATACTGAATTTGACCAGAAACCAGTCATCCATAGTTGTATGTATTACTCTTTTTTTATTATTATTTTTATTTTTATTTTTATTTTACAAATTGTTTTTTTCAGACTAGAGAAGAAGGAAAGGCCTTGCTGCGGCAGATCTTACAGCTTCGCAACCAAGGAGAAACTTCATCCACAGATATTGCTGCTCCCTTTTTCCTCCCAGCATCACTGTCTGCCAACAACACTCCCACACGTCGTGTCTCCCCACTCAATCTGTCCTCTGTAACACCATGAACAATGCTGCTACCTCTAACCTGTGCACTGAATGTGACATTGCAGATGGGGCTTGCAACCACTTGTTTCTTTCCAGTGAAATTTCTACATCCATTGTTGCCTTCATGTGAAAGGTAGGAGTTACTAGAGCCCACACCTGAAGACAGATGTGCCCCATCAGGCAAAGGTGCAGTCTGCATGAAAGATGTGAGAACCTGCTGTACTTCTCACCAAGTCATTCCAGCCAGAGGGCAGGCGTTCCAGAACACGGGACCTCTCCTAACTGAGGGACTGGGAAGAGCTTGTCTACTTGAGTTAAAATATATTTGAAGTTTTATTCTGCCCTGTTATCTCTGGTCTTTGCTGGACTTCTTTGGATGATCTCTCAGTGGGTATCACTGCTGTTTGCATCAAAAACTGTTACCTGCCATACTACTTCAGGACTTTTGCTTGTCTTGAACTACACAAATGATGTTCCACTAAAGCAGCAGACACAGGCACTAAGAGGTGCCATGTCTGTTGTGAAGGACTAGTAAGTGTTAGAGGAAGTCCAGGTAGCCACAGCTGACAGCTGTTTGCTGTTCTGCCTGTGGATCTGACATACTTTGGCTTTCAATAGAAAAGCAGTCAGTGATATAGCACAATTAAAAAAATAATTGTTAAGTTACTGTCCTTGGGCTTCCTAATGGTGCAGCTGTCATGTACACTCTAGCAAATTAAATTGGATGTACTGTAAATGGATCATTTTGGTAAGGATTGCCACATCTCGTGGTCAGGGCTGCCTCTCGTTCCTTTTCTCGTGTGCAGCCTGGAGTAAGGCTGAGTGTGAATTTCAGGATACACTTGTATGCCCATATACTACAGCTGTAACTGTAAGTGAGCAGGTTAACATAAACCAGAGGACAGTGTCCTTGGATGCACTTGCTTAAAACAGAAACTATGGAAGTGTTCTTATCCTGTTCCTACTTGCTTAAACTTTGCTAGTGGAACCTATGTGTATGCTTTTGAGTTTGCTCAAGTACTTCTTCAGATTCTCTGGTCTGCCCATGACCTTCACTCTCCTCAGTATTCATGTCTAACCTTGGGTATCTTGTTCAGTCTCAACCCTGAATCTAAGTTATCTACAGAGTTTGGGTTTCTCCTGGTTGCTGGCCTATCCCACTTGGGGTTGCTGTTGGAACACATGTATGTACATAGGGTAAGGAGGATGATGACTGAAAAATAAGCAGCAATGATGTTTAAGAAAAGTATAGAACATATTACAGTGATGAGTCTCAGCCAAACAGGTTACTGACCAGCAGCCTGCCTGTGTGCAGTGTCCCTCCTCTCAGAACCAGTATTATTCAACATCTTTGTCAGGTACAGGGACAGTGGGATGAAGTGCAGCCACCCAAGCAAACCCTCAAGCTGGAGGGTGGTTGATACTCCAGAAAGAGTAGGTGTGACATCCAGAAAGATTTTATGGGCTTGAGAGGACCCATGTGAACATCATGAAGTTTAACAGTGCTAAGTGCAAGGTCCTGCACCTGGGTTGGAGCAATCCCAAACATGGACACAAGCTGGAGGGTAAATGTGAAGAAGATGAGGCCATGACAAACTGGTCAGCTGTGAGTCAGGCACACAGTGCCAGTCTCTTGAAGACCTCTGCTTCTAGTGCTTGGTTGCCTTCTTTTCTGAAAGACTTAACGGTAAAGATTTGGCACTAAATCTGGCACAAAAGTAAGGCCTAACAACTACGTATTAAAGAGGGATTGTGATGAAATTTGGCATTCAGGGTGAAGGACTCAAAATTAAGCCTTTGTCACTAATTGTGTTCAGGCTTTGTCACTGACCAAGAAACAACATTGTAGAATGGAGATAACCTGCAAGTCCAGCACCCAAATAAACTCTTTTAGTTTCTATAGATGTTTTTTGTTTTTCCTCCTGCATGTTGCTGTGGTTAGGAAAAAAACCAAGCCACCACACATCTGTATCACTTAGTTTGCAAAAAGAAGAGTCTGTTTTTGGGGAAAAATTAACACCTTATTTGACCAGGTCTAATAGCGATACTTACTTTCTCTGTAAAGTTACAAAAGGAGAATTATTTGAATTCTTGATGCATTATTTTCAGCCTACCCCCCCCCTTCAGGGGTATCACTGTCAGTCCTGGGATGGAGATGAGGAAGAACCTCGAGCAGGGGCTTCTGTGGATACTTTGCACAACTGCCTCACTGATGTTTGAGCTGTGCAGAAATGTGATCGCTTTAGCAGTTGATTCAGATGGATAAACAGTTCTGATTCATTGTCTGGACTGGAGCTTGTTCTGCAGAACATGGTGAGTGGCCTCTCGGGGGAGGTTCATGGCCTGGTCAGCACCAGCCTTACACCCTCCTGCTGGCAGCTCCTTCCTTTCTTCCTTTCTGCGATGTCAGCCGCAGGGACCTCAGCCCCACACCGCTTTTCTGAGGGGCGGTCTGCACGCCGTGGCCGGGGGCTGCGGAGGCTTTGTGCCGCTCAGGCTCCCGCCGGGGGGCTCCGACCCGACATCCGCAGCGAGCCTCCAGGCCTCTCACCGTCCCCGACAGACCCCTGCCCCTCCGCTGTCGCGGGACTGCCGGGCGCCCCTCCGTCCCCTCCCCTGCCCGGGCCGAACCCGCGGCTCCCTGACTCGGCGTTGCCATGGCGGGCGGGCGCTGCGGCGGCGGCGGGCGGGGCCTGCGGCAGACCCCGGCCCGACAGCGTAAGGCTCCGCCGCGGGGAGGCGGCGGGGCGGGCGCCCGCCCTCAGCGTCGGCGCACAGGAGGCAGCGGGGCCGGTGCTGGTGCGGGGCCGCGGCGGGAAGATGGGTCCACTGTGCTCCTCCCTCGCCGCTCGGCATCCTCTCTTGGCCGCGGCACGGTGAGCGGCGGCGGCGGCGGCGGCGGCGGCGGCAGGGAGGGTGGGCCGGTCCCCGCGGCTACGGAACAATGAGTCGGGTCGGCTGCGGGACCGGGGGAGGGCGGCGGCTTGGCGCGGGGAAGCGATGGAGGTGATGGAGCTGGGAAGGAGGAGGAGGAGGATGTGCGGGAGAGGTGTGGCAGCCCGCAGCGCCGTGCCGGAGGCGCCGCAGGTTCTGCCGGCCCCGAACCATTGTGCTTCGGGTCGGTCATTGTTCGCCTCCCCGTCCGGAGCGCGGTGCGGCGGGTACAAAGGCGGGGGGGCGGGGAGCGGGATCCGGGGATGGGCGCGATGTGCGGAGACTGCGGCCGGCTCAGCCTGGGCTGGGCCTCCGTGAGATGGCAGCGGGGGCGGCGGGAGCAGCCGGGCTCGGGGGCGACTCTGCCGGGGGCGGCTCTGCCGGGGACACCCGGCCGAGCGGGTGGGCTCGGAACACACCTGCCGGTGCCTCGGAGCGCCGGGGCTGCTGTCTGCGGGCGTCAGCCCGAGGGCGTTCTCCTCCACGCAGGGGCCCGCAGGATGCGGCTCTTTGTACGCGCGACACATTCCTTCTTCACAGCCATAAACGGGGAGACGTGCCGCCTGCGCTTGGGTGCGATGTTTTCTCGCTTAGCTGGACTGCCGTCCCTTGATTTCACGATGGCTACTTAGGACAGAGCCAGATTGCGCGTTCTGTCTGCCTTATGGCACTGAATACTCATCTGTAGTCTACTTCCATTTTTTTTTTTTCTATGAATGCAGATATACAAAGGATGCTGAATATACCTTCTAGACTAGGCACATAGAGAAGTATAATTTTTTAAAATTTAATTTAAAGTCTTGTGAGGAAAAAAGGAATGAGATGTGTTTTTTAAAGCATTTGCATTCTGATACTGTCCTATGCATCACCATGAGGTGACATGTTTCAGTCCCATTCTCAGTGTCTCGTATTTGCTGGATCAAATTCTGCACTGGTGCACACACTGATCTAGCAGCCTGGGAGGCTCATCAGGAGAATGATTTGTGTCTTTTCAGACAGTAATGGGAGGTTTATTGCTTCTGCTCTGACAAGGGTTTTGTTTCTATTGATCTGGATTGCTTCTCTACATATGAATTTCAAATCCAGGCCTGCTGTACTGTAAATGCTACCTTTGCTGGCACCACATCAGGTCCAGATTGGTGCTTGAGTGAGGTAAATATCTGGTGATTCTAGGAGGCTCTTCAGGAATGCAGGTGGTTCAAGGGTTGGACTCGATGATCTCTGAGGTCCCTTCCAACCCAGCCAATTCTATGATTCTATGATTCTGTGAATGGTTGTGATATTGGTGAAGTCAGAGTGGTTACCTGGGAATTCTTGAAGAGGGGAGTGCTGTTTAAGTGGTTCTGTAGCAGTCAGAAAATATCATGGGAGTCTCAGTACTGGAAGGACATCACGCATCCAGAGCAGGACGACCAAGACAGTGGAGGGTCTCACCAGCAAGACTATTGTAAATGTGTGCTGGGTTCTGCTAGACCTTTTATGTAGCTGGAAAGATGCTGCTGCATAATTTCTCTGTCATTACAAAGCATATATAACCTCAGGGTGCTCAAGTCAAGAAAGTGCTATGGAACATAACTGGCAAAGTGATGCCCAGAATAATTTTCAACTTTGATTTCTATTCATCCGTCTGAGCCAACTGATATTCTGATTTTAAAAATGTACAAAATTAGTCCTCCAACTGTAAAAAAGGTATGGTGATGGAGTCTACTGTCATAAGGGTGGTATAACTCTGTAATGTGAGTTGTTCAAATCCAAGTAATTTTTTAATTAAAACTTTTTTCCCCCCCTCTTCTTTTTAATCAAACTATGGGAGACTGAAAATGCTTGCAACTTGGCTTTTGCTACTGAGTCATGGTAATTTTTCGTTGTGGTAAATATTAGTTTTTTCTGTTTGCTTTGTGAAGTTGTGAGACAGCAAAGTTGCCCTTACCAGATCCGTGGATTCTGAATCACTTTCTAGTTGGTCATTCCTTGTATCTTCTGGGTTTCATCAGATTTCTTTTCAGTCACTGTGCATGGCAATGCAGTGTTGGCATTACAAGACTGTAAAACAAATTTTTTTTGTTTAAAAAAGAAAAAACAGTCAACTTGAATTTATAATGGCATGTTTGCAATATGTGTTTCTAAATCAATAGCTTGCTCAATTTCCTGACAGGTAACCTCTTCAAAGTTCATCTAGAAATATGTACCACTGGAAGATCCAATCTTTACCAGATTATAACAAATCTATGTTCTCAGAGATGGATTCTCTGCTGCCTTCTCTTTAGTAATCATTCACAGCTATGCAAAGCATCTGTACAATTCTGTGTCATCAGCTCAATATCCAGAATCCATGAGGGTACAAAAATGTAATTTTTGTAGTGCTTCTAGCTTCTGAATCCTTAAGGTAAATTTGAATTTATCTTCTAAAATACGAGAACTAGGAATCTTTGCTCCAGGAGGTGGGGCTCTAAATAGAAAATTCAGTGGCACATTGGAAGAGTCATGAAAAAGCTCTACGGCTTATCCACATCAAACACTGTTAAGTGAGCATAAATACAGCTTTTCTGTAAGTGACAGAAAAACTGTGGTTCACAGCCACAGTTTGGATTCTAAAACATCCAGTGAACTTTAAAGGAAAAATAATTATATGCAAGCACTTTTAGAAAAGCAGGCTTCCAGTTCATTTCACTAAAATCTAATGGTGCTGTACATTTTGCTTGCTCTGTGTTTGATCCTCTGGTGAGTAGCTGAGAAACTGTCACATAACATGGAAGCTTTGGGATCTGTTTTATCTGGAAGATGACGTGGACGTCACAGCCAGCACCCTATGTTAAATAGACTGAATCAGCTGTTGTCAGAGGAGAAGCAAAGTGAACTGACATATGTGACCATCCACACTGCATAGTTAAACCAGGAAGAGGCAAACGAATGCAGCAGACATTTTAGTACACAGCTGCATAATGAAATTCTCTTAGTTTGCAGTTAAAAAAACCACCAACAGATAAGGAATAACAATGAAGACTGGATAGGCCACAATTCCATTTCTGACTTGGGATGAAATGTACCTCTGTGATGAGTAATAAACCAAACTGATGTACTTGAGAAAATTGTTTAGCTAGAATGGCTGCTATTTCATGCCAATTATTCTTTTATGTTAAAAATTATAATACAAAGTAAAACATTTTCTCAATTATTTTATCAAAAATAACAAAATGAATTAATTAATTGAGAACAGCTGTTGTGTCCTGTTTTTACTTTATGCACTCCTCACATCTACACCTGGGAGGTGATATCTCAGTTACCATTTAACCACCTGTATTTCATTTGTCAAGCTATTTGTTGAATTTAGTGGAAGTTGTTTATTATAATAGCCTTACATATACAGGGGAAAGACTTGTTAAACCTGACATTACATGGACTGTAAGCAAAAGGTCTAAGTAACATGGAAATCAAAACTGAAAAGAAGAAACAGCTGCTGAGGTCCCAGGTGGTTTAGGGTAATCAATAATGAGTAAGAAAATAAATTCAGGAGAAATGGTGAAGTCAGAGTTTCTGGATTTTTTTTTTCCTGTGTGTGTGTTGGTTTGCTAAAAGTCACTAAGATGATTTTCTTCTAAAATGGATAGAACTCAATGCTGTAGGCAATATAAATTAATTAGAACCAATACTGTACTATTTTGCATAGATTTGGGGGAAGGCTAGGTATACAAATGTTTTACTAATGAATGTTTAAGAGATCTAAAATTGTATTAATAGATAATATACACTTTTATTTTCATGAACATGGGTGTTATTTTTGTTCTTAAAGTTCTGTCATTCACAGAGAAGTCGAAGGGTTCTTTTACACTGTCTTGTATATAAATATTTAAGGTTCTGTATTCCATCTTTGTGCATTGGTGAGAGAGAATGAGATGCAGTCACTTTTGGAGGATCAGTTAGGAGAATTTGCTTTAATAAACAACCCTTAGTAACATCCCCTTCTCATCTCTGATAGGAAATTATGATCAGTCATAAGCAGTCTAAATAAGTAGAGTATATTTGGGACACTGGAACAACACCGAGTAATTTACATCTGAATGAACAATTGTGTTCGTTACTATTTGGTTGCGTATAACTAAACAAAAAGTTGTATTAATTAATCTGGAAATGCTTGTAAGAATGAACCTGTAAGTTTACCAGAGCGTCTTCAGGAAGTGTTTCAGTGGCACAATTGATAGCTAATGAACATCCATGCATATCCAGGGGTAAGTATTACTGACCTGGTGGTATTCTGTCTGCGGGGTTCTGTGTTAGCAGATCCCTTTGAATTGTGTTGTGTATTTTTGTAGGTCACAGCATGACCTACATGTTGCTGTTTTCCTGGAATATGCAGTCAGTGGCAGTGATCTGCATGGCAGCCTGTGCTGGGTGAACTCAATGAAGATGTAAGCATTATCCTTGGAAATGGGTTTGAAATGATACACAATAGCTTAATGCCTATTAAAATCTCTATTAAATTACCCTAAGGTATTTACTGGTTTCAGGTGCAGCCTTAATGGAAATATATGTGTTCAAGACAGCATCCTGAATGTCTTAAATAGAATCTTTTAATTTTTTTGTGCTTTGCCATGGCACATACAAATTAGCATCTCAGCTGGGTTTAATGGGTAGTGTTTCATGCTTACATCTTTGCCAGCTGAGAATCCACCCAATCACCTGCTTATAAGGGAGGAGAATGCTGCTCCCCTATTGATGGGGAAGCTGATGCTTCCATTTGCAAAGCAGCACAGTTCAGCTAAAGATTATCCTGTGATTTCTAGGGCTAGTTTTTAAATACTAAACTGTAAGGATAAATTCTACATTTAACATGAGTTTTGCTTTATGCTGGTTATTTGCTGAGTCCTATTCATGTTATTAGAACTATGTTGTTATTATATGGGGTTATTTACACTAGCAGGTACGGTGTTACCTCCTATGTTTTCATTTGATTGTTTTGTTGAGAGGGCAGGGAATGACAGTTTCTTGTCCCTCACCCGATCAATGCTATTGATAGAAATGAAGATTTCTGATTTATCTGGTGATAGTCCTGTTTCAGACCATTTCAGTATCAGACAGAAGGGTAAGGATCATTACAATTCAAAAATTAGAAGGACCAACTCTGGTCAGAGTGTATTCCTAAGTGAATAATCTTAAGTGTTTCTGCTTGTCATGCTTTTATTTCTAAAGTTATTTTGACTCAAAAAGTGGGATAATGGGATATTTACGTACATGTTTACGTTTCTGCTGTAAAGCTGATGTGAAGAGACAAACTAATTCATGTTGGCTTAGTTTTTGCTAAGCTTTCCTGGTAATGGGAAAATTCAGATTCTTTCCCAAGATAATGGAGGGAATGGGCAAGAGGGATAACAGAACATGGGAAATTAGAGCAATATTTATGTGAGGTTCTGGAAGGCATTGATAGAGATAAGTTGGGAGAAGAAAACAGATGTTTTGAAGTTACATTGGACTACAAGCTGATAAGGAAATGCAAAACATAGTGATCTGGTTGGAAATAAGATGTCCAGAACAGAAAATTCATCATAGAGATTTGTGTTTAAACTGAATGTAGGAGGCAGGAATGCAGATTTTTCTTACTTGTACTGACATCAATATCTACCTTTATCAGCAATAACTGAGCTAGAATGGCAAAACCTTTCACAAGTTAACTCTTATTTTAAACAGAAAAAAAACCTTAAATGTCTGATAATCTTTAGTAGTGAATGTGAAATACCCTTCTCTGATACCTGTAAGACAATTGATAATTATGGTTATGGCCTTAGAACAAAAAGGAAGTGTTACCAGGAGGAATATATGGGGCATGAACTTCCCCTTCCTGTTTGTTGTTTTCTTGTTTATATGCATTTCAATGAAATAAAAGATGTTTCTTTGGGTTTTTTTCTGGCTTGTTAATGGAAGGAGAGACTGATCCTGTAAATGCTGGGAACTGCAATGTTTCTCTTTCTGGCTGTACATGTTGTCTCTGGCAGTGGTTGAGTGTGACCCTACTTGCATAAAATACATTTACAAAAACATCTTTTCAGTAAACTAAGAATGGGCTTTGAATAATGCTCAAATACAAAACCACTGGAATGTGTTCTTAGACCTCCATCTTGCAATGAGCTGGGCAGGCTGATAGAGCTCACCCTTTCCCGATAATTCTGCCATTCTTAAATACTGTGTCTAGTCTCCATCCACATACATTTCGTGCTGCAAAGTATGGATTCTGGAAACCACCTCTTTCCTTTCAGGATAGGGCAGGATTCTGTATTTTCACTGGTAGTGTTCTTCTCAGTATGCATCATGTTACGGCAACTTAGAGGGAAATAATTGCATGGAGAAGAGACAGATGGTATTTTAGCCACAGAATACCAGAATATTGGTTTAAATCTTCTCAGCTTTGCTGTGGATAACAATAATGCTTCTGTCCCCTTTTGACTGTTTCCATGGAGTTGTCAGCAAGTTGGATAGAGTTTTTGGTTCAAGTTTTAGAGTGAGAGCCAATGGTAATTTTAGCATGAGTGGCCTAGCAGCACCAGATTCATACTGTATTCCTCATGCAGAGCCTCAAATCCTATGGTTATTGTGAGTTCAGTTTTGAAGGAATGCTAATATTCCTGAAAATCGCTGTATTACTGATTAAAAATCTAAATATGAGGCTATTAATTTTGTACAGTCAAAAGCAGGGAGTGGTTAGGATTTGTTCTGAAGAGCTATTTATCACCTTTTGGTGGAATAAAATGCATGAAAACCACTAATGTGAAAATCACCATGTTCAAACCATAAAAAGAAATACAGAATGGAACTGTTTAAATGCTACAAATATTTGAGCTGCATTTTTGGTTTCATCTTGGGATACTGAAATATGATTTCATACCAAAATAATAGAAGTCATACTTTTAATAACTGTTTTGATTATTCGTGTGTTCTGTTACATGACATAACACACACACAACCTGGAATGCAGCAATTAGGACTTGAATTTTATTCTGAAGCAATGCAAAGCATGTGTGAAACCTGGTAAATAAAAGCCAAAGCAAAGACTGAATTTTGGATTTAGTCAAGTCCAAAACTGGATTTGGAGACAGGATGAGATAGGATTTGGAGAGATAGGGAAATGTGCATGGCCAGTGTTCCCCTTGTTATCTATATGCCCAATGATGGGATTGGCTTAGGTGGAAATGCTATTTATTAAAAATATTGCTTAATATCAGATCAACATGTGACGAGTTCCTCTTTAGCAGAATTTAGATGATTGTATGAATGAGACAGTTCAAGAATTCCTGTTAGTCCCTCCCTAATCTTCTAGGTGCTGTAATATCCCTTGAAACTTCCTGCGGGACCTGGTGGACTTTGGAGGCTTCAGCCAGAGGATGTAAAGTGGATGCTCTGTTACAGGTGATCAGTTAACCCCTTGAAAAAGACAGAAGATACAAGCTAGTGCTTGTACCAGTGTCATTCTGAAGTATTTTTTCCTTTGTGGTAGTGACTTCTGAGAAAGGTGAATATTCCTCTGAGATGGTGGGAGTAAGTCAGCACACTGGGTCACCTGTGTGCTTTTTCCCTGTTAATGGCACAGGTTGCTATTAGCAGTTGTCTGAGCTATTGACTTATAAATACTGTTGAGTAGTGATTGTCATTTGTGCTGAACTGCATAGTGTTTGTTCATCTTTCTGTTGTCCTCTTGTGCAAAGAGGAGCTGAAACTGAACCCCTGACCCTGGAGATCCTGAGTCTATAAACATTTTTTCCTTTTTGATATGCCTCACAAAATCACATATACTTGATTCAGGTACACTTGAAAAGTACGCAGGTTTGGATTAAGCACTTTACTATGTTGCATCAAGACTTATTCTAGAGAGGTTCTAAACCACAGCCTACAGAGACCACAAAATCCAAATTTGGCCACGGAATGGCCTGAGAGTAATTGAGGGAGGCAGAGTCCTTTCCAGAGTTAGCATGTGATGATGATTTGCTTATGAAATGTATGTTTGGTGATACTGCACATGAGAATCCAACCTGACAAGGGGTTTTGCAGCTTCTTCAGTCTGCTTTCCTCATCTGTGAAGGAGGCAGGTCTTTCTGCGGCTCTGGAGATGTGCTTGAGAATGGAAGCTGGGGAGGAGTGGCTATCTGTTCAGATTTTTTTGTTTTTATGATGTAAAAGCTGTTCTGCCAAACAATTAGCTGATGTTAGATTTGGTAAATAGGTCTTCACAGAACTCACAGACGTTGTGAATGAAGGAAGCAACTTTTTTGCTACAGTTTTCAACAACATTTAGTTAGTGCTTGGCTTGACAGAGTTGGTTGGTTTTGACACAGCTGTTTCATTTTTAAGTGTGATAGTACATAAATCAAAATAGTATTCTCAACAATGATGCACTGATTTCACAATAGCAGGGCAATTTTAATAAGACAGTTTCAATATTTCCAAAAGATAAATATCAAGGTTTCGATTTCTTTTCTGTTTGGCAGGGAAATTCTACATTTTCAGGATTTTCCACACTACAGAAATTATATATATTTTTAAAAAACAGGTCTAGATTTTGAGACTATTGAAACCTTCTTAGATTTGAACCCTTTTTTCTCCTCCCTTCATCCTGTAGGGCTTTCTAATATTTTTGATGCTGAGAAAGGAAGATATTTAGAATTACACAGAGCAGATTTGTCTTATGGTGTTAATCATGACCTGGTCTAGAATTTCATGCCTTCAGACTCGATAAAATCAGTACAATTTTAGGGATAAATGCCGTCCTCTGCTTAATAGGGTCACATTGTAAATTTATGGGGATCTGTGAAGGATTTGATGTGTTGTGCAGAAAACTGTGCTTTTATGCAAGATGCTGATTTGGTCTTTAGGGAGAACAAAGAAGTAAACAATGTAAACCAAGAAAATAAAGCATAGTGCTGTTAGAGTTGGAAACAAAAATACAAGCATAGTGCTTCTCATTTGTTTTAGTGATACAACAAAATATTATACTTTTCCTCCTGCATGTCAGTGAATATTCTTATGACAGTGGGCTTCCTTGTGGCTTTTCAATGCAGAAATACACACTTTTCTCTGGTCCACATTTTGTGTCCTTAATTCTAGCCTAACCTATGTTTAATGTGCCTGTTCTCTTTGTTTACTGTACCTGAGCCATTGCCCATATCTGAACTATTGCTTCCAAAAGGGATTAAGAACACCTCCTATCTAAAAGGGGCTTTCATACATTGGAGAATTGCTCAATTTTTTGACAAATGCAAAACCCCACAGATGTCAAATCCTCTTTTGTAAAGAGCCACAGGAAATGCTGTACCTTCAAATGAGAGTTTGGTCAGGTTTACTGAAACAGCCTCAAAATTCCTTCTTGGGTTAAAACACAGGGAAATGAAACTCCTTTCTTTCCCTTCCTTCTTCTGGTGTGTGCAAGGTTTTGTTCAGCTGAATAGACTTTTGTATTTGGAGTTCTCCCTACTTCTTTGTGAGCACAGGAGGTTGATTGATTGATTTGTACTAGAAGTAAGTAGAGAATGAAAATAAATGTGCAGCCTGACAATAGTGCAGGAGAGCTTGCCTCGAATCTGGTATCAGAACACTGATCATTTTTCCTGCAAAGCTTCGCCACTGCTGCTGCAGTATGCACTACCCCCTTTTTTGCAGCGTTCATTTTTCAGCACTTTGTCAATCTCCAAACAGATAAATCACATCTTTTCCAACACTGCAAACCAGATCTCCAAGCATTCTCTCAGCTAGGAGCCACAAATGGGAATAATGTTTACGTGTAAACTTGGGGATCCTCACCATTTTAAAGCTACTTATACCATTCAGAGTGAAGACAGGACTGGTGCTATTTTTTAAAAATATGAGGTAAGTGTCCCCACTTTGCATGGGAGTTAAGAGCCCAGGCACTGCTGAGAGCCCCTTGTGAATGTTTTGGCACACTATTATTTTTATATGTCTGGTTGTGCATTCCCACAGATGGTAGTTTTGGGAGACTTCTGTAGATCAGACATCAAGGGGAAAACAAAATACACACGGAACAGTGGGTTATGCTCTACTGCTGCCTGTCAGAGCAAGCAGTGTTCTGAGGGATGGCAAGCAGTGTTCTGAGAATTTAAATCCTTTCTGCTTTCCCACCACTAATGAGAAAAAAAAGTGCATACAACTGCTGATGATTTTATTTGTTTAAAGGAAAATACTACAGTGGGGATTTTCATAAAGCCTGAAAGAGTTATAGGCCCAAATTCCACTGAGTATTTGGATACAAAATATGCATGGGGAGGCATTCTTGGTCTTTTTGTTCAGGTTCATTTCTATTGTGGGTGGAGGCCAGATGATAAAAGAGCCATCAGGATGAGCTGATTTCTCTGCCCTTGCAGAAGGCTTTTATGACCATGTGTTTTTGGCTTTAGTTTTGCTACTGCCAGAGGCCTGCACTGTGGTCTCTTAAAAAATCAAGCTGGATTTCCTCATTGCTCAGGAGATGCAGCATGTGCTTTTGTTCATTCATAGTCAGGGTTATTCCTGTGTTGAGACTCAAGAGATTCTGTATGTGGAGGCTGAACAGCCCAGCACTTGGTCAGTAGTGAGTAAAATTTACCTCACGGAAGGCTTTGCTTTGCTCTAAGGTGGGGTTATGCTTTAGGATAGGTTTTAGAGAGATTTTGATTGGTTTTCTAAACTTTGTGGAAACTGCCATGTTACTGCTTTATTTAAAAATTAAGCGTTACACTTGTATTTGGATTTGCTTGCTAAATACAGACATAAAAACCTGGACTTACCTGCGAGTAGCAATTCCGGGTGACCAAAATGAGAGCGTGGCTGCCAGTGCGGGCGTGAGGAGCGCTCTGCAGGGCCTGCATCCGGAGTCTTCAGCTGTTTTTTCCTTACTATCTCATCCAGATCAATTCCAATTTGCTGCATTCTCTCAGAGTATTGCCGAGGCCCTATTACTCCTCTGGCAGTACTGTGTGCAGATGACCTAGAAAGCGCAGGCAGCTGCAGAAAGAGCCAGCTTGCCTCAGCCCCGCTGGTGCTGTAGAACTCGCGGTAGGCCCGGGGGCCTCCATCTTCCAGCATGCCCACCTGACCAAGATTTTACACGGCATCACCTCTTATTTTTGAGATACGTCTACTTCTGAGTCAGGGAAGATGCCTGGAAATAAATAACCCCTGGAACCTGTCCCCTGTGGCCAGCGAGTGGGCCCGGCGGGCCCAGGTACTCTGGCCGCCGCGCTCCCGCCCCTCAGCCCGGCGGGGCAGGGCTCGGGCTCTGCCTGCCTGAGGAACGGCAGAGGACATGGGAATCGCGGGGTTCCGCCGGCCCTCTGCTCTGGAGAGGCGGTTAAAGGAGATGGGGAGGTGGATGTCTGACAGACAGGAGGAACGGCCCACCGTGCAGAGGTGGGCTTGCGGATTGCTGCTTTCCTTTGGCCATGTGGGAGGCTGCAGAGGTCCCCGGTGGGAGCTTTCTTGTTTTGGGAGCACCGTATGTCCGGGCTGGTATTCTGGTGAGGGGATGTCCGGGTGTGGGTGGTGGGCAGAGGCCTCCGCAGTGTCTCAGCTCCAGCCCGGCTCCCGCGGGATACGGGAGGGGTGGAGGTGGCTGGGGCTGAGGGATTGCTCGGCCTGGTGCCTCTTCACTTGGATTTGAAGCTCATTCCCCATAAGAAGAAAGGTGGTTTTTTTCATGGAAATCCCAAGGAATTCCCAAAATATAACAGCAGTTTTAATTTTTTTTTCAACTGAGATGAGAAGGAAACTGTAAATCCCAGAGGAATCTGTTTATAATCCCATTTCTTCTGTTTCATACCATACAGGTGTAATGTTAGCTTTGTTCTGATAGATGAGAAATGCAGTTGGTTATTCTTCTGTTGTTCTGTGAAGCAATACTTCATCGAATTTTTCTCGTTTTTCTGAACAGCTATAGGCAAGAGTGATGGGAGGGCAACATAATATTTTATTTTTGCTCATACGGGCTCGTTAGGCAGGTCTGGTTCTTCTTGAGTCCCACGTTGCCAGTGGAACTTTTGTGCTGCTCATGGATGTGACATCTTAAACCTGAGGTCAACAGAGTAAAGTATGCCCCAGTCCCACAGAGGATAATGTGCCTAGGATTACTTCTCTGTGGCAAAATTTACATTATGTGTGTTATTTTCTAAGTGTTTGAACCCTCTAGCATATTAGGAGACCTGAGTATTAACAAAAAGATAACCTACAATGTCCTGGAAAAGAAAGAACTAGAGCAAACATCAAATAGAGGGAAAAGTAAATAAAAAAGGAAAGCATGGAAGCCTAAAGGAAAGCAATAGCAAAGAGTGAAATTTGTAGGAAGGAGTGTGAAAAGAATATTAAAGAGACGAGGTAGGAAGAATCTTCTAGTGGCTTTGCTCACTGAGTTGTACTTGTCTTCGTAGGTTCAATCTTTCCTCAAGGTATTTATGATTTTTTAATGGCTTGTTCTGCCACGGGAAGCAGCACACTTATCCACACATTCAGTGCTTGTCATTCTATGAGACTGACATTTTCTTTAGACCTCTGCAAGTGTGAATACAAACTCTTCAACCTGCCTATATCATGCAGCTAAACTTGAATTTATCTTAAAACAAAACAACTCACCAAAACCAACCAACAAACAAGCCTTGAGATTCAAATGTGCCTTTTCATACAGCAGCAGTGCTAATTAAGTTCAAGTGTCTTTTTGCTGATAAATACTCTACAGCCTGTAGCAGTGTGTGCTAGTTCTCGTAAAAAGTGTGGCAACTTCTTCAATGAATTCATTTAGATTTTCATTCATGATGCATCTCAAAAGAAATGTGTGCAACTGTTACTTGCAAATGTACTTGATGGATTTTCTGGGGAGAGAGGCTCCTTGTGATCTCTAGACTGAATTTTTTATGATTTAGAGATGTGTTTAATCTTGCTATCTTGGATGGAAACTTGCATATAGGATTTTTTTAAAAAAATTTTTGAAGGCCTCTTTTGCTTAACCAGGGCTTTTCATGGCTCCAAGGGCTCCAGCAATAATTCCAGCAGATTATACTGACACGTGCTGGTAGAGGGCAAAGCTGATACAAGACACTCCAGCTGCTATTGTACTTGGCAGTCATTCCTGGTAAACAATTCTGCCCATCGTTTTGCTTACAGACATCTGACGGATGCTTCTTGCAATCTCTGAATAGTTGCACTGCCAAATAGACTACCAGGTTTTGAAATGGTTATTAGGGTCATGTTATTCTCACAATCTGGGAGCACTGTGGTGGTTTTATTATCCTTGAATTTGTTTCATCTAATGGCATCAGTACTGTGCCCTTTGTACTTCATAGGGAGGTCTGTATACTGAAGGCTGTGTCTCACTGAAATCAAAGAAATTTATCTAGAGAACTAAACTGTTTCTTCTCAGACTTAAATTGTAGGATTTAGTCATGTGTACTGCTGAGAACCAGTGCATCTCCTTGGCTTCCTTCCCTCCTTTGGAACCAAGAGTGCTCAGTGTAGTAAGGACATGGCATCCAGTGAGTTATCCTCCTAATTTGCTAGATTTCCACAGCAGACTTCAGGGACAGTGTTCTTCAGTAATATAATTAGCATCCTGTGGGGGGACTATCTGGTATTGTAAGATACCAGGGGTTTTTATGAGAGATTATTCCCTCACTGCAGTCTGCATGGGTCTGCGAGCAAGTGTTGGTAAAGATTTTTAGAAATGCTTTGGCATGAAATTCAAGTTTATTCATTAAAAGCAATATGATGGGGAGCTGGCAAACTCCCATGAGAGAACATGAACATGGCACCATCTCAACCCCTGTTCAGTGCTGAGACACGGACACAAAAATTTCTAGGGAGCTTAGTAAATCCGCATTAATTTTGCAGGTATGCAGAATACCTCTTTATCTGAGGATGTCAGTGCCAATAACCAAGATAAATGCTAAAAAACCCCAAACCTTCCCCTAAAATAATATCAGCATAACCTAGTGGGTATATGGGGCAGAGAGACAAGTTCATAGTGATATGACAAAATCCACTGACGTGCTTAGATTTTAGCCTACTGCATCAGTTTGGCTGAAGACTGAATCTTCCTCAAAACATTCACTTGGTGGAAACTGTGGAATTTTTTTGTGTTCCTTTGGAGATGCAAAGGGGTCAATTTCTCATCTGATATCAGCTTTTGCACACTGTTAGTTCTCTGTTGCTACAGAGACCCAGAATACTGGTGAGGACTTCAGCACTTCCCCTCCCTTCGTGTGGCATATGGTAGGTGTGTTGTGGGAAGTGTTTGAGTTTGGCACAGGATCTTGCGGGGGAGGATCAAGGGGTGGGAAGGGTAAGGGAAAGGTGCTGGTGGTAGGTCCTAGAGACTAAAGTTCCTGCTTTGTGGTTACCTCAGGCTGCAAGGCTTGGATTAAGTAACCTGTCTTTTCTAGTCCTGTACTCCAAACAGCTCTAATCCTTATCATAAAGTCCTATCTTCATTGCATTGTGCCCCTTTCTGAGAACAGAAAAAGGGCATATATGGAATCTCCACTAGTGCAACAGGCATGTGTACAGAAGCCTGATTGTGCTGAGATCTCTCTTGCAGGTTTTCAGACAAAGGTTGCAGTGTCTGGGGAAGTGAGCTCTCTCTTGTGTTGAGTAACCATGTGAGCTATCGTGCTGCGTTGTTCACTGTCAAATAATAGTATGTCTTATTTCTCACAGGGCTTCCAAAGCAGCTGAGTCCAGGACCTTAAGGAATGTCACTCAATAGGTGCTGAGCTAACTGGCACTGAAAGGAACTGAAAAACATGGCAGTCTGTATTTGAAATAATTAAACACGTGGACTCTCACTGATAAGAAACCATGTCAAAAAAAGGACGTAGCAAGGGCGAAAAGCCTGAGGCACTGATTGTTGCCCTACAGGCTGCCAATGAGGAACTCAGGACCAAGCTAACAGACATTCAAATTGAGCTGCATCAGGAGAAATCTAAGGTGAGTGAGGGTTTGCTTTTAAGTAACAGTGTCAGTGCTGAAGGAGAGAAACACATGGAAAAAAATAGTATCAGAAATTAACAGATGCAACTGTTTCCTGAAACAGTGGTCTGATTCTGTCCCCACATAAAATATTTTCTTACTGTGGATGTTATGTTGCTTCTGTGGAAAAGACTCCTTTTTACTGAGATACAACTTTGAGAAGCCTCTGGCCCTCAAATGGAACAGTATGTTTTCTGTAACATCTTTGCCCGTGTTCCAGCTAGTGGGCTTCATCCTAGTCACACAGGGTTTAGAAACTGTGTAGTGTTGCTGTTCTTTGAATGGCTGATATTTCAGCAAGACATGCCCTTATTTCAGGTTTGAATGAAGTGCCCTCACGGTCTCTTTGCCCTCACGATTTAGGTGAAACATACCTCTTAACACTACTATAGATTTTGTAACCTATGGAAAGGTAATGGGCTGGGTGTTATCAAAGTATAAAATACTGGCTGTTGTTTTACACCTCCTGTGTGCATACATTGTCCACGTTTGATTGAAATCCTTGCAAAGAGCATCAGTTTTGCCACAAGAGATGCTGAACTGGCTTTGCAAAGAAATGTACCTTTTGTTCTCCACAGTGTTGCTGCCTCTTCATTTAGAGATGCATCTGGTGGCAATCACAATGCATCTGTGTTTTATAGTCATGGTACAGCTTTTGTGCAATAAACCCTTCTGTGTTAAGTACTAAAGTTCCCTCAGCATGGTTCGGATTAAGACAGTCTTCAGGTTTATCAGTGTGTGCTTAATGAGCAGAGAAGATAGCAAATGTCTGTTTAATAACTCCTGGTGAATATTTATGAAGCAGACTGGAGGCAGTGCTAGCTGCAGACAGGCATCCCCCACCTGGAGTGTGGTGGCAGCCATGTTTTCAAAGGATGATGACTAGTGACACCTTGTTTTTCCAAATGGAATATAATTGAAGTCCGTCAGCATGGTTCTTTGATTCCTTTGCAGATAAGCATATATTCTGGGCAAATAAACCCAGAACAACCTGTGTCTGGCTTCCAAACCTGAATAACCACAAATCCTTCAGCCTCTAAGAGGTCTTTTTTGTATTTTCTTTCTTCTAGGGACAGATGTTCTTGACAGTATGTCAAGGTTAATCATACTGGTAATCTCAGACAACTATTAGCCAGTTTAATGGAACTGATTTGTATAATTTAGGGTAAGCTAAATGAAAGCAAGAACACCCAGTTCTGTGTTATCTGATGTTCTGGCAATTGCTGGGGGCCTTCTCCCTCCTACCAGTGGGGTGTAGAGCCATTAATTTGCAAGCTGTAACAAAGCAGACATAATTCTTCACCCTTTTTTTTTTCCTAGATGGTCAGTGACAGTCTTGGAAAGCAAAAATGTTTTGTGATTCATTCTTTCCCTTGCAAGCTTTGGCTTTCATGTGTTTCACACTAGCAAGGCTTAGTTATTCTCTTAAGGAGCTCCAGTATGGCTGCCAGAAAATTGGTGGCCCAGGGATCTTCTGTAATGCTTTCCACTGTATTCTGAGTCTTGCTGCTTTTGTTGTCTTTGCAGCTATGGAATTCCACTATGAAAGTTGCCAGTGCAGATTTTTGTTGCTAGGCATCATTTCAAGGATAGCCCAGAACGAGAGTTATGAGAGTAGGAAGGTCTTGAAAACTAAACCAAAAAAAGCTGATCTGAAATATGTTTAAATGTGCTCGAGTAATAGTGGAAAGGAGGGGAGCAGAAAATGAACAAAATAATTGAACTGCGTGTGCGCTTTGGTACCTTCCAGGTACCCACACCCAGATGTTCTTGTCCACTCCTGCAACTAAACTGGACTGAGTGCTCAGGGTATTAAAGTAATTGTCATCAGGGAGTAGTGGGGGGGATAAAAAATACTATCTCAGGAAGTAGATCACACTTTAGGGATACATTGGTTTAACTGTACTGAGGACTGGTGGGTTGCTCTGTAACTGTGATATCAAAGCTAAGGACAAAGAAGTTTAAAACTGTTGCTAATGAAGCGTAGCAAAGGATTTTCAGTATACTTAGCTGTTCCATAAGCATAATAACCAGTGAGGTGTGGTTTTCTGTAGATACGTGTCTAAGAAGTGAGTACTAATGCCTTCTAAAATTCTGTATATGGGTAGGAACATCTGTAAAAGAAAATGTTTCCTGGGCTTTCAGATTTGCACCTTACCTCATTTGGAATCATACAGAGGCAGTCATCTCTTTCTCATCTGATTGACTGCCCATGTCCATGAAGGTTGTTGGAACTTTGCTGTTTCTGAGCCCTCTAGTTTTCTGGTGAATTTGATGGAGGTTGACTTGTGGGTTAAAAACTTGTAAGACAAATGTGTCTTATACATATCTCTGTGTATACACGAGACCTGATTTCCTGAGGAAATTTTTAAAGTTTGTGTAGTGTCACTGTGTGAGGCAAGACATCTGGAGAAGACAGGGTTGTTTGGACTTGAGGAAAGGAAGCGTAAGATCGTTGTGAATGCCCTGGGTGTTGGCCCATATTTTGTCGTAGGAGGGTGGAGGACCATCTAGGGTCTAGGTCTGCAGCAGGATCTTTCTCTATTTGACACGGCTGTGTCTGGGTGGGTTTGTTTTGATAGCACTGTGTCGGTAGCAGGTGACTCACATTTTATGTCACTGTAGGTTGCTAAACTTGAAAGAGAGAAGACTCAAGAAACAAAGCGTATCCGTGAGGTGGAGCAGCGCAAGCAGACTGTGCAGATCACAGAGCTCAAAGCCAAACTCCATGAGGAGAAAATGAAGGAGCTGCAGGCTGTGAGGGAGAACCTCATCAAACAGCACGAGCAGGAGATGACACGGATGGTGAAAGTCCGTGACAGCGAAATCCAGCGCCTCAAGTCCGCGCTGTGTGCGCTGCGGGATGGCAGCAGTGACAAAGTAAGGACAGCGCTGACCATCGAGGCGCGTGAGGAGGCCAGGAAGCAGTTTGACTCCGAGCGCCTTAAGCTTCTGCAGGAAATCACTGAACTGAAGTCTGCCAAAAAGCAGGTAGATGAGGCCCTTAGCAATATGATCCAAGCTGATAAGATCAAGGCGGGGGATCTTCGGAGTGAGCATCAGTCCCACCAGGAAGCCATTTCCAAGATCAAGTGGGAGAGTGAAAGAGATATCCGTCGCCTGGTCAGTAAACAAAATTTTCATGTATTCTCTTAAGCTGCAGTGAGTTTGCCTCATGTGCCTCTTCCTTTTTATGAATAACAGAACTCTGCAATGCACCTCTGTTTGCAAAACTGCTCACTGTCATGGCAGGCACTGGCATGGCACTGTGTCATGGCACTGTCATGTCATCACAGCCACTGTGATGGCAGGTGGCATCTCAAACTAAGAGAGTGTAGTCGGAAAGGACTTGGCTTCCAGAGATGTTAATACATGTGCAGTGTTGGAAAAAGCACGTTTGCATCTTGTAGTTTGTTTCTTTCTCTGGCCTTGTGATACTATCAAAAGCACATTAAAGAGGGGAAGTACCTCTTGTTTTGGTCTTGGTAGAGCCGTTAGTAATTACTGGGGAAAATGAACACAGTGAGGCCCATGCCAGCAGTGATGCAAGTTACCATGTTTCCCTGTCTTCTGGACCTGTTTGCAATGGTAGACATTTTGGCTTGAAAACTGGAATTAAAGATTTGACAGATAAGTTAAAAAGAGTAATTTAAACTGTAAAGAATGATTTTTTAAAAAAAAAAATTAAAATTCCCTTTTACCCCTGATTCAAAGTCTGCGTATTGGAAATATGTGTTGCCAAAATGGTCAATAATACACCACAAATTAGTAGTGATGGATTCTTCGAATCTGCCTTCTGAATCTTGACCCTTTTTGTTATTTTCATCCCATCTGCAGTTCTGTGTAGCCATGAGGAGAAACGACTTTTTCTCATCAGAAATTGAAGATCTCTCTTCAGGGTTTTAATGTAAAAATGAACTATAGAGAAATTCAGCATAAAACTGACCTATTTAGTAACACTGAAATCAACTCTGGTTCCACCTATATATTGTATGCTTTCATCTGTAGCAACTGATGAAAGACTTTTTGAAGGTTATTTACTCCAAGAAGTCCAGAATTATTTTTATCTGACTTGCATAAGTAGTTTTCAAGTCCATTGTATTGCTGTCAGAGTGAAGGAAGGTACATCAGAGTGACAGCTAATTAATGCAGATCAGATCTAGCCCTACTCATTTGAAAAATATCTTGGGTGAGGATTTCAGCAAGCCTAGAAAGCTGCAACACCAGAAGACATCTTTGTCGGCTTGAGGCAAAATTTAGCATAGATAACAATTTTGTTTAAGGGAATGATTTGTATAATTCCCAGATAATTGTACTTTTATTCTGCCAGAGTGATTTGCATAGTCTTTTGCCAAATTTTCTTGAGTCCAGTGATGTTGTGAGAAATTTTTATGGCTGAAAGAATTGTATGCAGTGATATTACTCAGTTTACTCTAAAATTTTCCTCTCAACCATCATTCTTAAAGTTGCTGTGAGGTCAAGTAAGAAGCACTTCTTTTTGTCTTGGGATATTAGGCAGAAATGAAGTAACAATAAAATGAATAGCATTTTTCTCTGAGCAGAAGATTAATAACATTTACTTGTCTTTTACTGGCACAAATAATTGACCAAAACACAATGTGAAAGCCTGAACTCTTCATCCAATTTTCTGTTCGCACATCATGCTGTGCTCAGTTCCTGGGCTTCACTCTTACGTCAGGCTTGTGGATAAGCTACTGAAACTCAAAGCATGTTGCTTTACAAGCCTGGTGCAAATTTAAGTAGTGACCACTGGTATTAAGTAAATCATGTACTTCCAGGTTGGAGAAGGCTGAAATGCTATTGCCTTCACACAGTAATGTCATTGCTCTGGTGTTTCTCTCATTCAGATGGACGAGATCAAGGCTAAAGACAGGATCATATTTTCCTTGGAGAAAGAACTGGAGACACAGACAGGCTATGTGCAGAAGCTGCAGCTGCAGAAAGAAGCTCTGGATGAACAGCTCTTCTTGGTGAAGGAAGCAGAGTGTAACATGAGCAGTCCCAAGAGAGAGATTCCAGGAAGGGCTGGAGATGGTTCGGAGCACTGCAGCAGCCCTGTACGCAGGTTTTACAGGCAAAGCAGTGAAATGGCTGTGTTTCTCTTGCTTAAATATTTTCTCAGGCCCTGGGAAAACGTTCCCACTCTTACTACAGAGAATTGAGGTCCATAGATTCTTCAGGGAGAATGCTTGAGGGACAGAGCTTTGTAAGGCTGTTTCCTCAATTGCTCTGTTTACAAATACAGAACATCTAAAATAATGTGCTTCTTTGGAAGACTCATTCCATGAACTAAGTGGCTAGCATGCATTCTCAGGAACAGATAGACTTCGGAAGATGGGCAGGGATAAGGTTGGGGGATGGAAGCCAGGAGACTCCCATGAGGTCCTCCTCTTTCTCTGACTTAATCTCCCCATACACAGCCCTTGCTGTCATTCACAAAGCATGCAGCTCACTGGTTGTGAGCCTAAAATATGATGTATACACACATGTTCACCCATACACAGGAGAGGAATAAGAATGTAGATGTGATTGTTACCGAGAGGGATTGTTACTTTCTGACCTGATGTGGTGACTCAGCAAATAGAAGCAATGTATAGGGAAAGGCAATAAAATTAGAATTTTTGCCTTTTTTTTCCCATCATAAGAAAATACCAACACATTTTTGCTTGTTTTCTGTTTTTTTACGCAAGTGAAAAATTTCCTTTAAAGTATCTTCCTAACTAAATACTTCTTTTAAAAAAAAACAAAAGTATGTTTTTGCAAGCATGTTCAATACTGTAAAAATCTGTAAATATAGTAATAATAATCCAATAATAACAGGTGTGTCAATAATAGTTTGTGAATGATGACAGCTTAGGTTACCTGTTTTATACTTTTTGAGGATTCTTTTCCCAAACACGTATTCTGAGAAGAATGAGTAACTCTGTTGTTGTTCCCCTGAGCAGGACTTGCGCAGGAACCAGAAGAGGATAGCGGAGCTCAACGCCACCATCCGGAAGCTGGAAGACAGGAACACGTTGCTTGTGGATGAACGAAATGAACTGGTGTGTGAGCTTTACACTCTCAGACAGAGGTTGGGAGCCACAGGGAAAGGCAAAGAGAGGAGGAGGATTCAGGGATGATAGCCAGCGATGAATATGCCTTTTCCTTCCTTCAGGCTAGTCACTTAGGAGGCTGGTTTTGATTTTCTTGTTTTTTTGTTTTTTTTTTTTATCCTAGAACTGAACATTTTATGCTGAATGAAGCAGTGGTTTTATTGAAGTTATGTGAGTACAAAATCACAGTGAAAGTTGAGGCAGTGAGGCTTGTAGGTTTCTGTATGAATGCTTATGCTCCCTTCTTGACCCTTTGAGCATACAGCAGTATATAGGATGATGCCTTTGTTAGAATGATCAGCTCAGCACAAAGGTGATGTCTTTCCACAGCCACATGCCACCTTGTCCTCCCTTGGAAAAAGAGATAAACCTATAAACCACTTAGTATAGCTGAATGGAGATAACTTTTCAGAGGAAGAGATCCTGGCTTGAACTCTAGTTGTACCAATATTCAAACTTCCAAGCATGCCCTAGGACACCTTCATATATTATGGGATTTGTTGATCAAAACACAGGTCATCACACATGTGAACAAATATTTCATTGTGTGGCATTAAAAACCAGATTTACAGCTGTGCTGTTATTGCTGGAATCCAGACTGATTATGTACCTATGTTAATCTCTTTCAATGAGAAAATCAGTGGGTTTCTTGCAGATGAAGCACAGGTAATTTTGGGCTTTTTTGTAGCACTTTTGCAGTTTTCTTAATGTTTGTTGGGCTGCTTATCTCTGTCTGAACTTTCCTGTAGATAAAGCCACCTTCTGGAAACAGATATGCTTTGAGATTTATAGATAGAGTAAGTTATGGAAGCTGTAAGCATCAGTTCCATTAGTTCACTTTCTCTGGCATTTTACTGGGGCAGTAGTCCAATAGGGAAGTAACAAAAATAGTTCCAACAAGAGACTGACAAAAAGTATCTTCTCTTTGGATTATTTACAATTATTAATTGCTATATCAATCCAGTTGAAGCGTGTCCGAGAAGCTGAGAAACAATGTAAACCTCTTCTGGAAAAGAACAAGTGCCTCACGAAGAGAAATGATGAACTTATGCAGTCTTTGCAGCGCATGGAAGATAAACTCAAAGCAGTCACTAAGGAAAATATAGAAATGGTTGGTACTCAAGAGCAAAAAGATTACTGCATGATCTGTGTCTGTTATTGTGGCCACATATGCATAGTGTATACATGCACATTCACAGAGAAAATGTCTTGTATATTGTGTGTAATACTGTTTATAATTAGACTTCTGCTAAGCCTGATTGTGTTGTGTCTCTGGCTTGCAATAGCCTCTGTCTTTGTTGTGAGTAGGCTGATTGTTTTGTGATGGATGTGGCTTTCCTGCTGATTAGGATTAGGCAGTCAGATTGACTTTCTTGTACTATAGAAAAAATGCTTCCATGTTACAAAGTTAATGCACTTTGAGACTTTGCAATTCACCCATGCCCAGAAGCCAGATCAACTGATTGCAGGTGTCCTGGGTAAGAAATCTTTTTCCTCAGCTCTGGTAGTACAGATCACATCCCCTTGAGCTTTCCCATAGCAAAGAGCAGGGACCTGAGAGTCTGCATGCACCGGTTGTCAGTGGGCAGCACCACTGGCAGATATTTGTGCACAGAGCACACATGTTCTAACTTAGCTCCCTGACACCTGCTCTTTACACTACAGATACCAAATTTTGGGAGCTAGTGAGCTGTGGATGTCTGTAGTAATTATCACAGGCTGTAGCCATCTCTTCTGCCACACAGGCTGAGGAGCAGATGAACCTTCTAGGTAAAATAGACGTGGTACTGCATTTTTTGCCTTTCCTCCTTGTCTTTCACATGACTAAAGCATATCCATTTCCTCACAGTACATGGTCATAGGATGGGTACCATGGGGTCATGGGAGTAGATACTATTTGCATAGCCCCTGGACAGCTATATTTGCCACATGTTGTAGCATCTTGATGCAGGCAGAGGTCTGATATATAACCCTTCAGGGCTGCTCTAGAGGCTGTGTTGTGACACAGTAAGTGAATAGATAAAGCTTTGTTAAGAACTTGGACTTGCTGTGTTGCTTTCTTGTTAAGACCTGCTAATGGGTATTAATAAAGCTATAAAAATGGTGTAGCTCAAGTGTGTTTAAAGAGCTGTACAGCTTAAATGAAAGATAATGTCAAGTTTTTAACCTAACCTTTTGTCTTTTAATTCCTGGATTTTATTTTATCTGTTTCTTCTTGTTACCACAGAGAGAAAAAATAACATCACATCCTCCTCTAAAGAAATTAAGATCCCTCAATGATCTGGATCAGGCTAATGAGGAACAAGAAACTGAATTCTTAAAGCTTCAGGTCATAGAACAACAGAACATAATTGATGAGTTAACAAGGGTACGTAGAAAGGATTCCTGTGCACAGCTCACACTGATAGTATTTCTTCTTCTAACTAGGAGTCTGATTGTTAGTATCTTTCCCTCCTTCAAATATTTAGATGTAAGTGTGCATGGATGCAGTTTAACTGAATTTCTATCAGGGCATCAGCCCCTACAACTCAAGAGTTTAATTCGTGTGTGAATTGAGCGCTAGAAATGAGTGCAGACTAAGAACTGTGGAGTTTGGGAAGATACCTACAGGTTCATGAGGCAGAGCTGTACAAAGCTGTTTTACCATTAAAACTAAGCTACTGTTGAAAAGTTTCTGTAAAAAGAGGCAGGCACCCGGTGCTGGAAAAGTGTGTGCTGTTAGTGATTCATTAGTTCTCTCAGTTAATACTGGCAGTCCCCATTTCAGCTGACTTTGTGTCATGATGTTAAGGGGAAGGAGAAAGAGCTTCCAAACCAGGCTGTTGCCTCTTCTAAGACATCATTGCTAGGATAGAAATCAACACTATCATCCATCTAATGACTTTAAGGCAGAGGCAACATCTCTGCAGGGAAGGCAGACAGCCTCTGATACAGTGACCAAACTCGTCCCTCAAATCTCCCAGTAATTTTAACAGAAAATCTATCAGCACCTGTTGTTTGACAGGCAACTGCACAGCAAGGGTTATTTTTCATATATCTTCCCTTCTCCTCATGCTTTTCAGCTGACAGATACACAGATTTGGATATGAACCATCCTTTGACCTGGAATCAGATTTCTGTTTGAATTTACGAACAGAGAGTTGGTGGAATCCCAGTGATTTGTTTCCTGTAGATTTAGCCTTCTATGGCTTTAAACAAGAGAAGAGAGAGTAACTTTATAATCTTATTTTCCAGGACAGGGAGAAACTCATTCGTCGCAGAAAGCATAAAAGGAGCTCGAAGCCAATTAAAGTAAGAGCAAAAATTGTTTTCAGCTTACAAAAGTATTGGTGGGCTCCATTGCAAAACACACTTCAGCAATCTGATTAAAGAGAGCTTTGTGGATTATAACAATCGGGTTTATAAACACCTTACTTACTTTGGAAGAGCTTTTCAAGTCCACTTTGAAATTCAGTTAAAAGTGCATAGCTATTTTAATTTCAGGAAAATGGGTCTTTTTCTCCCTCTGTTAAATAGTAATAATCTTCCCTCCATCTGTTTTCTATAAATACTGCTCTCAAGGTCTGTTATGCTGAGATGTGTTTTACATTTCCAGAGACCTTCCCATCTATCTTCTGTCTATTTTTCACAGCACATATGGGCTACATCAAAATCATTGTGCATCTTTTTTATTCAAGTGGAAGTTTCTGCCTGGTAAATCGAGCGTCATCTTCTGCTCAGTTCTGCAGGACTTTGGCTACCCCCTTTTACTACCGTGAACTGGGTCAAGTCCAAAGCTGGCATAATTTACATTTTTAGAGCTGAGTAGTCAGTAGTTGTTCAGATAGCTCCTTCATCAGCTAGATGTGAAGAATGACTTTGCAATATCTACATCCCGCGTTCCACGTATATGTATTCCACATCCTAAATACTGTGTAGGAAACAGATCTTGGTTGCTCTTTGTCGTCCAAGGACATCCCTTAGTTTTTCAGCTGTGTTCTGTGAAAGTATTGCAACACTCTCCTACACACAGAGAATTTCAGACCAGTAAATCCTAGATGTGTCATCACGTGGTTTCTATATGAATTTTGAAGCAATACACAGCAGATATCACTTAGAATTGAAGACTAAGGTATTTTCATCAGTCACCTTGTTTCTAAGACAGAGATTATAGTATGGGAGAACGTAGGTATAGTCTTAATTTGGAAAAATAATAAAAAAGACTATATATAGGAGGTTATTGGCATCATTGGTACAGTTTTTTTGTGTGATTCAAATTCTGGGTTTAGAAGGTTGTAACCTGTCAGCAAAAGTGAAAAATGTCACAAAGCAGAAATGCATCTTAAATGTTTGTTGATCAATTTGTCTGCAAAATTATTCATAAGCCAAGAAATACTTGGCTTAGATCACTACTCTGCTCAGATCTGTACCCTGAAACCCAGCCTGCAGTGTCAAGCATGTATACCTTCATAGAGATGACTCACAGTTTTAGTTTGCTTTAATTCAGTCACCAAGATTGGAGACAGTGAGGTGTCAGACACACAACCAAACTGTAGTGTGAGCAATCTCTTACAACATGTGGCAGTAAGTACTTAAGTACTGGAAAAATGAATGAGATAAAAGTTCCTTCACACTAGTTTTGTATTAGCATAGCTTTCACTCACTCCAACAGACTGAGACAAATCCTCAGCTCAGAAAAATCAGTCAGCAAATGTTTTCTCCACAAGCACAAGACCTAATCTTGAATATAATTTCCTGTGGGTTTGTTTTGAGATGGTAATTGCAGGGCCAGCTCATTGCTCTTTTTTGATGTCTTACCTTTTTTAAGTAACTAGCAATGTGATTTTGAACTAGGCTTTCCCCCTCATCAGAAACTCAGGCTACCTGTTTCCAAGGAGATTCAGAAGCTGTGCTTTCCCTTCTTTAGAGACATGTGGTGGATACAGTTTTTGGATACGATGATGATTCCATGGACTCGGAAACCTCCTCTGTGGCCTCATATAGAACAGACAGAACACCAGCAACCCCAGATGATGATCTGGATGAGGTAAGATCTGACTCTTTCTGTAGGCAAGGACAGGTTTTCAAGAGACTTTGACTTCAAAAACAAGTGGACAGGCTCTCAAGAACATTTAGGTTTTATAGTACATATTGAGAGGTAAGTTCTTCATTAAGCTTGGCCTCAATTTTGGTTACTGCTGTACTGAAATGCTGAGAGGTTCTTTCAAAATCTACTCCATAAATACTGCAGCTATGATCTCACTGAATCTGAATTTTTTCCTCTCCCCCTTCAAGAAAGTAAACCTATCACATCTTTTAGCTTAAAGATATATAAATTCCACATTCTTAAAACTTCAAAGCTCTCAAAAATGCTTTTTGAGTGAAGACTTGTAAACCAACTATCACTCTTGCATGCTTTGTTTGGGCAGTTTTCTACTGCCTGGTGCTTAGACATGTCCTTTCTTATCTTTCAGGGCTTAGCGGCAGAAGAATCAGAGCTACGGTTTCGACAGCTGACAAAAGAGTACCAGGCCCTGCAGAGAGCATATGCACTACTGCAGGAGCAGACAGGAGGCCTCATTGATGCTGAAAGAGAAGCCAAGGTCCGTATTTGTTTGAGGGTAATAGCATTTCATTGCCATCAGGACATACAAACCCCTAAAAGCAGTATGAAAGAGAAGGAAGTTATATACAGCACCAGTACAAACAACAGAGATGTCCACTTCACTTATTTGCTGAGTACATAAAGTAACACTGAAGAATGGACACAATCACTCTGTTTACAAAGTCTGTCCTATACCTCAACCTGAAAACTGCAGTTAGGCAGGCATGCCAAAGCAGGCAATTCTGTAGCTTGGCACAGAATTACAAGGATATTCTCATCTTTTGCTTTCCCAGGTATGAAGGGGTTGGGTTTTAAAGGCAAGCATAGGGCTGTGGATTTTCAGAAAGGCACGTGTTGCACCAACTTCAGGAATATTCACCCGAGTGTATTTGCTGCTGTAATGCAATGCATGGTAATAATGGGCTTGGGTGGGGAGAGGGGGCTGATCTACCACACTGTTCCCAGGTGTCATCTCTATGCCAATCTGAGTGGTAGCATAAAATATTGCTGAGTCAGAATCTGACTAATGATTCCTTGTTCAGCGGAAGCAACAGCATAAACCCAGACTCTGCAGTGTTTGGTTTCTTTTTTCATACCTGTCACACTGCTGCTTTTGTTACTGTTTCATGCTGTGTCTGACTTCCAACAGGCCCAGGAACAGCTCCAAGCTGAAGTCCAGAGGTATAAAGCCAAGATAGAAGATCTGGAGAAAACTTTGGCACAGAAAGGGCAGGTAAGCACTTCTTCTGTATTTTCCTATTGTGGATGTTATGTGTTCTGCTTACAAAATACCCAGCACAATTTCAGTATAGGCTTCCATGACTTGTAATGTCATTGTTCAGCAAACAAGCAGGTCTAGCAAGTTCAGAAGCCTTCCTGCAGCTTGGTAGACTAATATGTTGTTATTCTGTAAATGAGTTTGTTCCTGTAGGATTGTAAAGTCCAATAAACATGCCCAACTTCATGGTGTTCGATTATTCTGTCATAGTACTGCTTCATCCAACAGGACTCACACTGGGTGGAAGACAAACAGCTTTTCATTAAGAGGAACCAAGAGCTTTTAGACAAGGTATGTTCCAAAGTTTTGCAGGCTTACTCTGGAAGGTAATCTGGATCCTACAACACGCTTTTTAGACATGCAGTCTGGTGTTTATAGGTGTAATATAAGGATAGAACAGCATAAATTAATATATGCAGGATTACATATAGAAAGACAAACCCTCTCCAGTTCTGCTTTGGCTCTGCAGTTGCTGATGCAGCTGCTCTGCTGGTAAGCTCCAGACCGAGAGCTGTAAGCTTTACCCGTTGCTCTGGCACCGAAGCACAGACTTTGCGTTCCAGTGGCAGTGCACTGAAGAGGCTGGTGCTACACTGCTGGGGTGTGTTGAGCTCAGCTTCTGGGTATGAAACAGCCATAAAAATGCAGTCACCCTCTAACACCAGGACCCTTTCAGACTCCTAGTCCCTGTGCATTCTGAATATTTTTAAGGGTTTAAAGTCACCCTTAAGTCCAGTGGAACTTGTACTGCTCCATCTCTTGGTACATTTAAGAATATCACCTGTTTGTGTGTGGATGTATATATGTTTAATCATGGAATGTAAGGATACAGAGGACTTCAATGTCATTTGCCTATCACCAACAGTAACAGCATTGGCCATACATATGACTGCCATCAGCAAGAGGCCATAACTCCCAGCACCAGGTCTCTTGTCATTTTATAGCTCCCCAGACAAGGCTGCTTGGTCTGTGTTTCATCCCTTCCATAAATATACCTTGTAATTCTCCAGCCATGTGCCATCCTTCCCCATCCAGACAGACTGACTCATGGGTTCTCATTTGTCTGATCTTCACTAGGATTGGATTCTTACAGGAAAACCTTCAGCCTAAGCATTTTATGGAGTTTAGGATGTTGGTGAGCAGAAGTTCACCTGTGAACTAAAACTCACTGAGATAAATCAGCAAGTAGTGAATCATCTATTGAGTTTGTGTTTTGCACTGTCTGTGCTAGCTCAACTGCTGCTCACCAGATATTGTTTCTTGTAACAGTCACACAGATCATGAATTTCTCTATTTCTATTAGATAGAGAAACTGGAAGCAGAAAACAACCGTCTGCAACAGGAGCTGCAGGATGCCCGAGACCAGAATGAGCTGCTGGAGTTCCGCAACCTTGAGCTGGAGGTGATGGATGAGCTCATTACAGCAGAGCTGGCAGCAAATTAAACTAGTGTACTTGCACTGGGCACAAACTTTAATCAAGTGTTTTACAACAGCATTTCTGTGATATAACAGAGTAACAAATCAGGCCCAGCTTTTTTAATTGTGAGCAAAAGTATGTCAGCTGTAATATCCTGGCAATAATAGGCTCCATGCTTGACTGGTTCAGCTCTCTGCTGGGTGCCCAGTGGGCATAGAGAAGCTTAGCTGATCAGTGTCAATGTGGCTTCTGGTTACCACACCTGAGGTTATGTTTTTTCTGATTCTCGGAGCAGCCTATTGTCAACATGGTCTGTTTGTACTGCTGGCCTGAAGATGACTGAAATCAACAGAAATTAATTACATTTAAATTCACCAAATAAGCAAGGCTTAAACCCTATCAAGGGTTTAGTTTTGGTTTTTTGTTTTTTGCTTGTTTTTTTTTTCATGAACCTGAGTGGGTCTTGGAGGAGAAAGAAATGTTGAGCATGCTTTTATATCATCAAATAAATAATCTCCTGTAAAATATTTAGCTCAGGTTTAGGATCCTATCCTATTTGGCACACTGATTTGCAGACCAGGTCTAAATGTTTCTCTCATTGACTTCCAAAATGAAGAGCTTGTTTTTGCAAAGCATGATGTAAACAGTTGCTATGGCATTTAGTGAGTTTTGCGTGCATCTCCTTCATTCTAATACGTTCTGTGGTGTCTTTATATTTATTTTCAGGAAAGAGAGAGAAGGTCCCCACCATTTAATCTCCAGATTCATCCATTCTCAGATGGTGTGAGTGCTCTACAGATCTACTGCATGAAGGAGGGTGTTAAGGTAAGTCAGTTTTAAGTAAGGCAGCACTTTTAACTCTGGGAGTGGTGGATGCTGCCTGTATAACTCATTACATTCATCCCTGCTAATAACTCCACTAAACCTTAATCATTTAAGCACAGTCTAATGTAATGTAAGAGTGTGAGATAAATGGAATAGTTGAATTGGGCTCATAATTTTCACCATAATGATAAAACCTGGCTCAAAGACAACTCTAATCAGTGTGTGATGCATCTCCATGGGATAAAAGAAAATGGTTACTTTCAGCATGGTTTATAGGAGGGGCAAATACTGCAGCCATGATGGAATGTGTAGGCCATGCCTTTACTTTGTTCTCTTTGCAGGATGTCAGCATCCCAGACCTCATAAAGCAGTTAGACATCCTAGGTGATAATGGGGTAAGTTGAAGTGGGGGATATTTTCTCTTTACAACCTGCAGTTTGTACAGTAGAGTAAGTGAAATCTGTACATATCATGGCTATATTCTCAGGTATTTGTTAAATTATCTAGGATCAGAGCAATTAATTTAAAGAGTGTTCATTTCCATTAAGTTAAGGATTTCTGAGATTTCAGTAGTCAGAGAACTAGTAATGAAGTATCAGCTTTAACATCTGGTTTAGAAGACTGGGATGAATGTCCATAAACCACTGATACTTGGAACTGGGCCTGACCACGCTCCAGTCTTTCAGGAAAGCACATGAATTGATTTGGCAGCCTGAGCCAATCACAGCTTCATCAGGACTAGGATTCCTTTACAGTTTCATAAATAGGCAAGAATTATCAAATCTTCTTTGGTTTTCTAAAGTGGCATGGGTGTCCACTTCAGTCATCCATGTAGAAAGAGATCATCCTGTATCACTGTCCAGCATACGATATGCTTAGGAAAGGGGATAAGAAATAAAAACAAAGGATTGTGTTTAACTCTTCCATTTGCTGGTGTAAATCAGCATTACTTTTATAAAAGCTTTAATGGAAATTAACCTTTTGTGAAACTAGCATGAAGACAGTCATGCTAATTTTAATTTGCATTTGTCATAAGATGCAGTGGAATGAAAACACATACTTAGTCCATATGTATGGACAGAAAGGCAAAAGCACTGTTCTTTTTAATACAGTCATGAATGTTCTGATGGAACAGGATACCCAGTTCTGCAGGGATCTCTTGAAAACTGTAGACCTAGCCTTTAGTCTGGATTATCTTTTATTTATGCGGGAAAGTGCTGCCAATTTTCTTCGCTCTTCACAGAATTTAAGAAATGAAGAACAAGTGGCTATAATTCAGGCTTCCACTGTATTGTCCTTGGCAGAAAAGGTAAATTATGTGCTTGCTTTTCTCATGTGTTATCTAAGGTCTCATCTGACACTGGAAATTTTCTGCTCTGTTGTTGTTTTCAATATTGACAGATTTTCTAGTGTAGGAGTGATTCCCCAGATTAAGTCAGCTGTGCCAGCACAGACCCAAACACCTTGCTAAAGCAGCAAAAATATCAAACTCAGCTGGCCCAAGCTGTTAAGTCAGAACAACTGCAAATACAAAAGGAGTGCAAAATGAAACTTGCAATTTTAAACTGAATAAGCAACCAACTGAGATTTGAGACATAATTAGTTGCAGCATGGGATTTCTAGTCCTGAGATTTCCAAAGCTTTTGAAGGGATCTTGTATGCAAAATTTCCAATGAAACTTATGTGTCTAGAAGTTATTTCCTTAGGAAATTAAAAAAAAAAAGTGAGGTTAAAGTTGTTCTCTGTGGTTCATATGCATCACGTGATTTTGTCAAGATGACAGCTGCCAAGGATTCTACTCCTCTATGGAGAGAATTGGCATTTACCCAGCTAAGCTATTTTTGAGATTATAAAATCCCATCACAGGCCCTTATCCATGAGATGAAATGGACAGACATTGCAGCAGCCCCTGTCACAGGAGAACAGCCTCGCTATGGGCCCAGAAAAAACCATAGGCTACTAAAAATGGACTAATAAGATGCTGCAGTTGTCCCACTCACTACTGTCCCAATGCCCAGAAAAAACAGCAGGTTACAGCTCTCATTCTGTTCCCTCCAGTGGATCCAGCAGATTGAGGGAGCTGAAGCTGCTTTGCATCAGAAGATGATGGAACTGGAAAGTGATATGGTAAGCAAACTTTCCTTAGTACATATTTTAGGAGCAAGATACTGAGCATACCACATTTCCTGGGTCTGCCAAAAGGTAACTGAACAAATCTTTTGGCAAATTAAGTATGCAGAGTTTCTCTGATTATTGGTGAAGCCATAAAATTGTTATTAGTCTGGTTCATGTGCAACAGCAGAATAACATAGAAACACATATTGTGAATGTTTGATATTTTTGTCTCTCCATGAGGGTAACTGTTTATTGATAAGTATGGAGAGCAAAAAGGTTGCTCAGTGATTTTCAGAGTTGTAAATGACCACACTCTTTGTCTAAGATTCACAGTCTAAACATCAGCTGTTTTACCACATTTTATTCAATCCTATTGGTATGTGGGGAACTAATGAGTTACCACACTGTTTTCTTTTGTTACATTTACGTCCATGCCATTCTAAAAAAGTGTGTAAAGCATTCACAGCTGAACTGAAGTTGCTATAACATCTATAAAGTCAGTACCTTACCTTATTTTTATTCTAGCTAATGGAAGTAACCTAAAAGCTGAACAAGCATAACTAGAAGAGTTGGATAGCTGTAGTGGTTTACACTCTATTTCTATGGTCTGTGCTCTAGTCAATCCAGCTTTAAGTAGGCCAGGAAGCTAAAGCACAGCAGCTTTTCCCAAATAATGTGAATGTGAATATGACTGTTTAGTTTACTGTGTTTCACACTACTTCCAAAGTGAGAGAGCACAAAAAGAGTTGTCCGTGATGCTAGAGGAGCTATCCTCGGATAAATTACACAGAAACCCCTAAATTGCATTACTGAAATGCCAAGAGGTATCACTGAAGTCAAGAAAAAGATGATGAATTTAGTTCCACGTTGATTAGATTTATTACCATTCAAAAGCAAACCCTAGCTGTTTTCCTTTCCTTCTTTTCTAGCTGAGTCAGACATTAATAACTCTGCAGAATGTCAATTGAAGACCAATCTCCCATCCTGCCTGAGTCAGATATCTGTAGCTGATTTAATAAAACTTCCCAAAGTATTTTCTGTAACTAATTTGTTTTTGAGTATTTTGAGTAACTAATTTTCCAAATTATGCTTCATTTGTAGGAGCAATTTTGCAAAATAAAAGGTTATTTGGAGGAAGAATTAGACTACAGGAAGCAAGCTCTTGACCAAGCATACATGGTATGTACAGAGGAAATTGTAGAGCACATAATGGCCATCGCCATGACAGGACACAGACCCCTGTTGGATCAGGAAGAGAAGTTTTTGCTATTTTTATTTTTAGTACCTGTTTTTAATTTTTTTCCCTTTCTTCAAGTGCACTGCCATGCAATCTACACAGCTTCAACACAAAACCTAGCTTTTTCATGTCAAAAAAAGGCAGATCTCCTGAACTCAAACTCTTCTGTTAAAGTCAGATACTGTTCATTAATGGTGGCTTTTCCAGCTGGAGTCAGTGGAACTCAGATCTGCAATTTTGTGTGTTCTCTTCATGTCATAGCAAGAAAACAGTATGCCACAGAGAGCAAGAGTTCCTGCTTATAAACATACAAAATTCTGATACATAGGTCTGATAACTAGTTGTGCAAGTTCACCATGGTTTGTCAAGTTAATGAGAATGCTCACTGATTAGCAGGATTAAGACTAAAGTATTCTGATGGTGACCTTAAGTCTTCTCTCTTTTGCTTTTTAGCACAACACATAAAAAATTTAGAATTGGTGGAAAACCATAAAATAGATATGAAAATTCTATCCAAATCCTAATCATCTCTGTACCTGCATAAAAAGAAGTCCAAATGAGGGATTTCAGTCACAAATAATATTAAAATATATTTTAAAAAATTAATATCCTTTTGTCAAAACATTGAACCATTTTATGAGTCCTGTTTTCACATCTTTGCACACTTGAGCACAGGGACCACCTCTCATGCAGGTGCCTGAATCTTCCACCAACCCCCCAGATCCCATTGTGGTTTAAACAGTGTTTCATCTCTAATTGGCTTTTGGTATTGCATCAACCAGAGGATCCAGGAGCTTGAGGCCACCTTGTACAATGCTTTGCAGCAAGAAACAGTGATAAAGTTTGGGGAACTACTCACTGAAAAACAGCAGGAAGAGTTGAGGGCAGCAGTAGAAAAACTAAGACGTCAGATGCTGAGGAAAAGCAGAGAATACGATTGCCAAATTCTTCAGGAGAGGATGGAGCTGCTCCAGCAGGCTCATCAGGTAAGAAAAAGGAACCATGCACACACATACAGCTTTGCTGTATAGCAATGTAAAATGAGGGCATATTTAAGCAGGCTCCAGCTCATCAAGCACCTCGGCATCTAGTTTTTGAGTTACTTCATCCTTAGTGCTTTTACTGTGCAGACAAACACACATGATGCTTGCTTGTGGATGATTGTTTTAGCATATTTTGAGTCTTAAAATTCCAAAGTTGTCATTCAGAATTCTGTCCACATGAGTCTAGCTTTGTAATAAAAATTGTCATCCCTAGTTACTGGCCTGGGCACCAGAGGAACCGTATGAATGCTTCAGGCTGGTATTACACAAAGAGATTTCTTTTCCAGACACTTCTGCTTTTTCCCTCCTGTAAAGTGGGGAGTTGTTAGGTGTCACTGCTGAGACACAGCACTTCATTTCACATTTAAAGATCACTGTTTGCTGCTTTGCAAGTGTAGTGTTGTATATATTTATATTTATGTTCAGATATATTTGTATTTGATATATTTATATTTATATTCAGATTATATTTGTATTCAGATCTAATAATCATACTTTTAACCCTCTGTCAACACATTGAACTGTGAGAAATCCTAATGAATCATGATGTAATTCTAAAGAGTATAATCATGATCTTATGTTTTTTATCAATTCAACGCAGGATTAATATAAAATAGATAATGTGAAACACATCCACTACTGATACTGATTTCTAGCATTTGAGGATACAGTCACATATATGCACAGCATATTTTGAGCAATTGTGCACATGATAAAGTTGTGGTTAGGCAGGATTAGTGGGTGAAGTTATGGCACAGCACAACGTTGTCCCTGCCAAAGAAATGGACTTGTTTATAGCCATTTGAACATTAATCTGTGCTTAGCAGTGCAGCTTTACTGAGAATTTAGTCTAGATGCTTTCTTTTCTGATTTCCAGAGGATCAGAGATTTAGAAGATAAAACTGACATCCAAAAGAGACAAATTAAGGATCTGGAGGAAAAGGTTAGTTCTGTTACACTTCTGAAACACACTGATCAACTTTTTTGAAAGTAATGACCTCATTCTCTTGAACATTTTCTTTGAACGTATTTCAAACTATTGCAATATGTGTTTTCACACTCTGTGAAAACAAGCACTGCATTTTTTTGGTGGATGAGATCAGCTTTGTCACACTGAGTTTTGTTACTTGTGGATAGGTTAGACAGAAGTCTTGAAAAGAAAGATGATATCATAGGCACAGCATACTACTTCCAGTAATATTTTCTAGAAATGCCAGATTGGTGTAAGATGCATCTCCAGTGGCAGTCTTCTTGATTTATCAGTACTTGTAAATATCAATGTAAATGTGTAAACTGTTATGTGAAATAATGTCTATATTAATACCATAGGAGTGCTAAGTAGCCTTTTGAGTTTTTATGTATGTTCCTAAAATGAAGCAAGTGGGTATAATACAGAACTTGATACACATAGTTTCTTCCACTTTTCTGACAGTGTTTTTTTGATACAAGGACTAAGTGTCTCTCTAATATATATAACTCAGAAAAATAACAGATGATAACCTGTGATGAATATAAATAAATAAAAAATAGCAAAATTTATACCACGGTCAAAAGGAAACCTTGAACAGGACACCTCTAGTGTCAATTTTCAAAAGAGCTTTTGATGCACAAAAATTCATATCTCAGAAGTCAACACATTAATGATTAAAATGAGACATCAAAAAAAAAGGTTATTAAACATGTAATGGCTAGGGCTTGATATTGTGTGTATAAAAATGTGTATTTGTATTCCAAGGCTATTTCCAGCATGGATTGCAGGCACTTGATTTTGTGACTTCAGTCAACTCATGTGGGTTCACAGGGACAGTTACACTTCAGGCTCTCACTTAATGGGATCTGTTTTCTAAGCATGAGGTTCTTGCAGAAGTGGCTAAGAAATAGTGTTTTCTGGATGCATGGTTATTCTAATTGTCCTACAGAGTCCAAAAATAATCTGTGGTTTACAGTGCCATCAACTTAATTTTTATGCAATCTTTTTTTTTTTTTTCTTTTGCAGTTTCTATTTCTATTCTTGTTCTTCTCTCTTGCCTTTATTCTTTGGCCTTGATGTCAATGTGCCTCTTGGAAAGGTAAGGCTATTTTATTTATTTCCTCAAAGATAGCTCTTACTGCAAAATTTGCATCAGCCAGCCGTGGTGGAAGAAAAATAAGAAACCAGGATGTTTCTTCATGCTTAAAAAAGATTCCTTGATTAAAAATGCATTCATGACATTAAAATACTGAACAGTTTTTCTTATTCCTGTCTGTTTTTAAGATGGAGCATCCAATAGAGCCTTTGCAGTAGAGCATGCACCCTCAGTGCAATACAAATTAAAATTTTCATTAATACTGGAAGTCATCAGGAAATGTCCTCCTGATTTTTTAAATTGTTTTTATTTTTAAAATTTTTTTTTCAGAAATTAAAAAAAACACACACAGTGATGGATGCAAATGCCAAAAATCATCCACAAAACCAAATAAAATACTTTTGTTTTGATATGACATTTTTACTTAGAAAAGAAAGATTATTCATGTGAAAAAAATTAATCCACCTGTAATTGAACTTAGAATAGGAAATCCCTAGTCCCAGAACAAAACCATCAATAAATGCTCCTGAGGCTGAATGCATGGCTTTGTATGCCAGTGCAGAAGAGAAGGGGAGGCAAATGGAGAATTACAGACATAACTGGGATCAGTCACATGGCTTTTCAGGTATTGCAGTTATATACCAGCAACTTTTGAAATAATAATTTCCAAAAATAGAAAAAAATTCAAACCTATTGTTCTGACATCAAACTGCAGCAGTGCTGATAACCTCTGTCTTGAAGCCTGTGAAAATATATGTCAAGTGCCCTATCAGTGTCTTCAAGCTAAGAAAAAACCCCTTCAGATTGTATCCATGTGCACGGATTCTGTGGTGACTTTCAGACTGCTGTTCTAGCATCCTTGGAATTAGCTCTGCAATGTATCCAAAGGCAGACTGAATTCTTTTCTGCAGAGGAGCCATTCCTTCGCTGTCCTCAATGCAGAAAGGGAGAACCACACATGAGAAAAGGAGAAGAATCAGGACCATCAGAAAATACAACAAAACCTCCACATTTGCTGACAGCTTGTACACCCTTTGGGACTGATTCTGAGGGCTGGTTTGGCTGGTTAGAAAAGCTAATGGGGTGTTTAAGGTTAGAACTCTACATTCTTCCTAAAATTCTTGCAGATTTACTATTACTTGCTTGCAAGCATTCTTCTACCAGCATGTGGCTGCTGAGTCACATCTACCACTAGCTCTCTGCTGGTTTTATTCACTCCTCACTGGCACATTCATTGAGCCAGGATTAATAATCAAGAGAAATGTAAGCATTTTTCTGCCCCTGTTGGGACTGGCAGGACTGTCACAGCTGCAACAGAACCAGAGCAGAATTAAGGCTGATTTCATTGCTGGGGTACAATGAAAAAACCAGTTCCCTTAGGACTGTGTCAAGACTTTTCTTTCCTACCCCCCAGCCCAATTTTCAGTGAGTTTTCTGCTTGTCATTGAAGCTTTAGCAGGTGTGAATCCCTTGGGTGTAACTTCACTGAGCCCAGGAAAGCTGCTTAGGGGGTAGGTGTTGTGGGGGGAAGTATAAACTCAGTGCTTTTCCAGAGAATCTTCATCGCTGGGAACTCCCCTGAACTGTAAAGACAACTGCAGCAGGCCCAGCATCACAGCAAGCATGGTATCTGTAGAGTGTTTTACTGAGGCAGTCACTCTACAAGTGTAAACCAAGTCTTGTAGCAGTTCCTCAAAAGGAAGGCAATGGTAAGCAGCTGTGAGCTCCTCTTCCCATGCCTGATCCCAGTCTGCACCCGCTCCATTTCCCTCCACAGAATCCTCACTACTCAATATCTGAGGAGATCTCTCAAGACGGAAGCAATGTGGGAATGATGTTGATAAGACTGAGGGATTTTAGCAAGGTCGTATTTTCTGAAGCTAGAATACATGGAATCAGAGAGTAACTAACAGTGATTTGAGTCTACTGATCACTTTAAAAGCCATCTGCCTACCTGGGTGACTTTGACATTTGAAGTAGCTCAGCAAATGTGAGCATGGTGTGTGGAGTGTGCCATCAGCATTTCTGGTTCTTAGAACTACTGAGCTGTACATCACCAGGGCATCTCTACAAAACTGCTTTGTTAACTTTATCATAAGAGACTTCACACAGATCCTTGATAAAACAACAACAAAAAGGAAAATGTGTCCTTGAAATGTACCCAGGGAGCCATTTGATGATGAAAGGTCTTTGGTTTCCTTCGTGCCTTGCTGCAGTTCATCCTTTACTGGCTTCTTAAGTAGCTGAGAGCAAACCAGGATGCAATCACACATGATACTTTCTGTTTTTTCTCTCTCAGAGTGAGCACTGCACTCAGTCCTGAGAAGTCCTACACTTCTCAGATAAGGAAGGACAAGCACTGTGAATTGAAGCACAGTGCAGCAATATGTAGTATCCAGACCAGCAGCTCTCTAACTCCTGTTTATGTAGGATTTTCCTACCTGCTGTTTTTCTTGTGCTTGTGAAATACACAAATTCATTTATTCATGATCACCTGCAGAAGTCAGGTCTGCATGGATTTTGTACTCAGCGAACTTTACCATGTAGGTTTGAATGCTGAGAAAATAAAGGCATAATAATGGCCTTTTTCCCTGGTTTCAAACCTGAGACCTGCAATTCTTTTCCATGGGTAGGGAAGGATTCCCCAGAACAGGAGCAGTCTGTGTTTGCCTCAGTGCTGTATCAGCCAAAGTCCTGGGGCTGCAGGTGGATCACTTGCTCTCCTGTCACTGGAGAATTTTAGGCAGCTTTCATTAAAGGGTTATTGAAATGGGTGCATAACTATTCATCCAAAGATGACTGTTGGGGATGTTTATAGACCAGAGGGCTACACTTTCTTGGGTTAAATGGACTGGCTTAGTAAGATACCCAGAATCTTCAAAAAGGCCTTTTATACAGACAGACAGAAACAGTTTAAGGCTGATAACTGTAAGAACAGATCATTCCAGCTTTCTGATGGATACACTGCATCTTGTCAGCTGGGATAGGGTAGATAGAGGCACTCATCACTTCCCTGATACAGATGTTCTTTTTTTATTTTTATTTTTAGAGTGCTCGACCCCACAGCTAAGTCCTTATAAAGGCAAATGCTTCCACCTCCCTGATGAAGAGAACATTGTTTACACCTATTTTTAAAAATATAAAAAGGAACAACTTGTAGCCAAGACTGCAACCACCTTGTATTTTAAAGCCATCACTCAAGATTTGTTACTTGACAGTTCCTGTCTAAAGCTATGATATATGCTGCATCTAATGAAATTCTATATGTTGAAAATACAAAAGGGGAAGAAAAATGAACTGAACCTACGTCACTGTAGGAAGAACTTGAAGGAACGAACCACTTCCAGCTGATCAAGTCAGTGTGTCTTGGGCATGGAACCAAAGTTACAACAGCAAATTCTATCCCTGCTGTGCAGGGCAGTTGTTTAAATGTGACACTGTCATCTCACAAATGGATCAAAAGTTAACAGGACAGAGCGGGAGAAACATGAGCTGTGGAGAGATGCTGACAGCAGTGTTCAGTTTGAACTGTCTGGCTTCCTCACTGCAGGAGCTCCTCCTCTCTTTGGTTTTAACCTCAGGAACAAATGACAGCTGCAGTGGTGGGGGGAAGAAGGGAAAAATGCATTCTGGTTTATTACAGAATGGGCAGGACAGAGCAGCATGTTTTGTGCTTGAGATCATAACACAGCATCACCCTGCTTGACAAAAGAAGAGGGTGTCTGGCGTAAGGAGGATTTCTGACAGAGCTGTAGCCTTATCTCCATACTCCCTTCATGAAGAACGGCCTGTCCATGGTCAGATACTTTTCATACCCTTTAAAGACTGCCATTGGGATAATAATGACTGTACTTGGTTTTACAATTTGAATAACACATTGAGAATCACTGGGTTGCACCTTGGACCTACAGAGTAGCTTCAGAGAAAGCAATGGAATGTGTTGCAGGACAGAGGGGGAAAAGCCAACCCCCTTGTCCATGTGGTGTGATCCACGAAGCATCAGCTTCCAACTATTTTCTCAGCTTAGAACAAAGGTTTTGGTTTGGCTTGTTAAACTTATTTTGTTAGCTGGCTTCCTGATCAATGGCACACGAACCAAAAAATGGGGAAAAGCTGTGTGTACACATCCTTATTAGAAGTAAGAAGTATCACTAGTCTGTTAAATTCTTCCACAGTTAAGAGTAACTAGAAGTAGTTTGCATTTCAGAGCATTACTCACCTCTCTAATCACAAAGCCCGAAACCCAGTCCTGGTGTCTGCCTGAGGCATCCCAGGTCCATGCTCCCTCTATATTCAGTAAGAAACAATCCTGAGGAGTGTCACAGCTGCAGCAAACGCAAAGGGCTGTGCCTGATGCTTGCACCCACCTCCCCTGTTCTCCCTGGTATGCTGGATGAGCAAGGCATAACAATGCACTGCTCTGTGCCTCTGCTTCCATTTCCCTGGAAATGGAGCTGTGCCTGTTGAGACTTCAGGTTCCTGTGGCAAAGCTCCTTATTTGAGCTGTATCTTCCACGATGGAGCCTTAATTTTAACTGTGTGGGTGAAATGGATGTCTGTATTTCAAAGCAGAAAACTAAGGGCCAGAGCACAGCCTGTGCATTACTTAGATCTTCAGGACAGGGCTCACCTGTATTAGCATCTTACACACACAGATGCTGCTGCCCATCAGAAGCTTTAAAAGTGCTTTGAAAAAGGGTCTCTCCTTTGCTTATTTACTTTTGCAGACGAAGCAACTGAGGCACAAAGCAGTGAAGTACCTTGTCAGAGCAACTCATGTCAAAATCAGTTCCTCAGTCATAGCAGGGATGAAGTTCCTCTGGTATTGAGGATGCCTGCCCCTCAGTTTTTTCGTGGTTTTTTTTTTTTTGGCTGGAATAGCTTTTAATCATTAAGTCCTACTGGATTCCAGTCCTCGTCTCAGTTTCTCCATGATGACTCCTAGCATCCTCATTTTTTCCATGCCCTGGGATTGTGTTAAGCCTTCCATGAAAGGTTAGAAGCTATTAGTAAGTGATTTTTTTTTTTCTTGCTTCTTAAAATGAATTTAAATTACAGTATGACCACATCTTGAAGCAGTCTGTTTCAGTCAAGGTTTTTAATGAATTTTGCACCAGCTGTATGTTGGTTTGGTTTTGAAAAAAAACAGGCTTGTAGGCAGATATGTTAAATGAATACAGGTACATTGCATGCTCTTTGTTCATATTCTTTCCCCTCAGCAAGAAGAATCCATGGATAAGGCTGGCCCAAACCTATATGTGCTTTTCAAAAGTGCTGCCAGCAGTTCAGTCCTAAAGCTCTGGATTAAAGGCCCTTCAAGAGTCTTGTCCCACACCTGTGTCTCCTTTAGGTCACTAAGCAACTTCACCACATCTGATTAGCTTCAAAAAAGGGTGTTTCCTCTCTGGTTATTCCCTTTTTCCCTTCTTACTCTTCTTGTCCCCCTGTTGCAGCACCGGTCCATGTCATACATTTGGCTGTAGTGTCCTGCATATTAATGCAGGCTGGAAACTGTTCCAAGATGGTGCAGTAGCTTCCACCTCTCCTTTGGTTAAAAAACTAAGGAGGACTAGAAACATTTTTTTTGTGCCGTCATAAGGAAGGTTCCTGTCACAGATAGAAGTACCCAGTTTCAGAACATACCTGACTGATTGTGTGGCAGGCTTCATCATTTAGACACTCTGAGCCCTGTTATGCACTTAAGCAATTTCTCCTTTTTGCCTAATTTCCCCTCAATTACTTTTACATGTACATATGTATGCAGGTGCTCCATTTCCAAGGGCTCAGTGTGGGGAGTGGCAGACAATCCACAGTTTATCTTGCTCTGCAAACTGGAAAGGTTTCTTTATTCTGTGCAGAGAGCTGAACAGCAGCTGCCTTACTTGCAGCTTAACATAAGCCATGCCTAACACACACTTGCTTATATGAGTAATACAAACTTTCTGCTGTCAGCTATATCAAAATGAGTTTGATGATTGTGTATATATATATATACATGTATCTATATAGTGTATATGTACATATATATACATATATATACATCTATCTATCCCCTATTATACACAGTAAAATGTACACTTCCAATCTGTGTATGGGGAACTGGATCTAGACTTGTTTAGCTGCCACAACTGGTACATTCCTTGTGGTTTAATTTTACATCTCATGGGCAACTGGTTTTAGGATCTGTTTTCATGGTGTCTCCCCTCCTTCCGTCCCAAAGCTGTTTATCCAGGGCTTTCTACTGTTCCTGGTATTTAGGCCAAGTATTGAGAATCCTTCCTTAAACTGGTTGCTGCAGTTGATCTTCCCTCCCCAAAACCAACTGGCAAAGTAAAAATCAATTTACTGCAGCCTTGAGGAAAACAGATACAGCCCTGGAGTCCTCCCACCCACCAGTCCTTGGCTGCAAGAGTACCAGCTCTCCAGGCTATGCACACAGTCAGCTTGACTAAAACCTGACTTACTGCTTGTCCTCTGCTGACCAAGCTAGAAGATTTTGAAGCCTCTTCTTCCAATTCTAAGCACTTCAGTTGAAGGCCTGGTTAGGTGAGCTGTGTTTAGGCAGTGGGGTTGCAGGGGGAAACAGGGCTTATTGCAGTTCATATGCCTGGCTCACAGCTCCATCCTCTTTTGTTGAGGTGCCTGGAGGACCATGCAGACATTTTTTTGTAGATGTGCTTCATTTTCCAGCTCCCTACCATCATCTCAGTGGGAAACATCCTCTGACCTTTCCATTCATGGCATCCATCCCATGAGGACTGAACGTGCCAGGCTCTCCTCCCCTCCAGAGCACAGGTCAGTAGACAGCCACACAGTTGCTGGTGATTCAAAGGGTTTTTTTCTTTTCTCCTGCCCTCCCTCACATCAGCACCTGTGATTTTATATACATATATATATATATACACCTTTTGTTCCCATTTTTTTTGGGTGTCTATTCCAGAACAGAATTGTAAATGACTTGGCAGAATGACCCTTTGATAAACACTGGATATGTATCTGTACTATATGTATTAACGTGTAGAAGAGAATCCTTACTGTATGTAAAGTTTTATGAATGGTTATTTTTTAATTTATGTATTTAATATAGGATTCAATGACCTCTGGTGTTTTAGTTTGTATAAAAAATAAACTGTGTTTTTAAAAAAAAAAACAAAACAACAAAAAAACCCCAACAACAAAACAACCGCTTTACACTCACGGAGATCTTCGGTGTCTGTCTGCAATCTGTTCCCGCGCTGCCGGTGTCCGCCAGGGGTCAGGGCTGGCCCTGCCAGCGCACCGGGTCGGTGCCGGTGCCGGAGTCGGAGCGGGGTCGGTTCTGCGGGAGCTCATCACGTCGAGATAGAAACCCAAACACCCGCAGAAACACGGCTGCTTGGATTTTTGTTGGGTTTTTTTTCCCCATCCTCACGTGCTGGATTCCCACCATCATTCCAAAACACTAAACGTGTATTTGTAACATTTTTTTGTCGTGCTTTTTGAAAGGCTTTAGGCTCTTCGGAAATTCTGTCCTCTCCCAGGCAGTCTCTGCAAGTTCTCACTTTAAAATGGACTTTAAATGGTTATTTTGATCGTAGTATGATCCCTGTATAGGAAGAAATTTCTCCCCATAGATTCCACAGGGTGTCCCATAAGGACTGTGTGAAACAGACACCCCCCAACCCAGCCGAGCAAAACTGAAAAATCAGAGCAGGTCTGCCAGGAGGAAACACAAGTACTCTGAAATTCAGGGTTCTGTTCCTGGTTTGTGGATTATTACTCAAAAGGTCTGGATCAGCAAGTGAAAAACAACTTCCACTCTGTGTACTGAGCTGCTTTCTGTTGTTACCTACAGGGCTCATTAAATGACCTTTGGGAGACAGAACCACAGAGCAGAGAAGTCAATTTTCTTCCATTTTAACCATCTGCAGCCATTTAGCTTCTCACTAAAACAAGCCACCCAGGGTGTCCTAGGCAAGCTTCCTCTGACGCTCTTCTTTTTTGCAAGTGTTGATGGCCCAACAGCCACAGGAAGGTTCTGAACTTCTGTGGGGAAGCTCAAGGGTTACTCCTGGATGCAGCATCCTGGTGGGTTTTCACAGCCTTCTTGTCCAGGAGAACAGAGTGACTTGTCCCACTTGTCCCATTTCTGCTGAGGTTTTAATTTGGAAGGATCTTCATGATTGGAATCGGGGCAGCAGTGAACGGCAATGCTTTTATTGCATCTGTTGTCAGAGAGACAAAATATTATGCAGCCCTGCTGGGGAAGACCATAATCCCAGAGGTGAAAGGCAGCACAGCTCTTGGAAGCTGTGTGCACTACACAAAAAACCTTTTGGAAGGAAATTTCCAAGGAAAGTCTTAGAGGTGAAATGGAAAGCAGATTTTGAAGGTGCAAAATCATAGCCAGGTGTTTACACCTATCCCATCTTTTTACAGTCAAATTTATGAACAATCTAAGCTAAGGAATATTATATAGCCACAGAATAGCCCAGTGAATTATTATTTAATTAAAAAGAAAATCATTAATGAGCTTTCCCAAGATCCACTGCAACTTGTATCTATAAAGTGTTCTTAGAAGACTGGAAGACATTAAGTGGGTCCACGACACAGAAATTCAGATCTAGATGTAGATCTCTACTATTACAGGGTTTATTTAGAGTTCATTTATTTCACATAGAGCTAATTTTTATCACAATGACAAAGACAGATTTTGGGTCCAGAACTTTCTGGATGTTTCTCTGGGACAGCTGCAAGGCATCTCCAGCTACAAGACAATGGAAAGGCTGGGACAATGTGACAGAGCCCGAGAGTGTCTGTGCTGTAGTCAAGAGAGAGCAAACCTCATGTGAGTCTGTCCCTGGTATGTGACAGCCCTTCAACCTGTCCCAGGGGCAAAGCACCCTGTATGGTGGTAGCCAGAAGCAGGCTCCCCTTGGGGCTTGTCCATTTTGCAGTCTTTTATCATGAAACATGGTGAGTAAAGAGCTGAGCTGTGTCACAGACTCTGCATCTGTCAGGGGAGGCCAGGACCATGGCTTGTGAAGGAGGAGGTATGGCTGCATCTTGCAGTGTGTCTGTGTTGTCTCTGCAGCCCATTTGGATGGCAGTAGCTTTCCATTGTTTGGGAGATTGTCTAAACATAGTAAAAACCCTAATAACTGGCAATGTGCCATCTGCTCTGTGTCGAGGGGGGCTGAGCCTCTGAACACAGCAGAAAATTACACATTCTGAAGCCCCATTCCCACTTGGATCGAGGAGCATCCCACAGCTTGTGCCACACTGACAAGAGGCCATTGTGCAATGTCTGCTCCAGCCCCTGGCCACCGAGTGACAGCCATGAACAAGCTGTTTTGCACAACAAAGCAAATCCTGTGAAAACCATTTTAGAAGCCTGAAGCAGGACTGAGACGGGAGATATAATGATTTCAGTGTGTACAACAGATGGAGGCTGTAGAGCATGCAGTCACTAATCTATGGATTACAGACTCCCTAATTATAGGCTGACACTCACCATTTCTGAGAGGCACCACCAGCCGCGGGAGGGATCCTGCAGATCAGTGCTCAGCAGCCAAATGCCATGTTAGGGATAACTGGGAAAGGAACACAGAGTAGAGAATGTAACTCCACTAACTTCTTGCTTATTCGTGTCTTGGAATGCTGCATGGAGTTCTGGACTGATGCAGATCTTGTAAACAGGATGGGGAATTCTTGGGCCATTCAGATTTATAAATCACTGTATATTAAGACATGTTTTCCTCAATATTTAAGAGGAGCAAACAAAAACATGGTATATTTAAAGCAAGTCATCATGAACCAGCATAAGTATTTAAATACTAAACCAAGTATATTACAGCATTTGCCTGGCTGTATGAAATATGTGATGTGTTGAATTGAAGGCCATCAATCATGAGATTGGGATGTCTACATATCTCAGTACCTGAGGTGTCTATGCCACTGTGCCACTGAAGAATAGAATATTACTGCATGCCATAGCTGCTGGGAAGAATCTTGGCAAGCTGAGTTAAAAGCTGAAATTTAGTAAGTGAACCTCACTTGGCTCATAAGACAATGTTTGTTCTGAGAATAGTGTGCAGAGCTCTCATGCCAAGCCTGTATGTGAGCTAAAAGTCACACAAAACCACACAAAAAATTTACTGGATCCTGATCTTCAGAGGACATAAGGATTTGGGGAGAATGGATACTTATAAAACAAGGTGACTCACAGAAAGAATCTGTATATTGTAAAAAAAAAAAATTGCCTATCTTCATCTGATTTCCTTTAGACTCCTAAAGCTGAGTTGCTGAGTTAATGCATTCTTGTTTGATGTCCTACATGAAATCATATTATTAAGTGCAGAGGCACAGCTGACTGCTCCCTGGTTAGCACTTCCCCATTGCTACGGCAACAAACCACCCTGCAAGCCCCTGAGAATGGGCTTGGTCCTGTCAGATACTCCTCCTTCCCCAGGCCTGCCTGAAAAGCACTGGGGCTTCTTCCAGTCACAGCCAGGGCAATTTAAGCTGCTGTTGGCCATGCACTCCTCAGGTGCCAGGAAGTGAGAGACTGAGGAGGGAAAGAGAAGACAGGAATGGTAAGAGCACCAGACAGGTGGTGAGCAGGGTTAGGAACATCTTCAGAACAAACCCCATAAGGGCATAACTGGCCCAGCACAAACCCTCACCAACATCTCCTGCTGGAATATTTCCCAGAATATTACCTGGTGATTAACCTTTCCATGGGCTTTTTTGGAGCTGAACATCTCATGTCAGCTGAGTACTTTGAGTACTTCTCGAAGTAAGTACTTCTTCAGCAAGTGTGAAGAAGTCACTAGCAAGACTGTGTTTCCATTGTGCTTAAACCAGCAGGAACAGCTTAGGTGAGTGTTACTGCTCCTCATTTACAGAGGTGTGACAAAGATAACAGCCCAGCCTGGGCTGTTCTACCCACCAGGGAAGGTGAGTAGAAAACTGACGGTGAAGCATTCCTGCATGAGCCCTGTGCTCCTGTGTTGCAAACCCCTGGAGCTGGGGTGAAGGCCTGGATGGCGTGTGTCTGTGTTTCACATGTTAGTATTTGAGTGTGAAAAATGTGACAGGAAAGTTGTGATTTTACTTCTTTGGAGCTAAAATGGGGAAGGAGAAATATACTGCTATATGCCCACAAGACCCAAAGAAATCATGAGCTACTCTTGAAAAAAATCAGCCAAAAACTTCTTGATGAAATTGTAGCAGAAATAAAGACTGACTGCCTGTGAAAGGAAAAACTTGCCCATGCTTGTCTTTAGCAATAGTAAAATGACTGAAATGTGACATTGCTTCGGAAAGAGACTGAAAATGCTTCTGGAATTGGTTCCCTACCAATTGTCTAAACATATACAGCTCAGTTAATATATTAAAGAAATGCAACACAGTGTGTAGTGAAAGCAGCTAAACAAAAGCCTTTTCCATTCAGAAGAAACACAAGTTAGCAGTCTCACCAGTGAGGGGGGCAGACCATGTCTTGTGCCAGTGGTACCCACAGCTGTGCCCACTGATTTTCTTCTGAAATACTTCAACTCAGGATCCAGCAGCTAGACCCCAAGCTGGCTGAGGCTGCTGGTCAGTCCTTGGAGGGGAAGATACTTCTCTCCCTTCTAAAGGCACAGCAGAAACTCTTGGTATGCTTTCTTGCTGCAGTCTCCATTGAAGCTCTGCTGAAACTGCACCCACAGGTGAGCATCTCCTTAGGTGAGCTGCACATCTGCTCCTCAGAGGCTGCTGACTCCCAGGTGCTTTAAAGGCTCAGATCTGGAGCAGACTGTTTCCTTTATGAGCAAACTGCAATAGAAATAGAGTAAGGATCATATAGTAGTGCCTCCTTAATTTTTATTCCTTTATAATGTCCCTTATTAGCTGCATTTAGAGATTTGAATGGAAAAGCTTCTGAAACGGGAAGTCTCTTGTTTGTACGTTCTTTGTATGTTTTCAACTATATTAGAAGTTCAGTAATGTTAACCTGACACGAAACATATTTTACAAAACAGGATTATTCTGCCTTGCATGGTCCAGGGGAACATAATGACCTTCCCTTCCTGGAGACAGATAAAGGAGGTCTGAAAGCACTGCCTTTCCCCTCAGCAGGGAATTCACTGCCCTTCCAGAAACTTTGCTGGCAAAAGACAACAGTTTTCAACAGCAGTTTCCAAGTTAGGGATCTGAACTCCTGTCCAGGCCTGGAGAGAATACAACTGGATGTTTTTTAGGATTAATGGAGAGCACACACTGAAAAAGAAGGAGGGCAAATGGCAGATTTGGAAGTACTCAGCACACAGAAAAAACAGTCCATTTTCATTAGATACCTAAAAAAGTTTTTAGTGAATGAAACCTGTTACGTGTACTGGAGTTCAGGTACCCCCAGGCCATTACAGGTTCCAAAGTGATGCTCAGAAAGCATTCTGTGTCAGTCCATCCAGAACCAGCACACAGTTTCAAACAAGGCTGTTGTTTTTAGCCATAGCTAGAAAGCATTGGTCTTACACTTTCCCTGAAACACCAGAGAATTAAGGAGAAGAACAGCAATATCCACCAAGTGCTATAATAAAAAGACAACAACCTACAGCACTTTGGATTCCTTTACATCAGAAATAAAGTGACCATTTACCCAAAGTGCCTTCTTTAAGCCCTGGGTAAACCAGCCAGCACAGTTGCAGTTGCTGAAATGACAGGGCCTGTGAAAAAAACTAGAACATTGAACCTTGGCAGGAAAGACAATCCCCCATTTTCATATTTTCAGCACAGAAACTTCCAGAGGTCACTGTAGTATCTGTTACTTCTTATCAACTCTAGCCTGGGCACCGAATGAAGGAGCTGAATAATGATAGACAGTCACTTAGTCTCAACCTGTAATAACATTCCACAGATATGAAAACTGCTTGACCACCTGCATAGATTTGTGTCTGACACACACACACAGGTCCTCACTTCCATATCACAATGTGTACTTCAGAAATTGTGGAAAGGTAAAAGACAAACGCAGTGAAGAGGAAGAGCCACACTGCAAATGTCACCTGTCATGTTCTCACCATTTTCCTACACCAGAAATCAGTGGTAACAGGGCAAATACAAGGAAAAAGATTTTAGCTTCACAGACTGGCAGTTTGAAAAAAATTCTGAAATTCTTAAAATACTGTATGTTTTATGGGATGTACATTGAAGGCATCAGCACATCTGGGCTGCAGACTGGTTTCAAACTCACATTGAAATTCAGAGTTTATCAGGAACAGATACAGAATTCATGTGTTTCCCTAGGTAAATGACTAATATATTGCCCTTCACAATTTTTCAGCCCAAAACATCTCATTGTGTTTTGAAAGTCCACAGCCATTGACACTCCTAGCCTGCCTGTGCTCGATAAGGGGCCCACATCAAAGTGCTGCAATATGGACCCTAGGTTTCAGCCTCCCCAGAAAGAAAACATCTGGCTCTGTATCTGTTCATCAGTCTCTCTCTTTTTGCTCTTATTTTTTCCTTCTTGGTAAAATCTGTTCAGTGTAGAAACTAAGCACAATGGTATTTTGTGGTGCAGAGTTCCCTCACAAGGGGAAGGAGCCTGCGGTGAGATGAGTCAGTGCAGCTCTGCAGCTGCCTCTGGGACAGCACTCACAAGCCCTTGCTGGAGAACCAGAAGCAACTGAGATGGAAGAACCAAGCTAAAAGTTAGGAAAAGCCCCTCCAGCGTGAGCAAAGGTGGGTTTGAACACGAGCAGTGGGCTCATCTCTCCCGGCACAGCAAGGCCCATGGTACCAGGTTGGCACAGTTGGGTTTTACACATTAGCTAATGACCTTTTCCTGGCCCTGCTATTTTTCACCTGAACTACTGAAAATGAAGATGTAGCCGGGGTCATGGCAAGCAGAGGTTCTAGTTTCTTCAAGACATCAGCCACTCCAGTTTAGAGAATATGGTTTTCCTCTGAAGAGACAGCAAACGGACTGCTAGGCAAGGAGACTTCCAGTCAGAGCCTGGTCCTTTTGCTACTGGCACAGTGAAGATGCTTTTGTCATGGGTTATGCCAGAGGTTAGAGGCTGTGACAGGAAATATGCACAAACAGCAGCCCTGCCAAGATACATTTCATTGCTTGCTTCCTCACAGTCACAACAAGCCATACAACCAGCCAACCACAGTTCCTTTCAATCCACTGTAATTCTACTCTGTTGATATCTAATTACTGATTATAGGCATGCAATCAGTGGCATGTAATCACTCATCTCTAGATACACCACCTGGTTTTGCCATAGGGCATCACTGTGCTCTCCTGCAGCTATGGACAGGGAGATTGAACGCAAAACCGCTCCAGGTCAAGTGCAACACCATGGAAACAAGAAAATCTCAGCTTAGACCCCAAGTCCTATCCAGGAATAAAAGTGGGCACAGAGAGGACAGGCTAGAATGAGAGGCAGTCACAGCAACAGGATGACTATTGGGGCATTGCTATACTCGTGCCATGCTGCCTGCATTTCCAGTGGGGATGCTCATTTTTAACAGCAAAGGTAGGATTCTGTTTTAGGCCCTTACTGTGCCCGTCACATACTCCCCATCAACAAATGTGTAAAGCAAGATCAGATGATTTTCTGAATGACATACAGAGTTGAGGTGGGGAACCCCATGATGTGCAGAGCAGCCTGGAGGATCACAAAGGTCTCTTCTGACCTGATATGTCCAAAAACTTTGAAAGTGGAGCATGGTGATGGAAGCAAAAGTCGCTGGCCCTCCTAGGGCTCTTTGGTCACCTGACCATCATGAATGTGCAATTTCTTGGGGCCTGAAACAACTCACCCATCTGTGACCTCTGCCTTTAAATGTAAGATAAGCACTTTTTTGTCACATTTGTCTCTTTCACTATTTCTTCTGGTTTTGTCCTTAGCCTGACATTTCCTGAGGCACACGAAATGCAGTGTTGGAGGCTGTCCTGACATTGCTGCAAGAATGAGTCAGCAGAACCACCCTATTTATCTCCTAACCCCAGTAAATCATGCAGAGAGAAGGCAGCTCTAACTTTGCATGAGACAAATGACTCCAACTAATTTCACCGTGGCTACTGCCATACTTGTAATGAAGTTTTATCAGGCCCTACAGGAAGCACATGGGGATGAAGAAATTGGTGTGAACCTGCTACTTACCCTTCTCCAGCTGAACCTGCAGACCTTAGAAGCAAATGAGCTATGAAACCAGATGCACATTTATCATGCTAACAAAGTTATGCTGACACTGTGTCCATTCCATGTGTAATTTAAGATCTGCTGCCCCCAGGCTCACAAGAGAAACAGTGTAAAGCCATTTTGTATTAACTTGACATCAAGGAAGGAAATGTCCTAACTCAGGACACAGCTCTCTTTTGCTGGAGCTTGTGAGCACTGGTGAAGGAGAGGGTCAAATCTCATCTAATGTCAACAGCCTGTTCCCTTCAAATAACAGTGCATTCTCCAAATCTAATGAGCATGGTGGTGGATATTTACTGTTGATGCTGCTCAATAAAATATAGCTATAGAACTTAGGACTGTGTTTATTCTTCACTAGCAGCCTAAAACAAAAGTGGATTTCACCTTTTTAGTGAGACAAAGGAAACACAAGAAGATCTGAACCTCTTGGTGTGTGGTCAGCCTCTAGTGGCACAGGCAACATTACATGAACAAGAAGCCAAAATTTATGACAGGCTTCACTTTAAAAAAAAATTCCTGTTTTGTTTTTGTAATGGACAGAATGACATTGATAGAGCACCTGGGAACTGGGAACCAGTAGAGAAGTTTGCCCACAGAGGATGCAGAGTTTATCCAATTAAGAAGCTGCCTGCTGGCCTGGCAAAAGAATCAGCAAAATCACCAGAAAATACCCAGCAGAGAACAAAAGTGCCTTGGCAGCAGCAGGCAAGGTGTCCTAATATGACTTCTCCTTTGCTGTTCGAATGATTCAGTTGGCAATTTGAAGTCCCCTTCAAATATTTAAAAGATAGCACTTAGGAAGTGTGCAGCCTCACAGAGAAAATGCTTCAGAAAGTCACAGGACATGTGGTGCCTCTCCCTGGCTGCTGGGCAGCTATCTGTGCATTCCCCTGCACAGGTACCCACAGGGAACCAGCTGGGGCTCAGGCAGCAGATGAGGAGAAGAACAAAGGACCCAACATGGGGCTGAGTGCACAGAATAAGAAAATTACCACCCCAGACAGGGTGATTATGTCCCATCTTATGAACTAATCCTTTTACAGGAAGGGATTTGTCTCAAGACCATTTCCAAGAAGGCTGCACCACTCCCTCCATTCATAACTACTGCAGTTCAACCCATAACCTGACTGATTTCCATTTCTAAGTGCTGCTTGATGAAAACAGCTCTTACTCAACTTGAAAGGTGCAGTCTAGTCAGATGTAAATTAGAAGCTTGCCACCACAGAACATAATTTCCCATAAAATAAATACTGTTGCCTGAATCAGAGTACTAGCTTACTTCTTTTCTTTCCAGATATGACCAGCACAGCCCATCTGGCCAGCTCAGCTCAGGTCCCTGGATCATGGCCTCGTGTTCTGGGGTCCAGACGTGAAGGCAGTCCTTGAGCCATCGAAACACCCCACGGGGCTAATGTTTTGGCTCTGGCAGCACCCACACAGGTGAGTTCAAACCTGCCACCTCCATCCTCCCTGGGCTCATGCTGGGGAGACAGCCTTTCTGTGGGATCCCCTCCCTGATCCCTGTCTCTCATCTGCTTGGCAGAGAAAAGCCATGGGAGATCTGGTTTGTCAGCAGGATCTGGAGATGTAGCACTCGTGACTGAAAAGCATTATGTCAACTAGCATATAAACATGTGATTTAAAGGAAAAAATGCTTAATTACAGGAGACAGGCATTTGGTCATTGTATAATTAGAAGCTTCAAATCTGATCTGAGATACATATATACAGAAGTATGAACTGCTGAACTAGAGACCTTACAACATGTAACAAAAGAATCTTAAAAGCGAATGGCAACTTGAGAAATAAAAGCAAGAATTGCCTTTTATACAGTGAATAATTTCCGTGGAAGGTCAAATTTTAAAGCCTTCTTAGAAGAGCCCCCATATTCCTTTACTAGTGCAGAAGATTTCACTGCAACAAGGCACTAGGAAAGATAAACATTAGAATAAGGATTTGAATGAATATTGCTATTAAAGTACAATACTGAAACTTTTGCACATTTGCAGGACCAGACAAAGGCCAGGCCCTGTTCCAAGGAATTTTAATTCCCCATAGTGCTATACAACCATATGGAGAGGTCCCAACCCAAACAAGGGGTTCACTCTAACTTCACCATGGTTAGTGCACAAGGCCACGGGGCAGTCTGTTGCTCCAGAGCGCACTTTTTGTCCTGAGAAAGGCTCACAGCCTCAAGTGCTATTACTTGGCAACTAGAAGGAGAAGGCTCTGCTTGCTGTCTAAAGTATTCTGTCCACCCCCTCTGAAATCAGCAGATGTGTCCATTTCTCCCTTACTAGGGGCAGGGCTGGCCAAGATGGTTTTCAGCTTCTGCTGAATGGATCCAGCTAGCAGCAGGAGGAGAATAAATTAATTCATGCTAAGGCAGTCCCTTAGGAAGGTGAAGGCCTGGTGGGCAGCCGCCATCTTGTGTCCATTGGAACAGCCCTGGTGGGCATCCAGCTCCAGAGGGAGAACATTTGCCAAGAGAGCAGCAGTAGAATAAACTACAGAAAAAAAAATAAATCCTTTTGGCTATTTGAAAGGGTATTTAATTTCTTAGCTGCCTGGCACTGTGCTGTCCCTGCACCTGGAGTGTGACAGTGCCATGTCCCTGATTGGGGAGCAGTTCTGTGAAGCCACAAAGCCAGGGCAGGTGCATATTTTAGTTCACATACGATCACAAGAACAACCACATTTAACCCTCTCTGGTGCTGCTTTAGAAAAAGTAAGAGTAGATAACAGAGCACTGTGTTCAAGTAACTCAGAATATGGTGACACACTCTGTTGATCTTCAGTGCACCTCCTCCTCCTAACCCCTTCAGATCTGGATAATTAACTGAATTCTCGGTCCCTGTATATTGTTCCACTTACACAGAGGAAAAAAGGGACAAAATTAATGACACTGGTACAAGCCCAGACACAAAAGCAGAGCACTTTCGGCCTGCCAAAGGAAGGAAACAATCCCAGACCGTTTCCTCCCTCAGAACTTCAACCCTCTGTCAGACAGCGCCCACAGACTCTCTCACGATCAAGAACACCGCTAAGGCTCAGCCTTGGCTGTTCTGCTGCCTCGGGCCTCCTGCACTGGGAATGAGTTCTCACCTCACCCTCTCAGACTGTCGGGGGACCCGGGGGAGGCGGGAAAGTGACCGGGGCCGGGGGGGGAAGCCCTTTCCCGCCCGCCCCTGCCCCCCCGACGGGCCCATGCCCCTCGTTAGCGATCCCACCCCCCGCTCCGCCCCTCCGAGCATCCTCCCCCGCCCCGTCCCGCCCCGTCCCGTCGGGCCATGGCGGCTGGCGGGCATCGGGGCGATGAGGAGCTGCCGGTGTACCTGGCCCGGCCGGGTACGGCCCAGGCGGTACCGCGGCAGAAACGGGGCGGCCTTTTTTGTAGCGTCGAAGGCGCCTTTGAGAGTAAAACCCTCGACTTCGGAGCGCTAAAAGTCGGGCAGCGACGACCACCAAAGACCCCCGAGCCTGCCCCGGACCCTGGACGTGATGCGGACGCCGGAGAGATCCGCGTTACCTCCGAGGAGGAGCAGCCCCAGGAGCGGGAAGCCGCGGACGACAGGGTAGGAGCCGGGGGGGGGGGGGGGGGGGGAGGCTGCGGACAGGGGAGGGAGCGGTCTGTGCTCGCCCCCGATCCCGCAGGAGCCGCGGTGGGTGCGGGGCCGGTTGAGGGTCCTGTTCTTGAGGGGCGAGAGGGGCTTTGTTGTGCCTCTCCCTCTCCCCCTCCCTTCCCCCCCGCCCCCCCCCAGGCGTATGGGGAATCCGGGTGGACATCCCCCGGGGCTGTGTCGGGGTGTCTGGCTTCAGTTGCTGCAGTTGCTCTTTTTATACTTAAAGCCCCCCAAACCAAACAAAAACCACAAAAAAACCGCGCACCAAAAGGGTGGTTTTGAAGCTGTTACTTCACACCAGGCAGAGCCGTATCTCGCCCTGACACGGATGAGAGGCAGTGCGGGACGTCTTCTGGGTCTGTGAGTGGCAGGCACAAAGTTTCTCAGCTTGTGCCAGACCCGAGGTAATAATTCGTAGGATCATAGAATAATTAGGTTTGGAAGGGACCTCATCCAGCTCCACAGCGTAGGTCCTTCTGCCAGAGGGTGGGGTGTTTGCTTTTTTGGTTCTGGTCCCATTTACACCAGTGTGTATTTGGCAGGAAGACAATTAAACTAATGGTGCTGAGAGAATTCCTCAGCTGGGATTTCAGTGAGCTTGTTGCTCATTTGCATACTGGCGGGCCTGTTGGGCAATGAGGTCATTTTGGGCTGAACTTTTCAGAAAATGCTCATCTTAAGGGCTTTCAAGGGTGAGCTGGCTAAATTAATAAAATGTGAGGGTTTTCTTAAATTGAAGCAAAAGTCACTGAAGTAAATAGCGAATCTGCAGCTTAGCCTGGAGAAGTGGTGTGGTTGTCTCAGGGTTCTGCAGGGACCTCAGCTTGCGTCTGGACCTTGATGCTCTGCAGACCTTTGAGGTCACCCCAGAGTCAGGTGGGAGCAAGAGAGGGAAGTGCAGTGACTTGGCCTGTCTTGGTTTTGGGGAGAAGCATCAAACTGCCCTTAATGTCTGTTGCCTTCTGTAGGAACTTCTAGCTAGGCAAGTGGTTGCTTTGAAAATTTTTCACTGCACTTTGATTTCTTCATCCTCTGCTTTTTGGTTTCTTAGTGGCACACTTTGGTTCCTGTTCCTGAGCACTGCACCTTCACAGCCCGTTTTACAAAGTCAGGAACAAAATTAACTTATTTTTCTCAGTACCAACTTTGTCCATATGCTTTGAATAGCAGCTGCAGAACCGTCAACTGCATTAACAATTTTATGCTGCTGCTTGTTGGAAAAGAAGCAGAAACTCACAGTGGCCTGTCTGCAGGCTTTGCTGTGAGCTTTTCTCTATTAGCTGTACTAAAAACTGGAAACAGTCTTGTTCCCTTTTAAGGTCTTATGTAGCCTCTTATCTCTAGAGTTTTGTAGCTGAGGTTTTCAACAGCTCCTCTCTTCCTGGTGATTTCTGCTCCCAGATTTCTTCCTCCAAGGCTTTTCACCTGATAAGCATCAGGAACCAAACCCTTTTTATCTGCACGTCTTGCCTAAGAAGGTTGGAAGCTTACTGTATGTGTTCTTTTGTGTGGAAGGAATCATATGACTTGGGACTACAGCTTTCAAGCTTCAAAGTGTCCCAGAGCATGACAGTCCCAAAGGGAAATGCCCATCATGCCCACTGAGGCACCCTGACTGGCCACAGAGGGTTTGCTGGTGTTGAACCACAGATTCAGAGCACACAAAGGCTCTTTTGTCAAAGCAGATTAAACTTCTTTGAATAATTTCACATATTGAGAAACAGAGAGAGGCATTAAGTCATCTACCCTTGTCCAAGCATCTCTTTTATTAGGAAAGCTGTAAGTAAGACACTTTTTTTTTCTTTTTTTTTGGTAATGGCATTAATTCAATGCAGCATTAATTAAATGGCATTAATTAAAGCAGCAGCGTTTCCACAGGAAGACAATTGCAGTATGTAGCTGCCCAGTGATAACCTGTGGTGTCATACAGCCTGCCAGGGTGATAGAGGAGGACCTGCCTGGGTGGGCACTGCCACATCCCAGTGCCCAATCCTGGCACAGGACTCAGCCCAAACAGATGTGCCTTTCAGGTGCTAAAAGCAGGAGCTGCTTTCCCTGGAACAGGAATCTGCTGCAGCAAGGGTTGTTGTTGTTGCAGAGCACTTGAGAGGAGGAATAGTGTTGGTGGAGCAGATTCTGCTCTGATCTAGACCATTTGCAGACACCTCATTTAACAAGAGATATTTATCTTGGCCCAGGTGTCTGTCAGTAATAGCCTGGAGAACTTTCCTGCAGCTTTCTTAGGAAGCTGACGTATCTTTCTTCTAACCAGAGTGGGCCACAATGCTTCCTTTACTAAAATGAAGTCAAGCAGAGCTTCTCTGTAGGTCTCAGGCAGCACCCTCTGAATTCCTGTGGTAGGGATGCTCACAAAGGACTAGTAATGTGTCAGTAGGTACTGGAGAGCTGCACTACTGGGCATGTGTGAGGACACGTGGCTTTGAGGAGAGGGGAAGGAGCTTTGTGCTTTGTGCCCAAGAAGAAGCTAAACCAAGAACCTGTGGGAGCCTTCTCCAGACACCTCCTCATTGCTCAGCCCTGTAGGGATGATGCTGCTGTTCCATCCCCCTGTACAGGGACAGGGGCTCTCAGCTCACCCCAGACAGTTTGTCTGTTCTGCTGCATGGTTCTGCAGTGAAGTCGTCATTTCCAAGGCAAACTGGCTGTGATCCCACAAGCAGGGATCACAGCTTCACCACAGGCTGGGGAAGCTCCATCAAGAAGGAGGAGAAGTAGAAGCAGAAGGAGAAGGAGAAGGAGAAAGAAAAGAAAAAGGCTCCCATGCTATGAAGAAGCCAGGAGTGTGAGGGACAGTCCCCAGCAGTAAGAGCAGGTGAGGGTCCATGCCTTCAACAAGAGCTGCTGGAGGCAGCCAGTGCCACAGGTCCTTCCTGTGTCCAGCTGTGTCATACCATCCAGATTTGGCTTGTGACATACCTTGGAAGACACACAGGGCTGCCTCGTGTGGAGAAGGAGGCTTGAACTAACTCAATTCTCCCCGAGTTTTTCTGACACTTGCAGAATGTGCTGTGACTTCAGCATTTAGCTTATTTCCATTTCCAGTGCTGGGGAGCAGCAGCACCCACCAGCTGCAGCCCTGCCCTGCCCAGTGAACTCTGCCTGATCCAGACCTTGCAGTTATACACTGCCTTTTAGCACAGTTTAAAATCCTGCCCCTGTGGGAGGGATCATAGACCACTTGGACAATGTTGATTCATAACCTCAGGATCACCCCTTTCAGCAGAGAGCTGAACAGCTTTTTGCTTTGGTTTCCTTCTCTTTTTTTTTTTTTTTTAAGAGGAGAATGTGGAGTTACATCGTTTCTGGTATTTCTACAAACAATAGGAACAAACCCAAGCCACTGGACTAGTTCCCACAATGCAAACACGACAGTTAAACTCTATATTATAATTCATAGAGTTTGATGCTAAATACTCTTTATTGAAAAAAGTCCTGCACTTTTTTTCATATGTTTTTTAAGAAATCTGATGCCTGAAGCACAATAAGAGGTCAGCTCTCTGGCTGCTCATTCTGGGATACAGATCATTGCCACCAGTTTTGTGGGCTGGCAGGGCGTGCAGGATGAGTATTTCTTATTGTCCCAGCAATAACCTGGGACACCCGGTGTTCAGAGGGATTCTGGCCTAGTGGTTTAGAAGGGGCCTATGTGCAGGACAAGGAGTTCTTTTTTATGTTTGTGATAGGGTTTATAATGCTTTTTACCGTTGCGAAGTGATAGCCCAAAAGACTCTTCTTTTGAAATAAAAAGCTGGTGATATTTTTTCTCCACGTTCAACAACTGATAATAGATCACCCAGCATGCCATAAAGTACACCACAGGTGAGTTGCTCTAGCATCTAGCCCATTGCAGCAGGTACAAGAGGTGATGATTCTTTTAATGCTGTAATTTTTTCCCTGAGGTTATCAGCAAGACCTGATACTGCATCAGGAAAAGTCTGGTTTTGTGACTGGCTTCCAGAGTAGCTGTGATTGCTTCTCCCCATCCAGAGACCAGCAGTGTGCTTGTGCAGGGGGGCTGCCTCAATAAAAACACCCTCAGCAGGACAGAGCATCCCCGATGCCACAGCTTCTGGGTGATGAAGCCCAGCAGAGTACGAGGGGCTTCTGTCCCTGCCAAGCTTTGGGATGAGGCTTAGAACTGGCTCCCTGATGTCTGTGGTTCTGGCAAAGGGTGTCACAGTGGTGTCACCACAGCCTCCTGGCAGGTACCATTCGACTGAAACATACTTTGTGAGCCAAACAAACTGTATGAGCCACACAGACATTTATTTTTGTTCTCACAAATTTGTGTTACTTTTGGGATGCCCATTTTAGGAAAGACAGGAAAACAATGAAAAATTAGGAGGAGTAGCTGAACGTTTTGAGTTTTGTGAGGCGAGACTCACTGGTTTCTCACTTGGAAGAGGCTTTGTTGTGTTGGGATCTCCTCTAAGCATTTTTTATGAACATAGCTGAAAGTGTCAAACACAAACTTCAGTAGGTTTAAAGTGAAATGAAACATTGTGGTTTGGCTGCAGCAAAGTAGTTGACTCTGTCCAAAATCTTTTCCTTTTCTTTTTATCTAAGAGGTCAGTACAGGACAGAAAACCCCAGCTCTGCCTCTGCTGTGTGGGAACAGTGATTTTGTCTCTGACCCATGCCAGATGTGCCACTGACAAGGTGGATGAGGCTTTTGGGGCTGTTTCATTGGCAGGTGGGCACTGCCAAGACATGGGTCTTCAGGAGGATTCAGCAGAGTCCTGAATTGTAGCTCAGCAGCTTTTCTGTGTCAGTCAGCTGCTGCTCTGCTCTTCGTGCACCACAATCAAGGGAAATTGTCTGGGGCTTTAAGGGAAGGTGTTTGAATTGCTGAGGGGGAAGCTGTGTGCATCCGTGGTAGAAGCTGCTCTTCTCCAGTATCCTCTTGACTGGAAGGAGAGGGACAGTGTGTGTGCAGGTTTCACTGTTGCTGTGAATCCCATTTGGTGTTGTGAATCCCATCTGGGGAGGAGCAATCCCAACATGGTCTTGAGGACTCGGAGGTGTGAGCCAGGATTGAGAGGAGATTCAGCTCTGGGAAGTGCAAGCAAACAGACTTAGAGAAGGACTGTAAAATGTAGGTGCCATTGCAAATGGCCTCAAAACAAAGGGGGTGGGACCCAGAAAAGTAATTCCATATGTGTGGCTGGCTCTTCAGAGATGGTCTGGCTGAGTGCAAAGCTGGTCACTGATGGTCAGCTCTCATCCTGAAGAAAATCATGGCAGAGATCCGCTAGAGCTGCATTTGCTGTTGCTTTCCATTGTTGCCTCTGCAAAGAGGTGGAAGGCAGGGAAGGTTGATTTTTCTGCTGGGGAGCAGTTGCTATGGATGGCTGGAGGAAATGGGAGGAAAAAACAGAAACCAAACACACTGACAGCCTTCCTGGAGACAGGGCTGAGAAGCTGGAAAATATAGCTGGACCTTGGATGGTTGAGCTGTGCTGGCTATGAGCTGTGGGTCAGATCCAGCAGCATCTTTCCTCTCTTTCTGTGGGGAACAGCCAAGCTCCATGACACAACAGGCAGGTTTGGAGCTGGCAATGGGTGTTTCCATTCAGCTGAGGGTGGAAAAGAAGCAATGCTGAGTGGAGAGCTCAGACTTTCCCAGTCCTCCTTCTGCAGGTCAAAGGGGTAAGGGGGGTGTCTGTTTCACAGAGCAGGGCTGGCCCTTTGCACCCTGAGGGAACTGAGTCATTCCAGTGGAACTTGTGTAGCCAAAACTCACCTGATGGAGGGAGGCAAGCCTGTAGTGGAAGCCATCCCCATCCAGACTTGGCGTTCTGTTTCACCAGGGACAGCATTTTGGGGTACCTGGGGAGCTGCCTGCAGGCTGCCTGTGGGGCACAATGCCTGAGGTCTTGGTAGAGTTGGTAAAGTGAGCTCAGTTTCCACAAAGAAGCTCCATAGAAGTTGTGTGTCAGTGGAGAAAAGAAGTAAGAGGTTGTGCCTTTCAGACCACGATGATGTAGCTGAGCCTAATAAAAATCCTGGTTTTCAACATACAAATGAACAAAGCGAGGAGGGACCTGAATTTGGCTCAGATCTTCCCATCTTGTCAGAGGCTGGTGTGTGAGGAGAGAGACAGAAGGGACTGAGCTGCAGCACCTGCTCAGGTTTTAAGCCCTTGAGCCCTTGAGGCCACTTACAGATTCAGTTTTTTCCACCACATACCCTTAAGTTCTGCAAGACCAGGGCCACCACCTTCTTGCTGTCATGTTTCTTTCTCTTCCCTTTTTTCCTAATGTAAGTTCTGGAGTGAGCCTGGCAGCGTCCTGCTCGCCTCTGGCCTGCCTGGTTTCTCCAACCCTCCTGGGGAGGAAAGCCAGCCCCAGGAAAGAAAAAACACCTGTCAAGTCACCCAACACAAGGGCACTTCATTGCTCTGCAGGATCAGGCTGTAATTGAATTAACTGGCCTTGAAGCAGCAGTCACTCGTGTACACATATTAGCATATTCCATTTGACATGTTTGGTTTCAACTTCATTTATTTCTGGCAAGGAGGGTGTTATTTTTTTTTCTTTCCTATTTTTCTTTCTTTCTTTCCTTTGAAGGGTATGTAGCTGAAGCCTGGCTTTTCCAGCTGAAGTGTAGTTATGTGGTGGGTGTCCATTTAATTGTTCTGAGAGGCAGCTGCTCACAGTCCATGGGAGCAAGCCCTGACTGCAGGCAGATGTCCCTGGGAGGAGCAGTTCTGATATGGTGGTCCTGAATCCCCTGCCTGCTGTTTTCTGGGGTTGGGTCTCCTTTGTGCCTCCAAACACTGACTATCCAGAGGTGAGCTTGCTCCAGAGAAACGGACTGGCCCTGGAATTGCTCTGACTTCTAGTCCTTGATAAGGCTGCTAGTAGTTTCTTGAACAGTTGTCCACCCCGAAGTCAGTTTGGAGAGGTGATGGATGTGCTGTGGTAATACAGCTGGAGTGGCAGTCACAGCTACTGCTGTTAATGTAGTGGTTCCTTGAGAACATTAAATGCTGACCAAGGAGTTTACTTTGTTTCAGGCCATATATCTGATTTCAGTTATGTTTCTGAGGAGGTTATGAGCTGCAAGAGTATTGCCATTTTTAAGTAACTTTGAAATTGATCCTGCTTCCTGTTGAGAATGTTTTGAAGGATGCAAGTGGCACCTCACTGGCTGCATCTGGAGGAGGACCTATGGAAAACAAACTCTTCTTCCATTTTGAATGTTTTGTGGAGCATGTTCTACTGTGTATTTGTGTGTGTCACATAGCAATCAGGAGGAAAGCACATCTCTTCACAGGAAGGGTCTGAAGTCACTGTGCCTGGCCAGCATCCAAGGGGCTGATGCAAGCTCAGCTCTTGAAACTATCCAAGTCAGCAGAATCTGTCTGCTTTGTAATTTATCTATTATTAACTAATTAATTGCTACTCCAGATAAAGCAGCATGGCCCCACCCAGCACAGAAAGATAAACTTTCTGGAAAACAGTTGAATAAAGTTTCAGGAGGTTTGGTGACAGGGATTAAAGGGTCCTTATTATGTCCAGACCCAGCCACTCTGATTTCAGTAGAGGCCAGGACCTGTTCTGGAAGCATCATAGCACTTACAGACACATCCCTGCCTGTGGATGCACCAGGGGGCTGGGGAGGAGGCAGTGGTCCAGCTGGGCCAAGCATCCTGGGCAGTTTTGCAGATGCCCTTGAAGTCCAAGCAGTAATAAGTGTGTTATTGAGAAGCTGCTGACTTTCACTTCAAGCTGATGAAAGCTTTTTGGGGTTAGAATAAATCTGTATCCAGTAAAATGCTCTAACAGCCTCCAGGGAAGCACACATAGCATGATAGACTAGGTGAATAATAAAAGCTTTGGGCTGGGTTACTGAGCCAGCAGAGACGTCAAAGGTTGTGTTGAGGGAGGGCTGCCATAACCAGTCTGCATGCTTCAACCCTTCAGCAAGGACGTGTTCTTAACACCATGAAGTGTGACCCTCCACTAACCCCCAGCAGCAGAGCAGAAGCTCCAGGCAGCCCATGCTGCCATCACCCACTTTCCTGGAGCTTCGTGGTAGTCAGAGCTGGCTGCAGCCTCAGGGATTGTGCTGTGAAGATGCTTGGTGAATGGAGCAGTGGTGAGCAAGCATTCCCCAACCACTGCAGACCACAGCTGGGTTCTGTTTGGGGACATGAACCAAAGGGATGGATGGGTGCTGATCACCCAGCTCGTTTTTCTAGCAGGAGATAGAAATTGGATTGACAGTGATGCCAGTGCTGGATGTGGATGTGAGATTTGGGTAGTGGAGGACACTAGCTGCTGCCTGGCTGTGGGGTCTGCAGGGAGATCTCGGTGATTCAGATCTCTGCCTGGTAGAGGAGCTGCCAGCCTGGGAGAGGCCAGCTCAGGCCATGGCTCTGCAGGGCAGCTCCTGCCAGCAGCATCTGGGGTCGTGTCGGACTGGAGAGGGCAGACAACTGCTTCCCACCATAGCACAGCTCCAGTCCTGTCCTGCCCGCTGTCAATGCAGTCCCAGACCAACATCGTTTGTCCTGACACCCCCTGGGTACAGGTAACCAGCCCTGCATTCAAACCTTGCTGCCATCCCGTGGTGTCTACACAGGACACAGCATTCTCGGAGTCAGATGTGTAGGGCATTTTAAAAATTTATTTATTTATTTATTTATTTTAATATTTCCAATTCCTGTGCTCGTCGGAGAGTTTCAGGTGATGGTGATCCAGGTGCACTCTGGCGGTACTGTCATACCCGTTCTGTTAGAAATCTCTTTCCTTTTCACTCACTATTAGAACAGGGAAGCGTTTCAGCTGGCGAAGAGCCCGCTATCGGCTGCGGGCTGTGCGGGAGCCTGGTACCAGGTGCGGTGCCCGGTGCCCTGTGCCCGGTACCAGGTGCCCGGTGCCGGATCCTGGTACTGCGGCGCCCCCTGGAGGCGGCGGGCGGGCTGTGGGCGGGGCGGGGCTCGGTCCGTCCCCGGTGGCTCCGGGCGCGGCGGGCTCGGTCTCGGCTTTGTGCGGAGCCGACGCGGAAGGGAGGGCAGCGGCGGCGGGTCGGGCCGTGCCGGGCGGGCGGTGCCATGTCGTACCAGGGCAAGAAGAACATCCCGCGCATCACGGTGGGTGCCGCGGACCGGACCGGACCGGGCGGTGCCGGTGCCGAGCGCCCCGGGGGGCGCGGGGCGGGCGGGGTGGCGGTGCCCGGTGCCGCGGGTCGGACCGGGGCGGCTGTGTCGCGCAGACAAAGAGCCTTAGCCCGGCTCCGGTCGCTCAGGTGTCTCGGCTATGCCGGGCGCCCCAGGCTGGGCAGAACCGCACCCCGACGGGCTCAGCTCCGGCCGGAGCCGCCTCGTCGGTCACCCGGCCCCGCAGCCCATCGCACCGGAGGGTTTGCTACGGGCGGGGAGCGGGTGCCCGCTTCCCCAGGTCAGTCCGGCTGCCCGTCGGGCCATCTGCACGCACGGTGCCGCGCCCCGAACCCACCCTCCCTCTCCGCATCAGGTGCAGCGGTCGGGGCTGTGCCGGCGCAGCTGCCCCCGCACCGCGCCCACCGCCACCCGGCAGCGGCCGCGTCAGCTGAAGGCGCGGGGACCCCGCGGTCCCGCTCCATGCTGGTTCCCTCTGCGGGGCTCTCCCGACCGGCCCTGCCGGTGCCTCCTGCTGCCCGGTGCAGCCGCTTTCCCCGGGCCCTCCCCTGAGGCGGCTGCTTGGGGCTTTCTTCTGGGAGCGCAGTCAGGTCTTTCATCTTGTTGATGGCTTTTCTCTGGCTTCACGTAGCTCTTGTTTTTCCTCCAGAGGACAGCTTTGGGCCCTTGAAGAGAAAGGAAGAACAAAGCACTTGGATTTCATTATTCTTTTTAATGTACAGCTGTGAACAAAATGGTCCCAAAGAAGCACACAGATCATTACCTCTATGAAGAGAAATTCCTTTGTCAGCCTAGATTCAATTGTGTTAATAAGCAATATTGCTGCTTTATGCATCCTGTCTTTTCTGTGTCCCTAGACCCACCATGGTGACAACAGCATTACTGCTGCAGGTGGGATTTCTCCCATTGTCTTAGGATTTTTCTACAAGGACCTTTATGATGTGCTTTGCTGATATGCAGGGCTTGTTCTTGCTCCTCTGGGATCTGTCAGGAACTTTCTCACCTCAGTGGCAATCTAATGCCATGACTTTCTTTATTTCTCTCTATGAAATCCTTTCCGCTGCCTGCTGAAACTGAAAATGCTGGGAGTGAGTGATGTCTGGTGTCTGTGTAGCTGACATTACAGGTAACTGTCTCCTCTGTCTTCTGATGCTTGGTGAAGATCCTCTAGGACTCACTTCCCCTGTTGAGCAGCATTATCATGTCCTGGTTGGGGTGGAATTGCTCTGGAATTCTGGTCTGGAATTCCTGCACCCATACTCTGAGACTCAAGCAATGAAATGAAGTCAGGTGTTGAGTGGTCTTCTCTGAATAGAGTGGCACAAAGACAATCTTGGCTATGGTGTCTTCCCTAGAACAAAGCTGCTTCTGTCCCTTTCTACAGATTGTTTATTCCTTTTTCCTAGATTTCTGCCCCAGAATCTGTTCTTGCTGGTCAGGACTCACAGGGATGTCTGGGGATGGTGTGTTGTCAGCTAAGTGGTGTTTGCTGGCAGACAGATATTCAGGGCTGTGTTGAGCTGTTAGGATATAAGGTATCATGGTTGGACAGAGATCTGGAGCATGGCTGTATATAAGGAATTACGGGAGCCACCTCGTGCTGGCACGTGTCTCACCTTTGGATCTCAAAGCTAATAGCAGTGAGTGTGACTGAGCCCATGAGTGGAGGGAGCAGTGCCTTCCTCACTGCTGTCACCTGAGCAGTAGGCAGGGTTGGCTTTTGGAAGGATGTACTGCAAATTTGATTATTTTTACCTCCTGACAACTATTTGAGCTGCCTAGTGTGATTCTGGTGACACAGAAACACACCTTCCTGGTCCCTCTGGTACTCAACAGTGCTACTGTCAGAATTCATAGTTTCTGACAATAACATCTGAAAACTCACAGTTTGCCTGGTTTATCTGTCTCCAGCAATTTCTGTTTTTTTCTAGGACAGCCATTTTAGTGGAGAAGCCACGAGCATGGGTGAGGGGTGTGAGAAATAAATTGCTGTGGGAGTTAGTCCCAACCTGGACTGTAAAAGCAAAGTCAAAAGCTACATGTGACAGTGTGACAGGCATGACTGTGGCCATTGAAGGAGGACTGGGGGAGTATGGGCATATCTGTTGGGTGTGATGTGGAGAAAACATGGGGAGGGAAGGTTAGCTGAGCCTTTTGGCTTTCTCTGTGATTGCCTCATCAGCTTGGTATGGAAGTGTTGCTCTTCACTGTGCCTTAGGTTGTGCACAGTGCCTCAGAGAACAGTAAACGTATCGTTACTTTTCCAGATGTGTGCTGGTGCTGGGATGCCCAGCTCAGGAGAACAGTAATTTCAAACCTTCTGTGTCTATTGAGTGACTTTTTATTAGTTCCAAAATACTTCTTCTCCTGCTATCCGCAGTATGTTTTTCTATCCCTGGAGACAGATTGCTGAGAGACTTTAGTGTGGAAATGCCTTGCCGTTCACAAAATAACTGTTAACAGAGCAGTTGGTTGAATCAAAATCACCCAGTCTTTGTGCTTTTGTCACTTAAACCTTTCCTATTACAGGTAGACTGGAGTTGCCATGTTTTTTCTTGGTGGGAGCCACCCTGCCACAGCCCACAAATACCATCTTTGTGATGTCTCTGGTGCCTCTAAAAGTGGTGAGGTCTGTATGGGGATGGCAGATATGTTGTATCACCTACAAGTGGGATAAAAGCCTCAGTTTCTGATTAGACAGATTTTGGTAGATGTTTCTTACCATGCCCACATACTGTTGGTGAATCACCAAGGGTAGCTGGTGGCTGTCTGTCTGTTCCTGTTATTCCAGCTTGGATTTTTCAATGATGTGTAGTGCAGTGTAGGAGAAGACATCCAGCCACTGATGAAACAGCATTATAACTAGTGGCCCTTCTTTTACAAGAAGGGAAAGAGCAGTAAAACCATGCACCTGCTTCCATGCTATCCAAATTATGCCCTTGTGCTTTGTAAACAAGGTGAGCACTATTCTGGGCTGGATTCAGCAGCCTTCTGAAAGCTGCTGCCTCCCTTTCCTTCTGCAGCATCACACAGAGATGTTAAGAGACCCCCTGATATTTTGGGAACTCAAATGGTCGGATGATGCTTAAGAGCATCAAGAGCAGAGTGTGGGCATGAGGGAACCGGTAATGGTTTTGAAAGCTTGATCTCAGATGCCAAGGGAGAGGCAAGGAATGTTCAGCAAGAGGCTTCCCAGCAGGGCGGGGCACAGGGGCTGTATCCAGGGAGGTTTTGGCAGAGCTGTGCTGGAAGGATGCTTCCAGACCTTGTAGGGTGGCCCCTGTGCCTGCAGAAATGGGTGGTGACCCAAGGTACCTCCCTGGTGACAAATGGGCTGTCTCTGGCTGCTTGGAGGCTTGCTGAGACACTGTCAGTGTGGAGATGGGGCCATCGAGCCTGACAGGTCTGTGTGGGCAGTCGGAGCTGGGTGCAGCCCCTGTCTGCCTGCCACCTTCCCTGCAGGCTGCCCCGTGGCTCTGCTGGGCCCTTGGCACTGGGGATGGTCCCCGTGTGCCATGGCAGCCGGGTGCTGAGCTGGGCAGTAAGGTGCTCCCTGCCCTGCCACAGCTCCCGAGCAGGAGGGTTTTTCCATCTGTGAACAATGGCTGATGACACGGCATGACACTGGCTGGCGGCGAGACGGGGTGGGTGTGGAGACACACAAATGAGCCCTGGCAGGGGAAACAGTGCATTTATTGTAATCTGAGGCTGCTCTGGCAGCCTGTGCTGCAGAAGCCTGTCTATTAAGTCAGACTCGTTTCCTCTCAACTGCTTCTTTCTCTTCCTTTCTTGTTCCCCCTGCCTCTTAACGTCTGGGTGTGCTCCTGAATGATGCCAGAGCCTGTAGATGTGGTATCACTTGGATTCTACTTATTTAACTCTACTGTATCTCTTCTTCCTAGCTAGTGGGTGGGTGCTGATGCCATCCTTCTCTCCTGTGTGTGCAGGGTGTGTCTGGCAGCCAGGCTCGGGGTGGGCCCTGCAGCCCCTGAATGCATGCCTTGTTTGTGCCCCAGCCATTGTGGACCTTGCAATTTTGTGTACTAACAGAGTTAGCACTGAGCAGCCCTTCACATCTGCCACAGAATGTCCATTTGTGTTGTTGGGCAGGCATATTTTCTAAGTTCATATTAACAGTTTATTCAGTAATTGTCAAGAGCTGCAGCCTCCTACCCCCATATCCCCTGTGCCCATCTCCCTTTGCTTTCTTGTTTCTGATATGCAAGGAACGCAAGGCCAGCATCAGTGTTTGCTGGCACTCCTGCACTCCTGTGAGAATGAACTCCAGGCCTTTTGGGAAAGTGAGTTGGGAAGGTTTAAAGGGCATGGGCAAGACAAAAATAAAAAAAGAGGTTTGAGTTGTGTTACTGGATGTGGGCAGGGAGATTTTTTTCCATATGTGTAGGTTAGGTAAAGCCTGAGAAGATCTGCCTGGGCTGGGGACTGGTTATGTGTCAAAAACTCCATGTACAATTGACTGAAATTTATAATGTCTTCTTCCCATATTGTCGTGGTCCTGAGTCTTCCATAGCTGACTCCTGATACTGTTGCTTGGTAGGTTCTATCCACACCTCTTGTACTGTTAATTAAATACTGATCATTTGCATCTATAGGAGCTGTGGCTCAGCTGCTTGCCCTCTGTGACTAACAGGGTATAGGCAACTAGCTGTGGTTATGCTTTCCTCTTTTAGAGGCTTCTGAATTTGAAATTAACAGTATTGTTAGTAAGATGAAAATTGGGTTGCAACAAAAGGAAGGATAAGTTCTCTGTGGCAAGGGAGGAGGAGGATCAGTGGTTCATCAACAGTGGTTTTTTTGTGTTCAGGGTCCTCAGCCCAGTGCTGAGCATCACCTGGACTGTGCCCACAGGAAGAGACGTGGTGCAGGCTGAGAGCTGGCCCATGAACCTGGGTGGGGCTCCTGGGCCAGCACCACCTGTCTGTTCTCCTGCCTCAGCTGTACCTGAGGAAGAGGGCTGCCAGTAAAGGTGGTGATAGCCCCCAGGCCACTGGTTGTGGCTGGCATCTTCCTGTGCTGTTGCGTCCTGCTAAAGCTGCCCTTTAAAGGAGCTGTGCCAGGAGGTCTGTGACCAGCACCATGCCTTTGCCTCCAGACCCCTCTTGGACAGCAAGGTTCTGCTAGACCTCTGCTTTGATGTCTTAGAAAGAGGGGAGCTGGCACCAGGTCTGCTTGTTGGGGAAGGCAGCGGGTGATATGGGAGCAGGGTAACAATTCATCTGTGTGTTATTCACAGTGGGAGGCTCTGCTCCCCATCAGTGTTCAGCTCACTGAGCTGGGAAGGTAAATCCCTGTGGCTGGGGCTGCTGGTCATTGGGACAGCCCTGGGGAATCCCTTGCCTGGGAAGTGAGGACAGAGCGTGTCTCTTCCCCTGCAGCAGCGCTGAGCTGCAGGCAGGGCTGTGCCGTGCGTTCTGATCCTTTCCCCACCCAGTTTCTTTGTCTCGGCTGTGTGTGGATGAGATTGCTGTAAAAACGCACAGGGGCTCACGGGAGGATTCTCTTCCATCCTTCTGTTGCCAGGGAGGAAGGTTCAAATTGCCACCACTGTGATGATACTTCCAGAAATCACCCCAGGGGTGGCAGATGAAGAGCAAACCCAGTTCCCTGTGGAGGCATTAATTGTTCAAGATCTTCACAGCATGAGGCTGCTGTGTGAGCCCTGCAGAAGGCTCTGGTCAGCCATGGAGGGGGATGTATTCAGGCACCAAAACGTGGGCTGTGGGCACCAGGGGAGAGCAGAGAGGAAAGTAAAGGAAGCTTGAGAGCTGGGGGGTTGCTGGAGGTGTTCTGAGCAGTCAGGAGGACTGCATAATCTCTGAAACAGCACAGTCAGTTCGTGTCTCCTGAGTATGTGTGAGATGGGGCTGTTCTCCCCTGTCCTGCATGCACCTGGTGTTTGGACTTGTGCAGGTGGGGGCAGAGAAGCAGGACCTCTGCCTTCCCAGTTCCTCAGGATCTGTTCCCCACAGGACAGTGTTCCTTCTCTCCCAGCAGCATATGCCTGGTCCAAAGCCTGAGCACAGGAAGGTCATAAGAGCAGTGCTGGTCTGGGTGCTCCTCCACTGACCAGGACGGGGGTCTGTCAGAAGGGGAACAGAGGAGTTGGGAAGTGATGAGGAATGCAGGGGAATGCAGTTAAGTGCTACCTGGGTATTGTGTAGATGCGTGACCTTTGTGTAGATGTGTGACTGCATGTCCCATTGCTTTTTGCCAGGTGGTAACAGATGAGAGAGTTATAAATTTTCTTCTTCAATGCAACTTGTTTTGCATGGTATTTGGATAAGATTTAAGGACATGCCTATAGTTACAAACTTCTGTTGTTTTGCTTGTGCTGTGTGCAGATTTATGTGCTTGATGACCTGGTGTAGGAAGCTTTGACTTCTCTCTGTATATGCTACAGGAGCAGTATTTGCTGTGGCCCCAGTGGCTCCTTTGTACTCACTCTGCCTCAGTGGTGTCTCTGGCAGCTCTTGTTTCATTCAGAAACAGCCCTATGAGTACAATTTTTTCAGTCCTTGCTCTTGTTCCGCTGTTCCAAGTGTCAGTACAGATGTGAGCTTCTGCAGTGTTGGCTGTTGGGGCGAGCTGTCTGGTGCAGCAGGACCCAAGAAGGTCCTTCCAGCTGTGCTGGCTTCTGAAGAGCACCTGTGTCACCTGCTGCTGACAACTGCTGCCTTCTTCCCTCCACAGAGTGATCGTCTCCTTATTAAAGGAGGGAGAATAGTCAACGATGATCAGTCATTCTATGCTGACATTTACATGGAGGATGGCCTCATAAAGTAAGTATGGCACTTCTGTTACCTCTAGGTCCCCTAAATCAGCTTCAGGTTGGGTGCTTACTGGCTTTTTGTGGGTGTGGTCTGTACCCACCTTGCCAGACAGTGAAACTTGGTAGCCAAGTCTGGTTGGAGGCTCAGTTTTCTGCAGTGTGTGTGAGCTCATGCTGGGACCAGCTCCGAGCTGTGTGAACTGAAAGAGATGTAATAGTTCATAGCAGAGAGACTTGAAAAGGCATTACTTGCTTTATGGTAAGAGGGAAATACACAGCCTTCCCAACATGGTATATTTTAAAAATCCAGCAGCAGAAAAATACTTCAAGAAGTGGGACTGTATTTTCATGAGGCCATTTTTAGCAGATGGACAAGAGCATTCATGATTGACCAGTACTACCCAGATAGAGATCAGAGCCACCTTCAGGTATTTCTGGGGCACAGAGTTCTTGTGTATCCTTGGGCAAATCACTTAGCCTTGACTGCAGCCTGGAGGTCACAGAATTTCATTGCCTTGGAAGTGAGATGATGTGTCAAGTGAATTCTGCTAATAATGCAGTGAGCAGTTTAAATCCTTTGGTGATGGATTTATCTCAATAACAGTGGTGGAAAGAGCTGCTGGTATATTGCAGTGAGGATGCTGGAGTGAGCAGAGCAGTTCTGTCCGCAGAGCAGTTCTGTCCACAGAGCTTTTGTTATTCTGAAGAAAAAAGCCTGCCAAGTGACTAAGGCTGAATGAAATGCAAAAATGGAATTTGCTCCTCATTTGCCTCCCCATTGTACCAAGGAAATCAGAAGTTTTTCACTAAAAGCAAAATGTCTTTTATCTTGATTTGTCAGGGAAGGCTGAGGAAGGCTTGATGAAAATAGGATTTCTGAAAGAAGAGATTTGAAGGCTGGGTGCTACATATGGACAGATAAAGGGATTGAGGAGGTGGGGGGCTGAGTGAAGGTAGTCCTAATGTTCAGGTGGCCTGCAGGAGGAGTGGCTGTCTAGGGAGGAGGATGTTGAAGGCTGGAACTCCACAAACTCCAGAGGGCTGTGGTGGTATTTTAGGTCATGAGTAGATGTATACTAGAACTTAATAGGTTTCCGATGTTCAGAAGATACTTTTAGGTATTCAGGGTTTTAGCTGCCTTCACTGTTGCTGATAGCACAGATGTCCTTCAGGGCATGAAGGAGACAACATGAGAGGGAAGGACTCTGTGCTCCTTGGGAAGAGAGAGCTCAGAGCTTCCAGGCTGTGCTGTGAGCCCATCTGTGCTGGACAGCCATTCTGTGTGCTTTGTGAGCTCCTCCACAGCTCCTTGGAGGGAGCTTCACTTCACCCTTGGGACTCTGTGCTCTACAAGTCCCTGATGAGCCCTCAGCTGGCCTGGCAGCTGTGGCATTACAGTGGGAAATCATCTTTCTCTGTAAGTAAGCCTCAGACTTGAGCCTTGCTTAAGGTGGGCAGAAGGACAGGGGAGAGGAGAGATTAGAGGTGCAGATTACTGTAAGCAGGGCTGGTGTCAGGTTTTGTGAGCATGTACTCTGGGTGAACAGGCAGGATCATGACACTGGAAATGCTTGCAGGAGCCTCCTGAGTCTGTGGGGTATGAAGTGTCCCACACACAGACAGCTTCTCACCACACACTGCAGAGCTCTGTACATCCATCAGACCATCTTCCCCAACTCAGCGCCTGTCCCAGCCAGCAGCTGCCATCAGAGATACCACCAGAGCAGTCAGACAGATGGCAGCCACCCCCTGACTGTGCAAGCCGTAGGTTCCATCAAGCTGGACACTCCTGTGTTTGCTGCAGAGTGGGTGGTTTCACTCTGCTGGGGTTCTGCCAGCCCAGGTGTGGGAGTAGGGAGCAGTGGGGCATTTCTGTGGTGACCTGGCTGCTCCCAGCTGAGCTGTTCATTGATGATGATGTGGTTGGTGTTCCTTTGTGTGTGGTGACCATCTTGGTATGCTCTCCTCAGGCAAATTGGAGACAACCTGATTGTCCCTGGAGGGGTCAAAACCATAGAGGCCAATGGGAAGATGGTGATCCCTGGAGGAATCGATGTCCACACTCACCTGCAGATGCCATACAAGGGGATGACAGCTGTGGATGATTTCTTCCAAGGAACAAAAGCAGCCCTGGCTGGTGGCACCACCATGATCAGTGAGTGCAGCTGGCAGGTCCTGTATATGAGCACCCACCACTCTGGAAACATTGCCCAGTTACTTCTTTTTTTTCTTTGCTTTTCTCAGTCGTCTTTGTTATAAAAGTCCATGACAGTGTGACTATCTTTTCTGTGATCTGTGTCAATGCAGTTCAGAGAGTAAGAATTGTGGTGAATCTTTGGGATCCTTAGTAATAATTAAGTGGTTGGTCAGGAGACTTGCATAGGACTCCTTACCCTTGTAGATCCTGTGCTCTGCAGTGCTTCATTGCCTGCAGCCACTGGTGCCCTTGGGACCCTCAAAAAGAAACAGTGGCATAACTTTTTTCCCCTGTTATATTAAAATAGGGCAGCATGATGCTCAGATGACTCTGAGCAGAGGAATAGAGCAATGTCCTGGCATCCTACACTGTTTGGAAATAAACAGTGCTAACGTAAAAGGAAAGGAAATTCTGAGGTCCTTCCCTGGAGAAGGCCATGGTTGTGTGCTGGTATGAGGCCCAGGTTTTGCTGCTCTGCAGTGGAACTGCAGGGTTTCTTGGGATGCAGGAGCACCTATTGATCCTCCCAGCAGAGAACTGGGTTTCTTGTCCTCCCCCCTCTGGTTCTCCTTCCCTTGGGGCCAAAGTAATAAGTTGTGTGAAACAGGCTGTGGCAGGGCATGGGGATTACACGGTGGGCAATAAAAGGCACATTAGTATTGCGGGGTGGGAGGAGGCTCTGAGTTAATGGTGTGGAAGTGGTGGTGAGGAAGGACAGGGCCCTTCAGCTTGCAGCTGATTTCTCGGCAGAAGGCTGTAAAAGCCCCTGGTCCCTTGCCAGAGGCTGTTAAGCAAAGGCTCCGTGTGCTTCCCTGCCAATAAATGCACTCTGGGGTGCCCAGGTGGTGACAGAAACGTGCCGGGAAGACGGGCCCAGGGTGGGCTGCTGGAGCAGCTGTGGGGTAGCCCAGCTGGAGAGCTCTGGCCCACCCCATGTCCCCCTGTGCCTCTGCAGTGGACCATGTGGTGCCGGACCCTGAGTCCAGCCTGGTGGAGGCCCTGGAGCGGTGGCGGGAGTGGGCCGAGGGGAAGGCCTGCTGTGACTACGCCCTGCATGTAGACATCCCCCGATGGAGCCCCCGTGTCCGCCAGGAGCTACACACTCTGGTCCAGGAGAAAGGTTGGGCCCGTGTCGTTGGGTGCTCCACAGGGAGGGGCAGTGGGGGGACCGTGTCCACGGGGATCCTGTGCCGTGGCCGTGAGTGGGACCATGCCCTGTGGAGGAGCAGGGGGGGAAGGTGGGAATGGGAGCCTGGCAGAACCCCCTGGTCTGGCTCACCTCTCTCTGCTCTGCCCCTAGGAGTGAACTCCTTCATGGTGTACATGGCCTACAAGGATTTGTACCAGATGTCCAACACCGAGGTGAGACCCTGCCTGGTCCCTGCCTGAGGGGCCGTGCGTGGTGCCAACCCCTGGGCAGCCCAGGGCAGTCTGTCTGCTCATTCATACTCATTCTTTCTTGTCTCTGTTTTAGCTCTATGAGATATTCAGCTGCCTGGCAGAGCTGGGTGCCATAGCTCAAGTTCATGCTGAAAATGGGGACATAATTGCACAGGTAACTAACTGCTCGTCTGCAGTGTGGGGACTAAAAACCTGTTCCAGGCAGATTCGGTGTAGGGCACCGACAGAATGACTTTAAGCCTCTGTGGATGTCTTTAGCAAGGTGATCTGTTTGCTGCTTACCAGCAATGTCAAATCCACCAAGATTTTCTGCTGTGAATGTGTGGTGCATAAGCAACTCTGAAATAGTGAATTAGCAATCATCTAAATGGAAGAGAGAGAGAGGGCCAACAGGCAGGCAATGTTCGGTCCAACCACAGCTCATTCTTTTTGTGGAGAGGCAGAGACCTTTGCCTCACACATGGTCAGCTAAGAGAGTTAAAGTGTGTTGAAAACTGCTGTGGCAAGAGTGGAATTTTCTCCCTGCTGTAAGCAAGCAGACAGCTAATGGAGCTGGATTTGCGTGGGAATTCTTACGAGGAATGTGGTTTGGTGTTGGAGTGAGTAGGCTGTATTGGCCTGCTGTGTTGTAATTCCTGCTGGGTGACAGAAATCCAAATGTTTTGATTTTCATTAAGACAGAGAAGACATTGCTCAGTTGTGCTCTGCAACTACTTGTTTTTTCCTCTTTCTTGCGAGCTGCAGGAGTGTGAACTAAGAGACTGTTCTTTGAACATCCTCTCAGACTGCAGTAATCGGTTTTTCTTTGGACATTTTAGAGCTGCAATGCACAATTGGTTTTCACATGAAAAAAAAAGTGATCAGAGGAATTTTCTTGGTGAGGGTTTATCTCTACTTCAGCACCAGTCTAACCAGAAAGTGCCTCAAAACTACAAGTTGGAAGTGTTGTCCCAGCCCTGGGAATTGCCTCCTTCTGCCAGGACTGATTGAAACATCACAGACTGGTGTGGGGCTCAGTGTGTTGTTAGCACAGAGGCGTGATGCTTGCAGTCATCTGTTGGTGGTGGTTCCCAGGAAGCATGCATAGGATTTGTATGTCTCCCATTTCAGTCCATTTTACTTTCAGTGGTCCTGGAGACTGTTTCTCCAGAGTGTGGTCAACATAGGAGAGGAGGTTGCAAGGGAAGAGATGTACTGCGTGGTGTGAACAGAAATAGGACCTGAGCAGAGCTCCAGACTTCAGATCTGATGTGCTGTAGGTGGTGGGAAAGTGCTTCATGGTGGGTGAAGAGCAGGACCTGAGAAGATCATTGTGAAGTCTTTGCTTGTCACTTTCTCTGTGGCAGAAGAGGTGGCAGAGGAGGTAACACAACACTTACCTGCTGTGCAGCCACATCCTCCGATACTCTCCTTCAGCAGCTGTGAACCCACCTGTTACAATTGCTGGAGTTACGTAGTCCTGATGCAGATTGGTGACATTTAATACCCATAATATGCTCAATACTCTACAAGACACAAGAAAAAGTGCATAAAGCTGCCTGCTGAAAGGCTTACCAGTACTGCTGCTGTGCATCCACTTCACTGTGCACTGTGGTCCCACAGGAGGCAGGGTGGTGGCGGTCCTAAGGGCTGGACACAGCAGGGATCTGCTTTTCTGTGTGGCTGGTAGTTTCACAGTCTTGTAACATCCCCTTGTCCTTTTGGTGTCCTAGGAACAAACCAGGATGTTGGAGATGGGAATAACTGGCCCCGAGGGCCACGTGCTGAGCAGACCTGAGGAGGTAAGAGGCAAAGGACAGTGCTGCACTGAGGACCGTTCCCCAAGTCACAGCAGGGCTTAGTGTACATAGTGGCATCAAGCAACCATTGTGTGTGTCCATTTACACAGGCAACACAATCTTCTTCATTATCAGCTCACAGAAGAGCAAGGTGCACTTTTGGGACAAACATTTTTCAGTCTTGCTCAAGTTCCCTGGCAGAGATGTGGGCTTCTGAGTCTCCCAGAGATTAATCAATCAACATGAAGTTCTGTATGGCTGTAACAACACTTGAGGCTGGTTTGAGGGGCATTTATCTGGTATGGGTGACTCCTCTTCTCAGAGGCCTGAGAAGAGTTAAATGGCAAGTTTTAGTTCCTCTGAAAATTCACTGTTCATGTCTGTCTGAGGGCAGACAGATTCCAGCCTCTTCCTGCTTAATTTCTGCTTAGGGTCTAAAGTGTGTTTAAAAATCAGACAGACAAAGCCATTGGTGGAAAGAGTGGGAAGGAATTTCCTGGTTACAAATCATTGTCAAGACACTAATTAAATTACTTCTAATTTTAGGTTGCAGGGCATTCTTCTGTTTGGTCCACTAATCTGAGTTGAGTCTAATTTTAGATTGGTTTTCTTGAGATAGCTCCTTGCTGAGAGGTGCTTTTAACTTTCTGTAGCATGTGACAGAAGAAAATGAGGAATTTGGTACAATAGCGTAGCTGAGCAGAGGAACACAGGGAAAAACTTATACTTCAGGATCTAGTGGTTATAAAATCAGTTGACTTAACTTAAAAGTGTAAGAAGTTGAGGGCGTTATGTCCGGTAACAACATTTATAAACTAGTGTAATACAGTGCTTACTGTCTTTGAAGAATGAGACTGTATTTTCCTGTACAGGGAAGTGAGTCAATGTCAGATACACAGACCAGAGTCCCTCTGTGTGTAAACTGCCATTTATTTTTATGGCTCTAAACCCATTGCCACTAGTTGGCAAGCTAACCTGCAATTATGGGATGCTGTGGTTGTGCCAGGATTTGAGAACTGTCCTATTATCATAAGACAGCACTGCAGCTCTTCTCATCCAAAGTCGGTGAAACCTTGCTAAGTGTTTGATCTTGAAATGCCATTAAAGCATAAGGCAACTGAGAACAGTGCAGGAAGGCTCTAGATACCATCTGTTCAGCCAAATTGAGATCTCATTGCCTTTGGAAAGAAAGTGTCCCTCTTCCAGAACCATCCTTTACCTGGCTCTACCTTTATGTAGAGCCCAAATGACTCTGCTACATCCCATGAAGCCTGCAGGTTGATGGCAAAGTATTAGGAGGGTGGTCCATGGCCCTGTGGGTCTGCTCTGTCCAGGAGGGGCCTCAATGGGGGTTAAAGACATGCTTTTCTGCCAGGTGGTTGGGCAGGATGGTGCTGCTCCAGGTTGTAACCTTCTATGAAGGGTATTCAGTGATGGCTTTGGTACTGGCTACATGTTAAACCCTGTCATGTTAAACCCTGTCAAGTACTTAAGTCCAGAAGTGTGTTGATAAAAATATTTTTCTTGTTTAAATCTGTGTTTAAACAAAGAGAAGAACCTCTTTTCAATGTGCAGCAAATAGGTCTGCAGAAGTACAAGAGGTGTAAGGGTGTGTGCGTTTGCTTCTCCTGCTGCTGGGAGAGTTAAGCCTGCACTGGTGGCTGCCTGGCCCATGGGCAGTGACTGCTCCCTGCAGCTGGCAGTCTGGCCTCCCCTGGGAAATAGCTGATTGGGACATTGTCTTTTTAAGGCTTCTGTTTTGAACTTTCTCATGCTGAAGCTTGAAGCCAAACTGTAGAGCAAACACTTGGAGAACTTCTGGGGCTGAGCTCAGGCTGAACGCGGGCTGATGTAATAGTCCAAAGATATCCCTGGTGATGGAAATCCACCCTCCACTAACAGCAGGACAGTGACACACGGGGTGGGTATCAGCAGTCTGGGACCAGCAACAGCTGCCTGGCAGGACAGCCAGGCCCTGGTGCCAGCAGTTTGCCAGCACAGCCCTTGGCACCCTGGCCACAGGCAGGGTGACTGTGGTGAAACCAAACCCAGCCACAGGAGAGCCTGGAGCTGTGAGGGGTATGAAGGGGCAGACCCTTTGGCTGCCAAGTGTCAGCCTGTGAGCCATGCGGTCCATCTGGGCAGCAGTCCCCGGGCTTCGCTGGCTGTCAGGAGAGCTGGAACCAGGCAGAGGAAAGAAGGGCAGATGCAGCTCCTGGCTGGTCCTGGCGCAGAGTCCCTAGGGAGGGTTAACCTCCCCTCGGGGGGCCTCAGGTAAGAGCAAGGGCACAGGGTGTCAGCAGCAATCTGTGGTGTGCAGAGAGGAACAGGGACTCTTCCCTGCCAGCCAAGTGCTCCTTGCAGCTGTGTGCCATTCTTTCTTCCAGCTGGAAGCAGAAGCTGTCTTCAGGGCCATCACTATTGCCAGCCAGACCAACTGTCCTCTTTATGTGACTAAGGTGATGAGCAAAAGTGCTGCTGACCTCATCTCGCAAGCCAGGAAAAAAGGTGAGTGGCAGCTGCCACTGCACACAGCCTTGCTGCTGCTGCTGGGGTCCTGGGCAGCTGGATCCCCGTGTCCTCATGGTGGCTTTGTGAAGACCACCAAGACTGCCTCAAGTGCATCCCAGTGCTTCCCCCTCTGATGGGGAGCAGTTAATTCAGGGATTTACCTGACTTGTGAAGGGCACAGGGACACTGCACCAAGCCACATGAAACCACCTCCTGCTGTCACATCAGGTAACATCAATGTGTGGGTTGCAGATAGGAGCACAATGTCTCAGTCCACATCCTAGTTTGTCAGCATGACAAGTCCTGCTCCTCCAAAAGCCCTTGCTCACCAGCTGCTGCCTTCTCCCCTGGCCAATCCCTAGAGTCAGGCACCAGAAGGTGAGTGAGGAACAGGAGAGGGGGATGAGCCTGCCAGCTCTTCGGTAAGTATTTACTGAGGGATAAGGGAGGAAGAATGCACAGGAGATGATGATGAAGGACACAGTGAGAGTCTTGGTTGTCAGCCCAGCGTGGGTTTGGTGTCAGGCTGCATTGTTGTCTGCCTGCCCTGATGTGGGCTGTCATTCCTGCCCGAATTGCCTGACCCCTGCCAGGTGTCCCCACACTGCAGGTCAGCTCTGAGACATGGCTGTTGGGTGAAACACTCCTGCTACAGCACAGGGATGTCAGTGCTTGCAGGAGGGGCTGGGGGCCTCACTCTCCAGGAGTGTGGTTGGGACAGGGCAGGTTGAGGAGGAGGCCAGGTTGCCAGCATCATTCATCTCTGTGTTATCTTCTGGGGAACTTGGTTTTGGTGCCGTGCCTTCCTGTGCTGTGCTCCCACCAGGCTTGCTGCACCAGCAGGATCTGTGCCCATGGGTGGGAGGGTCCCTGCCATGATGGCAGGTAGAGCATGTGCCTTGCTGTCCCTCCTGCCTGCCCCTGCACCTCAGGTCCAAGCAGGCAGCATGGGACAGGTGATGTGGTCTGGGTGTCCTCAGCAGGCTACTGGTAGTGCCGTGGTAGTGCCCCCAGGCTTCACCAAAACAGTGTCCTTTTTGTCCCCCTTTCCAGGCAACGTGGTGTTTGGTGAGCCGATCACAGCCAGTCTGGGGACTGATGGGACACACTACTGGAGCAAGAATTGGGCCAAAGCTGCAGCCTTTGTGATCTCTCCACCTCTGAGCCCAGATCCAACCACTCCTGACTACATCAACTCCCTCTTGGCCAGGTGAGCAGAAGCTCTGCCAGGTGGTGTTGCTTGTGGGAAGAAACAGACTCTAGCCTTGGATAGGGAAGGAGGTTAGGGAGTACCTGGAGGTGAGCAGCAGCACAGCCTGCGGAGCACACGAGGCCTTTAAGGGCAGCTCCTGCACATCTGACAGGGATGGCAGGTCATTTTTTCACCCTGAAGGCAAGGGGGTGGGGAAGGGATTTGTTGAAAATAGAGAGCAAACAATAAAAGCACTTCAGCAATTTGCCTTGACCTTTCCCAGTTATACTCTATCTCTCACTGGCCAGGCACACGCAGCAGCCAGGGACATGGAGCTCATTGCTGGGCTGTCCACGTGCCTTGAATGGACCTCACAGCCCTCTCACCCTGGTGTGCACCCTGAGCTGTGTGCGTGGTGGCTGGTCTGTGTTAGGTGGGAGACGACTGACACTGAGAGGGTTGTAAATGGAGATGACCTTTGAAGTAATGCTGGAAGCATCTCTGACTAGAAGGGCAAGGGATGGCTGCTCAGTAAGAGGTCTCAGCAGAGGGACATGGTAGGATGAACCTGGGTTGTGCCCATGGTTGGTGGTGCCATGGCTGGTGTAAGAGAGGTGCCAGTGCATTTGGTGTCCAAGTATGCATTTGCTGTGGCCAAGGAGCAAGAGATGCCTCTGGTCAGTTTGAATGTATGAAACAGGTGTGGGTCTTAGGGACTGGCAGGGAAAAGTAAGCCCAGCTCCTGTACTGATCCTTCACTGTTCTGATCCTTCACTTCCACTTCAAATTTACCCCAGACCTCAAAGCAGAGGCAAGAGCACTTCTGAGTCCCTGCAGCCTGTGGGCATCTGTCTTGACATCTTTCCTGCACTGTTTTATGTGGGGCTTCAGCAGGAGGAGAAGCTGTGGGCTGGATTGCTTGTTTTCTTCCACCAAGACAAATCTGCTGGAGATTAGGAAGCGTGTTGTGTCATGAGCCTAGCTGTGCAGTCAGTCAGACATATGGCAGAAATTATCAGAGGAAGATGGAGATTACCAGTGGATTAGGGCTGATTCACAGCCCTGGGCAGAACTGCTGTGTGCACACCGTGCAGGGTTCAGGCACAGCCAGTCTGGCAGCCAGGTGCTAGAGCTACTTGCCTCACACAGGGGCTGGCCTGCTTTGGTCTGCTACCTGTCAGCCAGCAGCAGTGACTCCACAGTGCCTGCATGTCCCCTGCTTCCCCAGGACCCAGCAGCTCATGAGTGACTTCCAGGGAGCTGTGGGCAGCTCCTCACCTTGCAAGTGCCCATGTGGGGCTGGAAGGAGCTTCACTGTGGGGCCAGGTCAGGTGGAAATCTTCAGACTGAGGGGCTGTAGAAACAGAGGTGCAGAGTAAAGCAGAGCTGAGCCAGGGGCTGCCCATGGCCAGAGAAGATCCATCTCCCTCCTGTCCCCGCTGTTGTCCTACTGCAAGACTGCTGATGGTGCTTTTGTTACCTCCACCCCTCAGTGGTGACCTGCAGGTTTCGGGAAGTGCCCACTGTACATTCAGCACTGCACAGAAAGCAATTGGAAAAGACAACTTCACAGCCATCCCAGAAGGGACCAACGGCATAGAGGAACGAATGTCTGTCATCTGGGACAAGGCAGTGGTAAGAGCCACACCAGGGTGTTCTCACCCCCACAGAGCTGGGCACCCAGCTGCCTGTCTCCTTTCAGGCTCTGGGAGTCAAACAAGCCAGAACAGGAGAGACAACTGTCAGAGGTTTGGGGTGAGCAGCCAGGAGCTGTGACTGTGCCCCCAGTTTTGGTCTGTCTGGTGCCAGAAATAAAATCAGCCACAGTGGTTATGGCCCAGCCAGCCAGTGGCTTGTGGAAGAATGAGCCTGGTCCTTCCTGTGATCTTTCTCTCCCTTCCCTCACATGAGTGCTTAGTTGTCTTTGTGTCTGAGCAGGCCACAGGAAAGATGGATGAAAACCAGTTTGTGGCTGTGACGAGCACTAATGCTGCAAAAATCTTCAACCTGTACCCACGGAAAGGCAGGATAGCTGTGGGCTCAGACAGCGATCTGGTTATATGGGATCCTGATGCAGTGAAGATCGTCACAGCAAAAACCCATCAGTCTGTAAGCCCTCTGTTCATCTGTGGGAATGCTGGGGGGTGGGCTGTGACCTCTTACCCTGCTCTGTTGCTCTTCTCCTTAGCCTGGTCCAGGCAGGCATAAGGACACATATTTCTGCTTATCTGGATTCCCCTTCCAGATACAAATTTTTCTTGGCTTTGCCAGCATGTTCTTGTCTTACCTCAAGCTTAGATTCTGCCCTCTTCTGTTGTTGGAGTTCTTGCTCACATTGAGCTCCAAAGCAGCAGGTCTTGGTTCATGTTGGGATGGTGACATGATGGACTGGTGACATAAAGGGGTCCTCTGAGGCAGGCAAGGCTGTTGGAGGTGTCCACTCCATGCACTACTGACTTCAGTGGTGAGGTGTGGGGACTGAACAGCAGTGGGCAGGCAGTGCTCATGTCCATCATGACCATCATCCTCTGGTGGCTGCAGGCAGCAGAATACAACATCTTTGAAGGGATGGAGCTACGTGGGGCCCCACTGGTTGTCATCTGCCAGGGGAAGATCATGCTGGAGGATGGCAACCTGCATGTGACACAGGGGACTGGACGCTTCCTGCCCTGCAGCCCTTTCCCTGACTATGTCTACAAGCGCATCAAAGCCAGGAGGAAGGTGAGGAAACAGGGATGCCAGGAGACAGGATACTGTTAGCCCAAATTGTCCTTTTCCCTAATAACTGTTTTTTCTTCTGCGGTTCTTGGTGGATTCTGGAAACAGTGCTGCAAACTGGTGTATTTTGAACGTGCAGTTGGGATAGTTAAGGCTTGGGCAGAGCTTTGACCTTAGTGTTGGTGGTGGGCCACCACTGGAGGCTGATGCTCAGCTGGGTCAGCAGTGGGTGATGCAAGCCCTTGTTGCTGTCCTGCTGCAGCAGGGGTCTTGACCATGACACTGCCATGGCACGATGTTCCCTGGGAGCAGAGAAGTGTCACTGTCCTCTTCTCTCTGGTGGCAGATGGCAGAGATGCATGCTGTGCCCCGGGGCATGTATGATGGACCTGTGTTTGACCTGACCACCACCCCCAAGGGGGGCACCCCTGCAGGGTCAACCAGGGGATCCCCCACACGGCAGACACCCCCTGTCAGGAATCTCCATCAGTCTGGATTCAGCCTGTCAGGTAAGCACACATGGCTGGGCTGGGGGGAGCACAGAGCCACTGCCCACACTGTCCCATCCCCTGGGCTGGCGTGGGAGGCAGCTGTGAGATGGCCTGGGGCAGGCAGAGCACAGGAGCAGAGCATGAGGGTGAGACCCAGCAGATCCTATGTGATGTACTCTAGGTGGCCCTGCTCTGGCAGGGGGGGGTTGGACTAGATGATCTTTCGAGGTCCCTTCCAACCCCTAGGATTCTGTGATTCTGTGATTCTGTGATCCCTTAAGGGACATGGCCAGAGCTGGGGCCACAGAGGTGCCAGTGCAGCATCAGACCCTGCTCTTGCTTGTGGCTCTGCTCACACAGCAGTGCCTGCAGAGATGTTCAAGCCCCTGCTGCTCTTGGGGTCACCACTGGAGTTGGAGAGGGAGCAGGTTGCTGTAGACAGCCCTTTGCTGGGAGGCCCTTTGGTGAAACCCCAGGCTGTCTGACTGCTCAGTCCTGTGAAGAAACTGCTCTTAACCTGGCTTTCCCCATTCCCTTTGTGCTTTCTCCTTCTCCCCCAGGTACCCAGGTTGATGAAGGTGTTCGCTCAGCGAGCAAGCGCATCGTGGCACCCCCAGGAGGCCGCTCCAACATAACCTCCCTGAGCTAAGGGTCCCTGCCAAGGAGGAAACAAAACCCTGGTTCAAGCAAAGGAAGAAAAATGGTACATTGGTGTTTAAGAAGGAAAAGCAAATAAACCTGTTCTGAAGTATCAATGAGCCTCAAGCCTTATGTTTCACAAATGCTACTTGCTACCTAGCTTTAAAGATATTGCTTCGTTTTGTTTTATGCATAGCCTTAAAATTCTGTTGTTGTTGTTGTGGGTTGGGTTGGGTTGTGTTTTTCCTCTTCCTTTCTGTATGCATGCTGCTCAGACAGGTCACTTGGTTCTGTGTGGTGTTGGTGTTGAAGGCGTGTGGGATGCTGTGGTGTGGGACAGCAGGGAACGGCTGGAGCCGCGGGGAGGGCAGGTTCAGGGGAGCTGGTAGGGGCAGGTGGGTCTGTGTCGTGTTCATGTCCTTCTTCTCCACCCAATGCTTGACAGTGCTGTACTATGAGGCCCATGGGGGAGCCCCAGTCATCTCTGTAACAGCTGTCACAGCACCTCGTGTAAGGAGTTTTACTACTTTGTACACTTTATTAAAAAAGTTGTTCCTTCAAACAGCTCGTGGTGTTGGTTGGCTTTTTTCTTCTTCAGGCTGCTGCTGCTCAGCAGCTGGAGTGATATTTGAGCTGGAGGAGGGACAGGTTGGCTGGGTGGTGGCTGAGACCAGCTTCTCATGGACATGGTGTTTGGGTCTTCCCAGCTGGGGCAGTCTTGGAAGCAGTTTTCTGTGGGCACCTGTGGGTTAAACACTACCTTTCTATCAAGTGGTTTTTATCTAAATGAGGGTCACAGCCTTCTAAAGCTTGCAAAGCATGCAAAAATAAACTTGATTGTTTTTTAAATACTACAAAAAATGAAGTGTCCATTTAGGCTGTGCTAAATAAATACCCTTTATTTTTTTCTTCCTTAAGTATTTGACCTTGGAATATTTATTTTTACATGCCTGCAACTCAGACAGGACAAGTTGTCCATGCAGCAGTCCTTAAGGGGCCATACCAGAATAGTTGTGCCAGGGATGGGGAAGGCTGTTCATACTTACAAGTTTGGTGAAGTTCTGCTATCAAGTAATTGAAGGTTTTTCCCTGTTGCCTGGTAGTGATTAAGCTGAGATTGTGCCTCTGTTTACAGAGGAAGAGGGAAAAGGAGAGATGGGTGTAGAAGTCTTTGGGGAGTTTTTAAAGATGCAATGTTCTTACCATATAAGTACTCAAGTTTTTTGGGTTGGTTTTGTCAGCCAGTACAATGGTATTTATGCAGCAATGCATTTTTCCCTAGACAGAAGCAGGGATCGCTTCCTTATCTGATAACCACCTACTGGTGAACTAATTTCACTCCATCTTTGCAGCTCCCTGGACTGAAAAGGGTCAGATGTTCCCAGCTGGTTGTTTCCAGGCTAGCTGTGTACAGCAATGCTGCTCCCCAGCCCTGCACAAACACCCACACACCCACACCCACACACCCACACCCACGCTGCAACTACACTAAGAGCCTGACCTGAGCAAACAAAACCAGGATAGAGGAGGACAGCAGTGGCACCGTGTGCATCGATCCATGCACCTGCGGGGCACTGTGTCAGCTTTCCCCTGTCTCAGCATCTTCCTGTGACAGCAAAGAAACTGCTAAAGCCGTCTGAAACTGGGGGCTGCTAATCTTTATTGTACAGAGAAGGAGGTACACACTGCTTGGCGCTGTGTCAGTCAGTCTGGGAGGTGCCTGTATCTTCCCTGTACCCCACCTGCTAACAAGGACGCTGGGACCTGCACCACCCTCGGTGCCACCCGTACCTCTGTTGGAAATCACTGCAAAAACAAGGCAAATGGTTGAAAGCAGCGCAGCAGATGCCCCATGGGGGCTGGAGCTGGCAGGATGGAGGCTCAGAGGCAAACACCAGAGCTCCCTCAAATGGACTGAAGTGGGACCCAGGCACGTTTGGGAGGAACAGGGACTCTCCTCTCCCAGCAGGCACGGGGATGACAACTCCTATGTAGAAGTGTAAACCACACCTTTCCCAAAGCAAATCATCATCAGCTCAACCAGACAGTGATTATTCATGGTTCGTCTATCAGGAGCAGCTGTGAAGACCACAGGGAAGTACTGCACACAATCTGGGTTTTCTTCTGTGTCAGGTAACAGACTGAATTCTCCACCACATAGGCAGTGGGTGTCTGAAAGTCTTCAGCCAGGGGAAAAGCAGATTTAAACTGAGAGTCCAGTAAAGTCCTGGCTGGCTCTAGACAAGGCAGAATGGGTGTTCCTCCTGCCTAGTGACCTCAGAGGAGAAAGACAGGAAGACACAAGGGAAAAAAAAGAACTCCTTGGGGTAAGTGGGAGGCAAATGGTTCATCAGACATTCATTATATTGCTGAGAAAAGGCAAAAATGCCAAATAAGGAGGTGAAATGTCACAGCTGCAAAAACATTTAAATAACAGCGTCATTCCCAGTATTAACATAATAGACATGCTTTGGCCAAACTCAGACTGCACCAGGAGTACAGCTGTTGGTGCAAACAGTAGCTTCTTAAGTCTTGTGATTTCAGGGGTAGAGAGATTAAAAAATATACAATCGAATTACCTCTGATGTTGAAAGCCAAATGCTATCAGATTCAGCCAGCTGCAGCAATCTAATGTGATGGTGAATGGGTTTTTCAGTCTGGCCTGGGTAAGCACCTGAATGCTGGTTATTCACCAGTGCCTAGTTGTGACCTCTTTGTTTCCACATCTGCATCCTCTGACCACCACCAGCAGTGCTGAAACAGGCACAGGAACCTGTGTGGGGAGAGGAGGAAACCTTTGCTGCCTCCTCCCAGCTGAGGAAGGGAACATGGCCATTCCCAGCCTGGCAAGCAGCATCCAGGGCTGTGAGGGCAGCGGGCTGGGTAGCCGAGCCGAAGGGTGAGCACTGAGTCTATCACCAGCAGAGCTCCTGCGGGGTCTGCGCTGCTCTTAGAGGGTGTTGTTCTGCTTGTCCTTGCACGTTGTGGCCTCCTGGGTGTTGTTGTGGTGGTGTCTCATCCTTAGGGGCAGAAAGGGGGTGGTGGTGCTGTGAGGGGGGCCCAGGCAGGGGTGCGGCTGCCCGAGACCCTCCTGTTCCCTGGCAGGGGCTGTTCTGAGCCCCCCTGCAATGGCACCGCCTGCACCAGCGCTGCAGCTGATGCTGCTGGGGGCTGTGGTCCCAGACCTCCACCTGGCAGATCAGCCTCTCCTAAGCATGTGCCAAGGGGCCCCCAAACCCAGCCTGCCCATGGGCCTCTGATGATCCTCTGTGTCAGTACTTACTTTTCTCTGTTGAAAACAATGAAGTCCCTCTGGAGCATCTCCAGGTGCTTTTGAAGATGGCAGGCCTTCCAGAGCCACATGGAAAAATAGAGAGATGGGGAATAAATTACACAGTTCACACAGAAAGACAATTTCAAGGAGATTCAGAGATACCTTTAGGTATAGAGCATCTTTATCACTGCAGTGGGGAGAAGAGATTTAAGATTCTCCTTTCCCACACTGCCTTGCACTGTGGGAAGATGCCAAAGAGTCATAGGAATAAAGCTGGTTACAAGGGCAACACTGGTCTGTTTGAACAGTTTGTGGTGCTCTTGAGATGGCGGTCAGCTTGCTTGGAAAATGCAAGTCTGCCTTGACCACATGCTTGCTCTCACCTGGGACGAATTGCTTTTGCAGGTGTTTTTCTCCTTCTTAGCCAGACGCTTCTTTTTCTTGTGAAGAGGTTTGGATTCCAGGATCATTTCTTCCAGTTCAAAGGTTGGGTCACAGTTCAGCCTGCCTTTCTAGGGGGGAGAGAGAGAGGTTGGGTTGCCTCAAGGGCTCAGAGCCTGTCTTGAAGAGTCTCATAAATTGCACAGCACCTGGGAGCTGAATTTTGTATAAAATAAACTAATTACAACTGCAGACATAATCAGAATGCCTGCAGTACCTCTTACATATTTTATCAGTTCCCTCAGACAGTGGATATGGTCAGGGTGTGAGAAATGCTCATTTTGTGCTCACTGCTTCTGTTCAGCCCTTCGGCTGCTTTGAAGTGATGGTCTCTGCTGGGAGGAACACAGCAGCCTGCAAAACTGTTTTTAAAGGAAGCCACTCTACCCAACACAGAGAAAACCAGCAACAGAGGGGCAAAGTACATCCAGTTAACAAATATTAATAATTTAGCCCAGCTTTTGTTTGTCTGAAAGACAGTGGAGGTAACACTGCATGCAAAAGCCCTTGGATTATTTTCCCTTAAGGATTGTGTTACTTCTGTGCTGCTTTAATCCGATTAAAAAAGGATCAGAAACACTATATGCTGTATTTTTTATTTTACTGTGAACAATGGGCTTGTGAGGGAGAGTCATTACAGGAAGAAATGATTATTAGAAAATTATCTTTAATGTCCCTTCCAACCTGAACCAATCAATCTCTGATTCTATGTGGTGAGGACAGGCTGCAGTGTGTGACATCTGGGTACATGAGAACCTTTTAAAATCCAATTGTCTTACCATAGGAATGAATTCTGGCACTATCTTCTTCTGGAGAACAGCATCCCAGTTCACATCTGACAGGTAAGGAAAGTCTTGGATATCTTTCAGCTGAGAAAAACGCTTCTCAGGGTTCGGCTCAAGCAGCTGTAGTGGGAGTTAAATGGAAGGGGTGAGAAAGTGAGAGACCCTGAGGTGTGAAATCAGAGATCAGGTGCACACAGAGCTCTGCTGAGTGGGGCTTCCATTCCACAGCTCATTTCCCTCTGGAGCTCCAGTCCCACGGTGAGTGATGTGGCTCAGCTAGCGATGACGATTTGCCTTGAACGCTAATAAGTAAAAACATTCACGGGGGATGCCTGAGCCAGGACAGAACAGCAGTGGGTCTCATATAAAATACATATGGCTGTTAAACCAGATGCAAAGGGGCACTTGGAAATGTAAATAATGGTGACATTGCGTTATTTATTCACCAGAGAGCCTATATGGTTTGCAGCTTGTTGTGCTCCAGGGAAAATCTTCCAACATAACAATATCTGCAGTAAATATCTGTATATTACAGTTAGGCTTCATGAAATATTACCTCCATTTCATTTTAAGCAAATGGAGATATTCTTCAATTTTCTTCTTGGAAAATATGCCATGGTTCTGCCTCAGCAAAGAATTGATGACTCATTTTCATAAAAAACATTTTTGAGCATTTCACTAGAGAGGACAAAATATTTCTACATAATATTTGGAACAAAAAAATAGATGCAAGATACATCAAGTAGTACTTTATTGCTTACAGTTATTTGACAATTAGAAAACTGTATATTTTACAAAATTTGAAGCTAGTGCTTTTAGGCAGGGTTCAGTAATTCAGCTTTGCTGCCAGTGTATGCAGACAGTGTCTGACACTGTTGTTTTGTTTACTGAAAATATGGCTTCATTTCAAACATTATTTCAGCTTCAAAATTATGATTTTGAAGTAATGATTTTGAAGCAGTTTTGACAACCACTTCATTAAAAAACATCCACATCAAAGGATTTCACTAGTATCAGCACTTCTTGTGAACTTCACTACTGGGGAAAATGTTTTTAAAACAAAAAAAGTGCTATTTTTGCCAAATTTATTGACAGATATATTAATATATATTTCTAAGTTATGTTGTTCCAGAGAGATGAAGTTATAGAAGAGACTCTGGACGCCAAGGCTGCATGAGTCCGTTAGCAGCAGCCAAACTCCATCCCCATGGCTGCAGGATGCAGCACTGTGAGTTGGTTATTCCACCGGTGTGGCTACAGCAGGAGGAGATGGATGTTTATTTATATATTGCCACCTGAAGGTCACTAACTCTGAATCTGGACACAATTTGCAATGAATCCCTACAGCTTGCTGCAAAGGCCACAAGGCAGGGTGGAAGGAGATGGCTGCTCTGGGCAGGCACCCAGCCACAGCCCAGCCTCAAGCTGCCCATGGCTGCCCTCACCTTTTTCATCAGCAACAACATCTCCATGGCTGCCCTCACCTTTTTGATCAGTGACACCATCTCTGGGGACCAAGCTGCTGGGTACATCACTGTGGCTGTCCTGAAGACATGAGCGATTTCATTTGGGGAGGTGTTGGAGCGAATGTGGTACGGCCTCTGTGAAAAACAAACCCCACAAGGAAAGTGTTTTTATCTGTCTCTTTATTCAATCTCCTCGGGAAATCTTTCTTAGAGCAAAGCGCTCCCAACAAAGTATCTTTGTACACCCCTGAGCCTCCCATGGAAAGCCTCTCCCCCTCTGATCATCACAGCTCAACTGAAATAACCCAAACAATCATCTCAGCAAGAACACTGACAGTAACTGCATAGAACTGTGGCCTTACTGAGGTCACCTCCATGTGCAGCTCCCAACTACCACAACACAACTGCCTCACTTCGAGAGAGATAATTATACCACGGTGGGATGTTTCCATTTTAAAAGACTTTTGATTCCTAGATTTTTAAAGTATTTTGGAGAGTGAGTGAGGGTGTTACCAATACATCTTAAAAACTGTAGCTGTAAATCGTGAGATCAAAGCAGGAGCACTGTGCTTATCATGAACGTACACTAGGTGGACCTCAAGGTCTCCCTTCACTTCCCCCATGCAGCGACCACCACTGGTGCCACCATCTTATGGCCGTGCCAGCAAGGTTCTACACCTAGCAGCATTTCTGTTCCCATCTTTGGACACAGTGCCAACAGTGTCACCAACAGTGCCACCAAAAATCAATGTGATTACCAGTCCTGCCATTCATTTAATGTTACAAATGGAAAACTCAAATACTATATTAATACGTTCACAGAGGTTCCACTGCTTTTTACCCAACGTTTCCAAGACACTAATCTAACTGCTTTGTACAAAGCCCCCAACCTCAGCTGAGATAGCAGCAGAACACTGCTGTGACGGGCAGAGATTTTGCTTTATTGGTAATTTACACACTGTGGTTTGCATTTCCCCAAACTGCTCAGTCTTGTTACAGCAGCTGCAAGATTATTTTTTTTTTTTCCTTGCAGGATGTGAACTCAAAGTAAATCACATGGCAACCCAAACCTGGGGAGCTGTGACTCATTGACCAGCTCAGCATGCCTTGCCCAGCTTCCCCCAGGCCTGTGGACAAGGTGCTCTGTATTGTGACTGCTTCTTTCTGAGCTCCAGGCTATGATCACAAGAACTCCGGGCAAGATACTTTTGCTCCCTATGCTGCAATAACCCTTAAATTTGGCTCTGCCCCCTCATCCCTGGTATAAAGCACAAACTTTTCCAACAGTGTTTAAGGATCAATATGGGCAGGGTCAGGAGCCACATGCACAGTACCCGTGTCCGGAGCAGCTCATAGGCAGTGATCCCCAATGACCACCAGTCCACAGCAAAGGAATAGCCGGTGGGTTTTGTGGAGTTAAACATTTCAGGTGCTGCAAAACACAGAAAAAAGGCAGTTTGCCTTGCTGCAGTCTCAAGTGGGAATGAGCAATACAGATCCATGCCACAGTGAGCATCCCTGCTCTTCTGCCTGGGACACCAACAAGCATCCTACCCATTACCATGCCTTTGAAAATACCTGCTTCTTTTTTCTTCATAACAATGGCATGTGGCTGGTGGATTGGTCCTTTACCAAAGCACTACTGAACATAGAGGTTCCTTTGCAGCAACTCACTTTTTGTTTCCCTGGCTGTTGTCTCAGTCAGTCCCAGTCCCAGGACCCCTCTGCAGGGATCACTCAGTGCTTCCCTGCCCACAAAGCCCAGAAAGAATAAACTCCATTTGCTGACACAGGACTTCTCTCTTGTGCCACAGGAAATGTGCCTTGGAACAAGGACTGAAGCCAGGTATCAAACAGGTCTGAATACTCCTGCACCCCCCCCCAGAGAGCCCCTGCCCTCAGCTGGTGCTCAGCCCATCCTGATGCTGGAAAGCTGGTCCTGTCCCACTCACATCTCTGTTCATATTTAGAGTACTGCAGTTTGGCAGAGCCTAAATAGAGCCTCACAGGGTGAATGAAGGCAGCTTTTCACAAACATTAACATGCAGTGTAAGCCGAGACAGGGTGCTGACTGCACCCTTGGCAGGGGAAAGCAAATTGTAACTGAAGGAAGCCTGAGGGCCACAGGTTTTTAGGAGGGAATCAGGCTAATGGGAGGTGGGTGGGGGCACAGACTGACATGCTCTTTCTTAGCCAATGAATTTCCCTTTTGAGATTAAAGATAAAAAAATAACTGTAGATTTCTGTGTGAGTTGGGAGGCAAGAATTGCTCTAAAACAAACAAAACAGGGAGTAATGCTTCCTCTTTGTGCCTGTTTTTCTTTCTAGAGGGATTGCTTTGGTGATGCAAAGGGGAAAGGTCAATCTGGTCATCTTGATAAAAAGCAGAGTCCCAAGGGGCTGCTCTAAGGGAGGTGGTTGTGGGCTGTGTTACTTAGGTCTGGGGGACAGTGTTAGTATGAAAGTATGTATTTTGTGTGGGAGGGATTGTGTTAGCTGTATAGAGATGCTTTTGAGCGTTTCTGCTTCACTTAGCAAAGTTTAATTTATGGTTAAAAGACTTTTCTGTGTAATGTTTGCAGAAGAGTTCTCTTGGCATTAGCTCAGGATATTTCTCTGGGTCATTACCTGCATGCTCTGGCCCGAGTTCCCCCCCAGGTAAGTCAGTGTTATTTTACTTTATGTTTATTAACCAGGTGATAAATCTGTTGGTCTCTGCTTGTTTGAAAATTCAGCCTGACAGCAGGATGTGGGCTCTTTCGACCATGATGAGCATCTGCTTGCGTCTTAAGGCCACTTGGTTGGCCTAAGTAATGCTCATTTTTAAAGCAGCTATTTTATATAAAAATTGAAATTATGAGGCAGTGATGCAGCAGTGTAGGACTTCTGCTAACGGACTGAGGGAACAAATACAAGCCCTTGTGCTTCATTTTCCTCCTCAAGAGTAGGCTGCTGCTTGTGAAACACTCTGAGATCTCAAGGGTGTAAATCTTATTTTATAATCAAAACCATGCTGTACAGCATGGCATAATGGCACTACAACCTGTGTTGGCAGCACACTTGCCTTGCTGTGGTGTGTGGCATCAGCAGAGGGATGCACGTTTTCCAGCTGTGTCAGGGTGTTACCAGGTTGTTCCTTCTCCCAAACCAGAGCCTGAGCTTTGTTATACCCTAGCAGCAAAGAGCTCAAACTTTCATCAAAAAGGACTTGGTCTGTACCTCACCACAGCTGTCAAACCATGCCCTTAAAATGACAACTAGAAAATAAAAAATCTTCTTACCCATGTAGGGCTTTGTGCCAGCGATGGTGGTGACTTGTATTTCCTTAGTCAGCATGGTGGCAATATTGAAATCAGTGATGTGCACATGCCCTGAAAGACAGAGGTTGATCTGTTGCTTGATTTGCTTTACTTTCACATGAGAAACAGCTTGGAATGAGAAACATTAAGTAAAATATTCTATGGCAAGAAGTTTCTAGAACATAAGAAATTTTGGTGGGGGAACTGATAGAAAACATCTCACTTTGCAGGCTGGTTACAGGTGTATCTTGTTACATTACCTATTCCTTAATTTACCCTTTAGGGAGCAAACAAAATGGGAATTCTCAGAGTCATTATTCAATAATAACCCCACGGTTGCTCTGTCCCAGGCACAACAGGTCTCTCCTGGCTGGGCTGGCCAACCTCTGCTGCCACCAGAGACCTGGTGTCCAGCATGGGCAGAATGACACACAGCTGCCTTCCCTTCTCTGCCATGTCCTCTGTGTCCTTCCATCACTTGCCTTTCATCCCCAGCTCTCACTCCACTTCACAGGGAGCTGTTTTCATAAATATGTATTACAAAGGCTGATGAAGGATTTGATATTCCAAGCACAAATGAGCCTTTCTCTGGATACATCTTTTAGATGATTCACTTCAAACAAATCACAGGTTTGATAAACTATCCCACTTGGGAAGTCACCAAGGCTGAGGCTCTGAAGAGGTGGAGGGGGTGAAGAGGGATGGCAGGGTACAGCTGGGGGACTGGGCCACCAGACAGCACCTCCTGCTAGCCAAGAGGGAAGGACAGGGCACAGCTGCTGGGCTGTAGGCTCAGACTTTGAGGCTGGCATTTTCCTGAATCTGACTGCAGCTTCCAAACATTGCTCCTGGCACCATGTCCCTCCCAGAGCTCATCCCATCTACCCCAAACCAGCACTGCACAAGCCTCTGGTTCTGCATTAAAGCAAAGAATTTTCTTATTCTATTCAGCACCTCTGTTACCCCATAATTCCTGCCTCTTTTGTGCAAAAAGTACAAGGCTTCTGCAGATTGAAGTAACGTTTTAAAGATAAAAGACTGAAGATAACATTTTAAAGACTATGAAGCCAGAGGCATTAGGAGCTGTGGAACATGGACAGACTGTACTGGAACTTTCTTACCTTAGATTAGAGACCAAATAGGCTGTGAGTGCCCTCGAAAACCTTCCCACAGTGGTACAAGAAATAATACTGAGAAAAGCCATTACAGGGTTCTTGAAAAAACCCTCTCAGTTTTACTGGAGATAAAACTGAGCTTTTCTTCAATTTTATTAGACAAATGACCTGGCCAAAAACTCCTGATGAGTTAGTCACAATTCCTGGAAACTGCAATCTGTGACAATATTTTATTCCCAGGTGAGCTGTGCTGTCATTCAGCCAAATCTATAGACTCATCATGAAAGAAGGAAATAATTTTGTGCTTGGAATGACTGGTGAAGGTGGTCACCTGCTGAGGATTTTTCATTGTGGGACCAGATCCAAATCTCTATCAACCACTTTGTTTATTGCCCAGAAAGACATTTGCCTGATATTCCCCTTAATTTCTAGCTCACTTTAATTTCTGAGCTGAAATTGATACTGTGATACAGAATGCCACCAACCAGGGTGGCAGAGGCAAAGGCATGAGGTGGTTGTTAAGGTCAGGAAAACGTGTCCCATGAAACATGTTCCATGGGTTGCTTAACTAGAGGAAGTGTGGAGGAGTCACAGCTGGGAAGGGAGATGGGCTGAAGAGTCTGAAAAATGAAGGACTGAAGGTTTCCAGGAGTTCCATACGCTCAGGGGACTCATCTCAATCAAGTACATGATAAAAAATTGATGTTGGCAAATAGGACACACTTTGTGATTAGAGCTGTGGAAGCCTGGTGAAGGGAGAGGATAGGAGAGGGGAGCTCCAGCTCTATTCCATAGGGAAGAGATACTGAAAAACAAGCCCAGTATAGGAGGCTCAGTATAGATCAACATACTGCAATCACAGTTGCTCTGGGGACAAAGATTTCTGTATGCATGAGAGGACACAACTCTGCTGCCACAGATGAAGAAAAGAAATACTACAAGTCAGAGCCAGAAGGACACTGAAGTCAAGGGTACATCCACGGAAAATAACTCTGAAACCTCTACAACAGACAGTTAAAGTATCTCAGCAAGCAGAAAACAGGCACAAAAACAAGCACAAATTGCAGTGTCATTATAGAAGTTTGCAGATTACATCCTGCTGAGCTGAATGTGACTAAAGAGACAGAGATTTTTATCCTGTTTTTTCCCCTCTTTGGGAGATGCTGACCTACATTTCTGGGGCTTGACTGGTCTCAGGCAGCTGTCACTCTGTCCTGCAGGACACAGACCTGGGAGATGGTGACAGGTCACCCCAGGGTGTCCCCAGGTGAGGACTGACCACTCACAGCTCCACCCTGGCTGGGAGGGTCCCTGGTGCTGGGACCCCAACCACAGCTGCTCCTGTGGGTCCAGAGGTCTCCAGGGGACCCTGGCAGGAGGGAGGAGAGGTCTCTGCATCCCCCTGTGTATGGGGCAGCAGCAGAGGATGGAGTGAGGCAGGAGAGAAGCTGCTGCACGTGGGGGCAGCTTTGCTGGCAGCTCCTGAATAAATAATTAGCACTTCGAAATTCGAGGTCACATGCCTAATGAGGAGACTGCTGCCAGGCAACCCTGGTCACCCACAAGAGTCATGGTGACTCCTTGGAAGCTTCAGCATCTCTGCTGCAGCCTCTGAAGTGAAAATGAGCTCAGACACACCCTGTGCCTGCACTGACTGCTCTTGGGGTGCCTTGCTGCAGGTGCTAATGAAGATTTCTCACAAGACAGTTACTTGGATCTGGAAAAAAAAAAAAAAAAAGAAATAACAAAGTGTTCTTCTATAGAGTTAAAAGCTAATAAATATCAGACAGCTCTTCACTGAGAGAGCTCTGCCAGGATAGAAAAAATGTGTCTAGAGAGTAATGAAAAAACAGAATTAGAGTTTTGCCTAAGGAAAAAAAAAAATGAAGAAAAAATTACAGCAACATCTCTACCCAGCCCCAGCTCCTCTTTGGAGCTTTCTCCCAGTGTCAGATGCTCAAAGAAAAAGAAAATGACTGAAAGAAGACTGTCTGTTCAACCATTATTCCTCTGCTTGTGAGCATACATTACACACCGCCTGCATTGAGTGAGCATTTTCACTCAAATTATTACGTTTTGTGTATGTTTTAAGCAAGAGACAAGAAGATCTCAGAACTAAGGTCTGGTCAACAACTGACCACAGCAGCACAAAATGTGTCATCCCTTCTGAAGACACCATCAGTCAGACAGAGGAAAGGGAGTTTCGACACTAAGGCACCCCCAGAAACGGGGCAGCACCTCAGGGTGCCCAGCACCCTGCAGGGACACAAAGCAGCTGCTCAAAAAGCAAAAGAGCAACTAAAGCAGAGAAAGATGGTCCATTCCTACCTCAGCCATGGGAAGGGATGCAACAGAGAGGAAAGCAGCAAGAACCTGAGCTGTGATGTTGATGTCCTGCTCCTGGCTCTGCTCTTACACACATGCACAGCCACCAACCAGCTGGCACTTACCATGCTCATCCAGTAAAATGTTGTCAGGCTTGATGTCTCTAAGGAGAAAGGCAGAGAAGGGGAGAGAGTCATTAGTGTAGAAATGTGATGTGAGAGATGGATGCTGACACCTGAGGAAAGTCCAGGCTCTGGGGGACACGTTTCCAGAGATGTCAGGCCCCAGACAGTGTCTAAGCTGGGGCTCTGGTGGCGTTCAAATTGAGCATAAGAGACAGACTAATTACACAAGGAGAACAGGAATGGTGGTGAAGGCTGCTTGGGTTTGGGCCTGCAGCACCCAGGTAGTCCTCCTACAACAGCTTATCTTTATCCTCCTTTTGCTTCTCAGTTCCCATTCTACATGTTCCCCATTTACTCAGTAGAAATCAGATTATTTTAACATCTTTGCTCTAGAAACAAACGGGTTCCCCAAAGATTTAGCTGCCGAAATATATATATATATATAAAGGCCAAAACAAAATAATAATACCTATGGCAATGCTTCAGGGAAACACTTTCCACTGAAGGCAGAAAACATACACCTGATATGCCTGCTGTGTCCACCTGAGTGGCTTTACAAGACATTACCTGCTTTTAATGAGCTAATTACAACAGTCCCCAGCCAGGCATATGGTGATGCAGTGTCCCAGGGGAGACTCACACATGCCAGGCAGAACACAGGCACCAGGCTGGGGCCTTACAGTGAAAAAAATGAGCAGCTTTAGGATTTTATCTTGAAAAAACTAAGATCAACTTTGAACTCGCCTCTTGGAATCCAGACAGGACAATGTATCTAATTATCATGTACTTGCTTACAGCTCTCCAGCATCTTCCCACCCAAACTACCTCCAGTGGGATATAAAAACCAGTGAGGGTCCTTGTGCCACCCCCGTCCCCCAGGAACTGATGGGGACAGGTGTCTTCATCCAGAGAGAGCAGGATGGCTCCAGGTAAGCAGCTGGGTCACCCACAAGTGCAGCAAAAATGTGCCACGGGTTAGAGCCCCACTGCCCAGGTGGTCAGAAAAGCTGTATTTGATAGCAAAAAATGGTGATGCCACACTTGGTGTTTTTGAGAAAAACACTCACTTAATGAAAAACTTCAAAAAATGTTTCAGTAAAAATAGGTTGAAAAAATTTATTCTCTTCCATCATACAAAAACATTTTCAAAGTTCTTAAATGAACTTTCTTAAATGAAAGGTTTTAATCTCTGATTCAGTTTTTCAACCTTTGTTTGTTTGTTTTATTTCCACTGGGGCCTTTTCTGGTCTTGGTCTGGTATGCAGCCAATGGAATTACACCAGCACAGTGAGATCATTCCCAGAATGCAAACAATTAACAGGGATTATTTTGCGTATTGATTAATTGCATGCTCATTTTTTATAAACTGTCTGTGTCCATTTTCCAGCCTTTCACATGTATGTGGGAAGTGACTCCATCCAGCAGGCTGTGCTTGCTGTCTCTGCACAGCTTTGCTCAGAGAGGCAGCAATCACTTGCCAGGCTCCTGATGTTCCCAGCTGCAGATGCTGCAGTGTCACTGCCTCAGCTTAGTCACTTTATCACCCAGCACTGCTCCTCTGGGTTACAGTGTTAAACAACTTGCAGTACAGTGTTAATTAAATACCTTGAAAGTTTTACCAGCTGCCATGCATGTTTTGGTTGTATTCAATTCAGTTTAAACAGGCAAACCTTGCAGCCTAAACTTTAGCCTTTCCCACCTGTATTTACAAGTAACCCCCTGGTTCTTGTAAATATCCTGGGAGATTTGTCCCTGGGCTGTTTGTCTCTCTCTGTGGTGCCCAGTGCACTGTTTGGCCACCAGCCTCCTGGTCCCATAAACACCAGCACTCACTGGTAGAGAATTTCTTCCTTGTGGTTCCCTGACACCAGTGTCCCACTCAGCTCGTTCAGGCCAAGCCAACAGCATCAGGATCTGGCCCTGGCTGCCCAGGACAGAGACAGCAGTCTCCGTTTCACCATGTTTTATTGATGCTCATCCATTATTTGGTGCTGGTGAGCAGGTGCAGTCACCACATGATGGTTTCACCTCCCGGGCTGCAGCCTGCACAGGGAGCTGGGATGTCCTGTCTGCCCAGCCCAGGTGCATCACAGGAGAAATCTATGCAGGCATAAAACAAAACAAGCAGCATGAAAGGTGAGATTCCTGAGAAACCAGATGCCCACGAGATCTGAAGCAGAGCAAAACATCTCTGGTGCTCTGCAGCTCTCCCTAGCATGCTGCAGACATGGCAGGCATCAGCCTCTCTGCTTTCCCACCTTGGGAACACTGCCAAATGCCATGGACACGATCAACTCTTCATCTCCATCAGTGTCTTCATTACTAACAACCAACTATCCATTTCCCTTTAAAATGGTGTGCTATGCTCTATTTTCACACCTCACGGGAATGCTCTTCTGGAGTGATATTTATGAATGAGATAATCTCCTTGCCTTTATTTACCTTCTGCTGGTCCCTCCCTGTTCACTCCTGTTAGCAGCTCCTGAGTCCAACCCCTGGGGCACCCGAGGTCTGCATGGGCTGGCACACCAGGAGGAACCAGTCTGTCCCTCTGGGGACCAACCTGCCTCCCATACAGGGGAAGGTTCTGCCTCCTGTTATTTTGCAAGGCTTCAGATGTGTGGAAAGAGCTCAAGTGTCTTTTCACTGTCAGTGAAAAATCTTGCTGGCCAGCAGGAAACTCTGAGCACTTCTAGAAAGGGATACAGACTCAGACTGGGTTATGGTCCTGTTCCTTGTCCCTCAGTGCACTGCAGAGGGGAGCAGAGAGCAAAAACCTCTGAGGGCCACAGTAGGGGAATTTGGAATGCTGATGCCTACTCTCCCTGGGCCAGGATGGATATTAATGAGCTACGGCTAATTAAACCTATCAGAGACAGCATTTTGCAGGATTATCAGAGAAATTAAGTATGCCATATCCTAGCTTTCCCAGAGGGAGAAACACCAGGCTCCCTGTTGGATGTCAAAGGCTTTTCTCAGGGAAGCCTGGTGCTCCACACCAAACAATTGCACGTGGCAGAGTATTTTGTTAAGCTCTTCAGCTTCTGTTTGTCCCCTCGTGCCAAAGAGGACCAAGTCCACCCCTGCTGCAGCCTCCAGGCAGCAGTCTGCTCCGAGGTCCCCAGCTGACCTGTGGATGATGTGCCTGCTCTGGAGGTAGTCGAGGGCCAGGACCAGCTCACAGATGAAAAGCTTCACGGTGCCCTCCTGGAACCGCACGTTTTGTCGGAGGTGGTAGCGCAAGTCCCCCCCAAGCAGCAGGTCCACAACCATGAACATATCTTCTTCATCCTGGAACGAGTACCTAAAATGGCATGAGCAGGGTTCAAGGACGGAAGTATTTCAGACAGACCGGTTATAAAGGGACAAAGGGGACCTCTGGGAATACTCATGCCCCCGGTGCAGCAGTGGAAGTGCAGCAGTGAGAGCTCTGGATAAACACTCTCTGCTCCCCTTGGGGCCCACACTCAGCTCTTCAAGACACTTTGTCTTCTCCAAGCAGCCCAGGGAGGTGACCCACAGGAGCAGCCTGCACAAGGCTCTGGCTCTCCTGACAGCAGCCTGGTAACAAACCCATTTGCTCAACACAACAGGGGATGCAGCTGCTCTCTGCTGCTCCTCTTTAGGTGACCTCTTTTGATGACACTGCTTACCAAGTCTCCCTTTGAGACAGTCTAACAATCAGCTACCACCTTTTTTCCTCATGCATTTTTGCTTTACACGTCCCAGCTGCTGAGTGAGATTTGCCTGGAACAGCTTGTTCAAGTAGGAAAGCAGAGTTTGGAGACTTGTCCAAAGCTTGATGTGTGGTTCTCATTCAAAACTTAGAACCCCACCAGCAAACTCCTGGGAGTTCACTTAACAGCATTCTTCCTCTCAAAGGAGACTCTGAAGAGGACCACCAGGCTATTCAAAGAATTGTGCTCTTCAGTGTGTTTTAGACTCATTCTTGGGTTTACTTTTGGTAAGTTCTACCTCATCCTAAAAATTAATACAATATTAATCCAATGAATCCAATATCCACTAAATTTAATTACTCATCATCCCAAGGCAATCCCATAACTAAAGGATATTGGCTACTAGATCATGGGCTGTAGGAGACCACAGCACTTAAAACATTACTGGTGTCCTAATAACATTAACCTGACAGACTCTAAAGGTAATAGAGTCTTACTTAAAATTCCTATTTTACTGCTCCACTGCAGGCAAACATGCTGAATCACACAAAGGGGGAAGAATTAGTGTACCTTTTCTTATTCATCTGGTCAATCCCATTGTTAATGGTTGAAAAAGGGCTATAACCAAACCAGGTAGGTTGCATTTATCAGGTACTCTTAAAGGAAAGGGATGCTTTTATGTACACATTTCCCCTGTGGTTATATGGGCTTCTGCAATAAAATCTGAATGGTATTATTGTTCTGTCAGTAAATTCAAGGATAAACTGCTTTTATCTTTGCTGGTTAGCATCAATTCAGTCAGGTATCAATAACATATTAAGGCAGCCTGTTTAAAGTGCAAAATAAACCACAAAAACAGAATCAGGAGGAGAGGCAAGGAGAGGAGAGCCCTGTGAACAGAGCACTGCTTGGCCATCAATCCTGTGCTGCTGCCAGGAGTTGCTCTGGGCTGCGAAGCAGCATGGTGAGTAAAACTGGGAGATGGCAATGTGCAGGACCTGCCTGGGAAAGAACCACAGGGCAACACATGAATAAACTCTTGTGTTTGTCTAGGGGATAAGGGGGCTCACTTCTTGTTTAACTCAACAGGATTCCCCAAAAGAGAAGCCTACTCAGTGGAATCCAGGAGAAGCCCCTGGGACAGGTCCCAGGAGCACACACACACCTTCTCCAGAGTGACCATAGGCAGGATGCTGACCTCACTGCTCACCCACCCCAGCACCACAGGATGCTGGCTCAATGGAGAAGCAGGTAAATCTGGTCTTCAGGATGTCTGAAGTGGCAACGTTGACTCAACCACTAAGTAAAGAAGCAACATCTTACCATAAATTAACAAGGAAGGGATGTTCCAGGCCCTGCATGATCTGCAGCTCCTTGAAAACATTTCTCACTTCATTCCTCTCCACGCACTTCTGTTTGTTCATGTACTTCATGGCATACATCTTCTTGGTGTCATTCTTCTGCACAACACAGACCTAGAAGGATAAATTAGAGACAATTTGTTAGCAGATTTTGGCAGGTAAAACACAGTCCCACCAGTGTTCTCCAGTGGCTTTGGCCAAGTCCCAGCTCCGTGTACTGACACTGCAGCCATGGACATTGCCAGTAAATACCTCACCCAGTTTTCAGCCAAATAAGAAATTTTGCTTAGGGGAAGGAATTTACCACCACAAAGGCAGGAGGCAGGGAATCACAATGGGTCAACATTTTATGTAACAGCAGTAACTAATCTTGGTTTGCCTGTCCCTTCCACACCAGTTACTGTTTGAAGAGTCCTTTCCACCACAGAACTGCAGTACAGAAACTGGGGAGCAGCACCTGACCCCCTCATCCTTTGTAAGTCTCGTTCAGCTCACAAAGAACCTTGGGCTTGGTTGGAGGGGTAGGGGGGTTTGAATTTTAATCTTTCTTATAATATGTCATCAAATTTAGAAAGAAATGGTGCTTCAGTGGGAGACTAAGCTGGTAAGAGTACAAAACAAAACATGCTGGGTTTTTTTCAGATGCATTTCCACAACAGTTTATGAGTTTGGGATGGATTTACAAAGGTTCAGTCAACCTATTTCTTTTGCCACCAAATAAATCTCTCTGTCTAGAGATCTCTTTCACACTCTGCACCCAGGGCACACTCCTCTTCTGGCATGAGTGTGCCCTTAGGTGAAGAGGAAAATGACAATCTAGAATTCTGTCAGTGTAGACAAGCATGGAGTTCCATAACAGCATAAAAATGAAACCAACCTATGACTGTAACCTGATGCTTAATAACAAACACTGTGTTTCACAGAGAAATATCCCCTTAAAACACCCTGCCAGACCTTTCATGTTGATTGTAGCTCCTTATTAAATATCTATTGTGATGGTCAGTGTTGCTTTGTTGGGGAATCTTAGAAACTGCTTATCCAGAAACATAATGAAATTCAGTTCATTTGATTTATTAAGATCTCATTTCAATCTCCTGTAATATAATTTGTGGCTATGGAACTGAGGAGGAACCAGGGTCTGATTCTTTCTTGATTACCAGGAGTTGAAGCGTGGGTCAAAGCTGACTAACAATGCAGGATTTATTTCATTACTCTCTTGTGAGCCTCTAATTCACCCATTTCTCACTTCTCCAGCTGTCCAAATGGTGATTTATTCACAAAATACTCACTTTTCCAAAGCTGCCCTTCCCAATAGCTCGCAGAATTTCAAAATGGTCGAAGGTGACTGCAAGAAAGAGAAAACATTTAAATATTGAATGGCTGAGCAACCTTTTGATGCTATTATATAATTACCACTTTTTCTCCATAAGAGCTGAGAAAAATAAGGGAAACCCTAGCAACTTGCTGTTGCTTTTGGAGATTTGGGTGCTGCGTAAAACTTGGTGCCTAACAAACCTTTTTTTTCTTTCCAGCACAGCAACAAAGGCAGTTTCCCTGGGTCAGCCTTTTTCAATGGCAAATCAGGCAAAGAACCATCAAGTGAATGCGTTCACTCTGCCCTGCCTGTTAAACATGAAAGTGTCACCTTATTCCTGCTGAAACCAAACACAGAGAAGTTTAGTTTATCTGAGGTTTGTACTTTGTAAGGTCACAAATGGGCAGTGGGATCTTGTGTCCTCATGGTGTTCTGGACACCCATTTGATAACTGTGCACTCAAACACAGCAGCCCTGAGCACCACCTTTGCTGCTCCTCAGCATCCAACACGGCTCTTGCTGCCCAGGGGAAGAACAGAAGAGCTGCAGATGGTGCAGGTCAGGATGGAAAGTGAACATGTATTTCATTTCACCTGCTGGCTTCTGGCTGGAGATGGGGCTGAGGAGTGGACATCTGCACAGTGGGGGAGAAGACTCTGTAAGTGCTGATCTGAATGACCCTACAGATCAAGTGTTTCTCCTCAGCCAGCATGAAGCTGCCCGTGTCTCATCAAATGAAATCACTGCAGCAAACACAAATTGCCTGTGTGGGGCTTAGACCCTGCTGCTGGTTTCTGGAGGGGGCACCATGGCTGTGACCACCAGGGGTGAATCCTGGAGCCACCACCAAGTGCCGGGTGATGGGGGAGACACTGCTGTGAGAGCAGCTTGGCCATCAGGCTGCAGAGCTTTCTGAGACCACAGCTTGGCTTGGAAAGTGCAGCTCTCAACATAATTGTCTTCTGCTCCTTTCTTCATTAGCTGAACTGAGTGGCACAGAAAGAAGTGTTTGTCTCCAAAGCTTTCTAGCAGATGAGATTTCAGGCAAGGAACCTGCTGCTAATCACTGGGACATCACCAGGTGACTCCTCGGGACAGACCCACGCATGAGAGTCATCAGAAATGCACCCCTAGGACACATCCTGTTTCACTGCCACGGCACAGCTATGGGTAAGAGTACTCAGACTTTGCTAGTGGACTGTTATTTGTTTGTTTTAACAAACTGCATGTTTTCTCCAAACAAGTGAAGCAGGCAGACTGGTTTTTATTCAACATAATCATGATGCATCAGGGTCACCACACTGCCTGAGCTCTATGCCCACTGAGCCTGCCCAAACCTCCTCCAAAAACAAGGCTGAAAACAGCCACTGCCTACCTGGCCAGGGGTGTAATACCTGCTGGGTAACTGAGTCTTGGATTGATTTTTTAGAACAGGCACACTAAATTTAAAAAAATTGTCCTTCTTGTTGCTGTTGTCTTTTCAGGTAGGATGCCACAATCTAACCAGAGCAAAGTTTATGGTTTACAGCTATAGCACTTGCAAAAAAAGGCAGCTTTTTAAGGCACAGAAGCCCTTTTTGAAACCTGTAATTACAGCATCAAAATTGCAAATATCAGAGCTGAACACAAGCTGATCACAATTGAGTTTAACTTGGTCTGTTTACTGGTTTGACATCCTGAGAGAAGGGTGGTGGATATCTGCAGAGCGAAAAAGGGATAGTGAAGATGTTTATCACCTGCAGGGAAAGGTGAGAGGGACAAGAAGCCCTCGGTGCCTTCATGGTGGAGTAAGCAGGAATGTTTTCCTGAACATGTTAACACCCTCTGCCTCCTTGTCTTCTACTGTTAATGTTTTCATTAGTATTTTAAACACAGGTCTATAACTGAGCTGACTTTAAGAAAGCTAAACTGCATACTTTTTACTTAAGGCTCTCAAACCAGGTATGATCACATTTTAACCTCTCTCTGTTTTGGCTTTTCTACCATCCCCAGTTTTCAGGGAGCCAGTCCAGAGGCTCACTTCCAATGAGTACTGAAATTTGTGGTGTCCAAATCAGGGACTAAACACATGTTCTTCATCCTGAATCCATACCTACAGATCTGACAAGCCTCATTTAGCTGCCTGGTGGTATCTAAAACAACAAAAAAGGCCAAAGCATTTGCCCTTCAGCAAGAAAAGTCATGTGATATGCCAACTCAGACAAATTATGTTTTAGAGATGCCAAGAAAGATAACACAATTGCTATAGAGAACCAACTGAAGCACAAGCATGAAACACCATTTTGAAGCAGGGGTTGTATTTGTAAACCCAGGTTGAAGGAACAAAATTTATATAGAAAACACAAGACCTAACTGGTCATGAAAAACATCCTCATCAGGGACAAATCAACCCTGGCGAAGCCCCCACACCTGCTAAGAGGAAGTCAGTGCCTCAGGGGGCTCAGGTCCTCCCATCCCACCATCCCACAGCACCACACAGTCTATTAGGGTTCATCTTCCTTTGGTCATTGTAATTTTCCCCATTTTCATTATATTTCATCCCTTCCTTCCTTCTCTGCTCAGCAGCCTTAGGAAACCAAGTGCTACCACAGCATAGGGAGTAGCAACACAAGCCCCTCCATGCTTGTGGGAGACACACAGTGCAGATCCAGGAAGAAGAGGAACAAAGATACAGCTAAAGCTCCCCTCAGTTCTGGGGCAATTTAAAGACAGAATAGCTGTTGGTGGGATAGAGAGGCAAAGGACCTCAGAACGATGGATGTCCAGCTCACCCAGTCATTGTCCTCACTGCATATCTCTTTCTGCTTCATCTTTTATCAAATCTGGCCAGCTGGGGACAGCATCTGGCTGCCATCCTCTGGGATGCTTTCTTCTCCTTTTTGCCCAGAAGCAGCACAAAGAAAATCCGGCTTTCAAGATGGTCTTATCCTGACTATATGGGGAGGGGAGATCACCTTGCAGCGCTGAACCTTCTGTCTGGTTATTACATTTTCTTTTCATCTCACTAGCTTATTAGCCACAACTGGGCCTGCTCAAAGGAAACACTGAGGGGAAAAAAGTACTGTCATCCCACTTCAGCTGACAGAAAACAAAGCCCCCTTGGGAAGTACATGTTTAAAGAAAAAATAAAATAAAAGTATGGTGCCACAGAAAATAATCAGACCATAGCAACAGCAATTTCGAAGACAATCCAAGAGGCCTTTTGACTGTTTGTGCACCCCAAAGGAGGTAGGTGCGAGCCCCCCTGCCCTGTCCTGTGATGTCTGTCCCTGCAGAAGGAGTCCATGAAGGGCTGGGCTATTCCCCTTACGTCCCCAGTAATCAGGATTGCATCCCCTCTGACTGGAGCTGTCACCTTCAGGACAGCAGTTTATAAGTTATCTAGGCTCCCTTATATTTTGCTTTTATTTCCATGTATTTGTATTTACATACACATTCTATTACTGTACTCAGGTGAAAGCCCATATGGCAGCTAGCAGGCTGACTCATGCAAAAGGAAACATGTTTATGGAACAATCATTTAATGACTATCACTATAATCTTGGCAGCATAGTGACACTGGCCTCCAGTACTGCTCTCTGCAATGTTTTCTCCTTTTCCAGCTGCTCAAGCCTGCACGCTGCTCTCTCAGTGCCGAGGTGTTTGCACCCCTGCACATGAGCTGGTCCCTGCACTGCTGGACTCTGCAGTCCCAGAAGATGGCAAGGAAAAGGTCTCACCATCTTCATTTCCATCGCAGCGGGGTAACTTGCTGGAGGTGTTTGCTCCCATGGTGTGCTCAGCTCTCTCTGCTCCTCTCAGTTACGTTTCCACCCTCCAAGCTGGTGCCTGAGGAACGGTGTTGCCCTGGTCACTGCAGGAGGCAAAAACATCATCATCCAGAGTAAAGAATTGTTTTGCAGCCTGCAGATTTTCTGAGGGTTCACTGCTCTGGAGACAAAACTGATTATCAGGTAGAAAGCCCATTGTAATTGAGTTTACCGGAGAAACCCTGTAAGATCATAACGTTCTCACCTAGGCCAGGATTGATTGCTCCTGGGAAATGTAGAAACAGCCTAATGGGCCAAAAGATCTGCGCAATCTGATAGCTTATTTTGATACTGATAGCCCTGTGAAACACACATTTTCTTATGCTGGAAGTACAAAACCCTAGAAGAATAAAATGAGGGAGTTAATGGTGCAGCACAACTTGGACTTTATCCAGCCCAGAGTGTTCCCTAGGACACTCCTCTTTTCACTGCACATTTAGGGGTGCAATGCAGCTACATCTGTCTCAGATGTACATTCTGGGGACACAGCTACTGAGTAGCTTCACTTTTTTTTCAGATGTGAGAAGGTAGGTGCTTGGGAATGCCCAGGCTGTTGGCTCCAGAGCCAGGCAGCACACATTCCCAAGAATGTTTTATCCTCAATAGATAAATGTAAACTGAAGCAAAGCAGAGGCAATATGCCCAGGGTTTACACAGCACTGCAAGCACACTGTGCCCTGGGGTGAGGAAAAGAGCTCAGCAGGATGAAGGAAAGGATAAGATGTTCATATAGAGGCGAGCAGCTAGTTGCATTATTAGAGCTATCACTGATGGGTGACAACTGAGCTGCCTCCCAAGAGGACCACTAACTTGGAAGGGTTCACAAATAATTTCTCTTACTGCCTCTCCCTTGCTGAAGTGCAGCAGGGTGCTGTTGCTGGTCTGCTGAGCAGGTGAGGCTGGGACAGTCACACCGCAGTACTCGGCACTATTCTGTCACTATTGCCCCGAGGAAATTAAAAATTAACCTGAACTCTTCCGCAGCCCCAAACAAGTTCAGGAAGGATGGGAGCAGGATCTCTGTCTGTCACCTTCAGAGCTGCAGCCCGGCCCCGCAGGTGCCGACCTCTCTCAGCTGCTGCGTGGCCACTGTCGTGTGTCCCCCCGCCACCCCGCGCTGTCCCCAGTGGTCACCGACCCCCACTCAGGGGAGCAGACCCCACTCCAGAGAGCACGAACGAGGAAGGCACCTACCTGGGGAGCAGAGCGGGGGGAAGGGGCGGCGAACGGGACCCTCCTGCGCCGGCGGCAGTGACCTGCGGAGGGTCCGAGTGAGAGGAACGGAGGGCCCGGGGGGAAGGGGACGGAGGGTCTGGGGAAGCAGCTGGCGGAGCCCGGAGAAGCGGAGGGTCTGGGAGGAGCCCAGGAAGGAGCCGCCGGAGAAGCGGAGCGGCCGCACCGCCGCACGCCCGGGGGTCCCGTTGTGCCCCTGAGTCCCCCCGGCGGGCGGGGCCAGCGCAGCGCGGGGACACGCGTGGGTCGCTCCCCGCACAAGATTTCCCCGTCCCTCCCCCTGTCCCCTCCGGCTCTGGCAGCGGGTCCCGGCTGCAGCAGCCCCGCAGCCGGTGCCAGCCCCCGGGGTGGGCGCGTCTGCCGCTGTGACAGCCCCTGCGCCGGGGGAGGGACAGTCCTGTCCCTTCGTCCCAACACGACCCAAAACCTGCAGCCATTTCGCGACGTGCCCCCGCCAACCCCCTCCCAAACTGGTCCGCCTGGGCGGGGTCATTCAGTCTTTTAAATTTGTGAAACGTCACAGAGGTTTATTGCTTTAAAATAGGCAAATTACTGAAACTCCCCCTCCCAAGGTGCACCCTGCCTTACAACAAGGAATTGCCGCCTTCTGGAGGGGGTCAGTCCCTCAGAGTGCTGAGCCTGGGGCCCAGTTAGCCTTCAGCTAAGTGCCTGAAATAAAAGCATCTCTGGTGAGCAGGGTAACAAATCCGTGCTGCAGGGAATTTTAATGATTTATCTACAGCTTCAGCAGCAGGAAAACCTGAGATTCCCTTCCATGGCCGAGGTCGGACTTTATCTTTTGGAGAGGTGAGACCCGCATGTTTAAGGGAGCTTTGCCCAAATGGACTAAAAATTGCGGGATTAAGTATCCTTTCTATTCTGTCTTTCACATTAGCGATTAAAATGAAATTAGTTTTTTTTTTTTTACTGTAAGTCATTAGAATTAAGTTTTTATGATTTATTTTTGGCTTTGTTTTTGTTTGTTTGGTGTTGTGTTGTTTTTTTTTTCCAACAAAAGCTAGAGCCAGTACAGCTAGTGGCATCAGAAGTTAAAATGTTACAAAAGTATTAATTCAGAGTTGTTCTCTGCAGAATAGGTCACCTGGAGAGAGTTTCAGGGCATCTCTGGGCAACAGATGATGTGCTCCTGGGGACACACCACAGCTGCGAAGCAGTGGTGAAATTCCGGGGAGCAGCGGAATTCCCTGCGGAGGAGGTGGAGGGGTAGGGGGGTGTCTGCCTGCACCGACACCCCGAGCAGAAACCCGGGGAGGAGAATCAGCTCCCCAAGGCACCCGTCATGACAACAGCCACCTCCAGCCTTCCCCGGCTGGTGACACGAGCAGGCGGTAGATCTCTGGTGCCTTCTAATGGAGAAGAGGCAGAGAGTTGGTTCCTCTCCTCCCAGAGGCTCTGCAAACCCAGTGTCTGCTGCACCGCTACGGGCATCCGGAATCCCTCCCTTCCACCCCCCCCAGAAAACCCGGGCTCTGCAGAAGTCTCAGGGAGAAAAGCACCGAACTGCTGCCATGGAATGTATTAAAAAAAAAAAAAAAAAAAAAAAAAAAGTGGTTTTATTCTCTTTTACACTTTCAGGGTTTTATCTGTTCAGCCAAATCTATTTTTGTTTCAAGTACAAAACAATTGTTAGCAATGGCTTTCAGAAGTTTAGCCATGTTTATTGTACGTATTTCCTAGAACCTTAATCCCTAAAAGAAGTGAACTTGGAGTGCCCAGATCTTCTACTGAATCAGAGATATTTTGAAGTTCTATTACGTGGATGCTTGATCAAAAGCGTGGATATTGACACAGAGATTTAATCCAGTTTAAAACTGCTGTGCTGAATATTTCACTTAGTTTCAACCCAGCAGAATCCCTCGCAGCTCCCTGTACCCAGTCTGTTCTGGCGGGCGGGATTTGGACCCAGAGGCAGCAATTCTGCCGTCATCCACGGAGGGTCACTGGTGATCGATGCTCATGGGCTCACATGGAGAGCAGTAACTTCTTGTTTCAGATACCTGCATCCGGAGTCATCAGGGAAGGTGATGCCCGCTCGTGGGGAGCCGCTGGGCCACACATCCCCCATCCCCAGCATCAGTTCCTGGAGCCTCTTCCCTTCAGCGTGTCGCAGAGGTGCAGACACCGGGGCTCCTCCAGCAACGTGGGGTCTTCCACAAGCAAGGAGCGAGGTTGTTCCAGATGGGCAAAGCTGTCCCGGTGTCAGTTGATCCGTCTCACGGAAGGGAAGCAAGGACTCATCTCTTCCAGCTGAGGATCAAACCACTGTCTATCACTAAACAGATTGCAAACCCTCCTGGGGAGCAGTGAAGAAATATATTACTCCTCTGAAAGACCCTTAAAAGTCATGAGAGATGAGATTTGCCTGAGAAAAATCGTAAGAGGGGATTCCTTCTCCACGGATACAACTTGAAGGGGGTCAGTGCACAAAAAGATCCTTGTCTTCATCTGATCATCTGAAAGAGTGTCAATATCATACATTGTCTGTGGCTTTGGAAAAGCTGAAGGCAGAGATGGATAAGCTACACAATGTCGAGCTCTGTTAGGGTTTGGGGGTTGGGGTGGTTTTTTTAGTTTATATTTGACAGATATAATTACTACCTTTATCCTCAAGAATGAACCATGCCTGGGAGGCATCAAGTCCCAGTTCCACAGCCAACAGGACTTAGGTATGGGTACTGCCTGTCCATTGTTGCACTCACAGCTCCAAAGGCAATGCAGACACTTTCAGAGCTGTACCGAGGGGCATCCCTCAGCACCACCCTCGCTCCATGCATTCCCTTTCCTCATCTCTACTTACACCAGGAAGAGGAGCACTCTCTTTTCTGACACAGACAGATACAAAAGGAAATCTGCCTCATTTCATTTACATGTTTCTCCTGCCACAATGAAAGTCACCTAACCTTGATTTTCTTGTGGGTTTTTTTTGTTTGTTTCTTTGTTTTAAAATTCCCATAATATTTACATTGTGAAAAACTGAGGAAAATCATAATATGGAAACAAATGTTTTAAATGCAGTTTTAAATATATTTCTGCAGAAGTGAATGCTTTATGAACAGCTTTGTGCATGATAATGGTAGTGAGCATGTAACAGCTCTCCTGGGAGCTGGGATGTTAGCAATAACTAACAACAAATGAGCTCAGCTTTACTGCACTGAGAACAGATGCACAGACAAGTTAACTCTGTTTTATGGGCACACAATGTGTCAATAGATGCGCTGGGAAGTAAACAGTATTCCTACTCCCACTGCTTTTCCCTAGTACCAACCATAACCTCACACACCAGGAGATGCTCTCTGTCTCCATCACCTGATCCCACCAATATTAACAGACTGTCACATGAAACTGACTCGATGCTCTCCCTCTGCTATACCTTCGTGACTCATTTTCTTTCAGGTTGAAAAGGCCACCAGATTTGTCAGGCGGGATTTGTTCTTAGTGAAGCCATGTTGGCTGTCTCCAGTAACAAATGTTACCAAATAAGAACTATCAAAGTAAAGTGAGGGTCTAATTCGCACAGAGTTCCTGTCATGGCAACACGAGAACTAATAAAAATGTTATAAACAAGAAATAACAACAGCACAAGCCTTATTACAACAGTTAGAAAAAGATGTATTTATTCACTGGTTTGTTCAGGTTAGAGAACCTGAGGTCTTATTGCTGTCATGACTATACAAAGAAAATCTTACATATAAAAGCATTCTTATCCCAGAGGGGCTTGATTGCCGTATTTGCTTTCCAGTTTTTATAATTTGCACTTCAAATCTCTGTGGGAAAAAAATTGCTATAACAGCTGTTGATTTGTATGAACTAACTTGCATAAATGTTCTTCCTCCTCTCCTTCAGGGAAAAGTCTGAGTAAACATGAGCCAGGGAAATCTATTCCCTTAGAAGTATCTTCCTGGCAATCTGAAGAACTTGGTTGCTTGCAAAAGTAATTTTAGCACTGCAGCATTTTTTTACCTATGCTGGTGCTCAGCTGTTCACAGCACCTTTCAGTTAAGACCACAGCTAGCTGAACATCCTGGGTTTTGGAAAAGAAACCTCTGCATTTCTTAATTTTTCTTTCAAGTTTCAGTGAATGTGCAAACATCTGGCAGATTATCTTCTGAGTTAAAAAGCAGTGTTTCTCCTGGGGAATGAGTCCACCCTCAAACTCCAGAATTATTAAACAGTGAGTATCCTGACCACTTGAAGGAGTGAGGAATCGACCCTAAAGCACTCCCAGTGTAATTCCTAACATATAAATGGTGACAATACCAGAATTCTGATGGGTGCCTAGTGAAGCAGATGGGAACCCTAATGTTTTTGCTGGTTTGTTCTTCCATACTAAAAAGCTCTGAGTGGCTGAGCTAGCAGACCCTGATGCTCAGCATGATGCTGTTGTGCAGTATTTATTATCAGGAGTTGCATAGCCAGGTATTAAACTTTAGGAATTTTTCTGTCTACTGGTAACAGAAGTCTACTGATTTGGGATGAAACCTAGAAATCCTAACCTCTGTCAGCCCCTGCTGGTGAGTCCCATGTGAGACCTGCCAAAATGCTTAATTACAGAGAGTCAATTATTAACGATGTCTCTCAAGTGCAGAGATGCAGACTGTCTCCCATGGAAGCTCTCCTGGAGCCAAACCAGGCTAAGGATCCAGCAGCAGAGCCTGCAGCACCTGGGTCCCATCCTCCATCCTTGCACACCACAATTTTAAAGCAGAATGGGCTCTGATTCTTTACAAACACTTTCAGTTTTGGGGTTGGTTTTTTTTTTTTCGGAGACTCCAGGGGGACGGAACAGTTGACAGGGAGGTCCCATGTTTTCCTTTTTTTTTTTTTTTTTTTTTTCCCAGGCAATTAACAAGTCTGAGTCCTGCAGCAGGACCCCCTGACTGAGTTCAGTGCCATGATTGCTGACCGTGAAACACTCTCATCTTCTGTGCCTTGTTTCACCTGTGTGTAAAATGGGTAAGATGACATTTCCTGTCCTGATGACTCTTTTGTGTGGCTTTCTTTATGTCTGCAAATTGTTTTGAGTTAGAATGTGTGTTAGGATAAAAGGAAGCAAGTTGTCCTTTGAGGCAGAGGATTTTTTGTGCTACAGTGAAAACTACACTACAGAAACGGGAAATTCTGCAGAGATGTCAAGAAAATGAGCAGCAGCAGTAGATAAAATCCTAATTTCTCGGAATGGTTTAACACAGAATATTGCTACAGCAGCAAGCAGAGTTGGGAGAGCTACAGCTTAATGATATGCCTAATAACAGAAAAGCCTGTAGCATTCTTTTAAATCAGCTGCAGTGCCCTTCTGGTTCCAGGCAGATGTTGGTTATAATATCACAATGTGCTGTAAAGCAGCTTCATTCTGCTTGGTCTCATTACTAAGCAGTTCACAGCTACACTAACCACAAACTGAGAAAACAAAAAAATAAATTGTTGTGGTAGTAAGAGTAGTTCTTTTTCTCTGTTTTGGTCTATCTTTAGCAGTGTTGGGAATGACTTGGGGACATTAGTATTCTGATGAAGAGAGGCTGTGACAAAGCCCATGACTACAGGGCCTCCTGACTCTGTGATGCTGCCAGTGATGGAGAGGGGAATGACTCCGATTGCTCCGTGCTGGAAACAGCCCTGCCATGGCACGGGGAGTGCAGACAGACAGGCAATTCATAACATAGGCATCATGCTCTCAGTGTCACAGTGTTAGCTTTGCACTTTGTGTGGGAGAATGATACCAGGTGAGCAAATATTTATCTTCGTGCAGGGATTGCAGATATTCGTGTGCCAATTTGTATGTGTGTGTTTGTTCACGAAAGGACAAGCTATATACCAGTGTGATTGTATCTTACCTCCCTTCTGCATCTCTTTCCCTGGCAGGATTTGGAAACCTCATGCAGGATGTGCTGTGGTGCTTTAGTCAAGTGAAAGGAACTATAGATATTGGGGTGACAGAAGGTAAGTTTATTTTTCCTTTTGTTTCTGCAATCAAAAATAATTTCTTTGCCATGTACATCTTGCCTACTCAATGTGCAGAGGGGGTGTTCATGTATTGTTGGAAACTGCTGGCAAAGAGCTAAGTCACACTCTCTTGGTTTCTGCCTTCATTATGTGCTTACACGTTTGAAAGAGATGGACCTCTACAATTACCTACTGATCCAGAAAATTCATTTGGAGGCATTATGTCTTAATCATATACTAAATAGTCTTTGAAATAGATTTGCTTTTGGTTTTTGGCTGTTATTTACAGAACTTTTCAGGGAATTCCGAGATAGCTTCTCCCACTACATATCCTTTACTGGAATCAGTTGGATTCTGTTTCTGAGTAACACAAGTATAACTTGGTGCTCATTCTTGTACCTGGAGTTAAAATAAATTGCAGTGCATACATTTCTACAGATATGTATCTGTGTGGAAGGGAACGATGCATGCAGCTGGAGGACTCATGAGCATGTCCCCTTTCACACTCCACAGCTTTCAGGGTGATTTGTGCTCCTCAGTCACCCCAGCACTTCTGTCTCTCCAAGCACATCGGTTCAGCATTGAGCTAACATGTGGACTGCAAAACAGGGAACAGTAGAAAAGAAAAATACATTGTTTTCCTGTCTTTGAAACCGAATTCATTAATTCAGTTCTGTTCATCCTATGGCTGTTTTGCATTAAACTTTCTATCGGGCATTCTCCTACTCTTTCTCATCCTCATTTCACACTTTTGTCTTCCTTTCTCTTACTGCATCAGCCATCAATCCATTAAATACATTCCCCTTCTGTTTCACACTTTATGCTCTATATGTTCTTTATCCCTCAGGAATAACTGAATCCTTTATCACACCCCTCTTCTCTTAACCCTCCCAGTGAAGGCAGTGGCTTTGTGCCATGGGGAGGCCCAGCACACAGTGATGAAATCCAGTCTTCCTGTGTGCAGAGCAGGTTGGTTTGTATTACTGCAGTGAGTTTGCATTCCCATGTGAATGTCTGTGATGTCTTGTTTGGAGCTGGTTTCTCAGGGATCACCCTGCGGACTGACCACACGATGGGCAGGCTGGTATCTGGAATACAGCATGTGAGGGTGCTGCCTATCTGGACTTAATTACACCAGCAGGACTGTGCCAGTGTTTTCTGCCTGAAGCCAGAGTGTGGACACTACTTGTAGCATTTCATCCCTCCAGCTGAATGGTTTTGGAGTTGAGAACAGTGCTGGGGTGGAGCAATGCCTGGGGAAATGTTGCTAGAAGTGCAACTGATCACAGCTCCTCATGTGGATATTAATAACTGAAGGAACTGAGCTGACCTATTAGATATATTTATTTTATTATATTGCCTGAAGTGTGATCCTTTTTAAAAAGTGCAGTCTAGTCAGGCTGAGAAGAGGTCCCATCAAGACCAACAATGCACTCTTTTTTGCTTTGAAGGTCCATGGTTTCTCAGGCATATTCTCAGCTTGCCCTAGCCTTCTCTAAAACCATCCCAGCTCCAGAACATTAGTTCAATAAGCTGCTTGCAAATTCACATTCTTTCCCAGGTTTTATTGTACACTATTATGAAAGTGGTAACTGAGATGCTGTGATCGTTAAAGCTATGTAGCTGCAGTTTTCACATCTATTATGTGGTTTAATTATGCATGCCACACCTAATTTGCATCTGTAATTTCAACTGGAGATGACACCACTTTCTCAAGTAAATCTGATGTAGTTTCTGGATGCAGCTAAACAGTGGTGTTGAGACATTGTTTCTAGTTCCAGTCTAGTATAGTAAATGTAAATTAAAAAAATAATATATTAAATAATTGGCATCATACATGGCCACATAATCTGACTTTCCAAGAAGAGTGCTTTACAAAATACTCTTTATTTCATATCTTGTTTCTTGGAATGGAGTTAGGACACAAATACACTTAATCTTCAGCCTTCACTTGTGTGTGATGCAGACAGAGAAAGCCATCCTCTCTAGGAAGGCTTTGCATTGCTTGCAGCCAAGCCCCGGATTGCTTTTCCACATCCAGAGAGGGTGTAAAGAGCAAGATGCTCAAGTGAAACGAAAATTTCTTCTCTTCACTGGCACAGGTGCTTTCCATCTCGTTGGTGTAAATGCATTTGTGCTATCACCTGCTAATTAGCAATGAAATTATAAAGCCTGCAGCCAGATGATGAAACCAAACAGCCAAATGCTCCAGTGCTCCATATGAGGTAACAACAGCAGGCAAGAATGGTGAGTGGTTTGGTCCTAAACCAAAAATTCGTCTGCAGAGTTATTAAGCAGCAGGAAAATGGGGGGTGTGAGCATCAGCGGCTTAGCACTTTATTTCCTTCCAAGCTGCCCTCCTTGATGCTGTGATATTTTGCCTCCTGTGCACCTGGGCAGGCTGCAGCAGGCCACTTGGCTGTGGACGGAAGGTTTCTGCCGGAACGAGTAGGTCGTGATTGAAAAGAAAAAAACCCAGTGGAAATATTGATCCAGATCTGTTGCACTTAAACGCTGCAGGTTAAGCTGAGTATCGAAGAACGAACTGAGAGCAAAGCCCCAGATTCATACGATAGCAAAATGTGTTTGTAGTCCATGGCTTGACGTGCATGCTGTGGTTTGATCAGTGCCTTTCTGGCGCCTGCTGCTTGCTGCCTGCTCTGGAAATGCTTCCCGAGCACCCGGAGCTGCGCAGCCGCGGGGGTCGGGCAGCTGTGGCCCCCAGTGAGGGGCAGGGGCCCCCGGACCCCTCCGGGCAGGAGCTCTGGAGCTGTGCTTGGCGCGGGGGGAGCAGCGGAGCAGCCAGGCATCAGTGTTCTTGGGCTGGTACCGGGTCCCCCCGCGGTGCTGGGCCGGGCTCCGGGGCTGACGGGGGCGGGATGGGGGCTCCCCCCTCGGCACCGCGCGGGGGTCCGGGCCTCTCCGCTCCCCCCGCGGTGCCGGGTTGCCGGGGGTGTGTTCGCGGGCAGGACGGGCTTAGTCAGCACTCCGGGCCGCGCCTCCCGATGCGGCGGGGCCGGGCCGGAGCGCTGCGGCCGCGGCGGGTCCGGGGCCATGGGGACCCGCGGGCAGCCAGGCACCCCCCGCAGCCAGCGACCACCATGTAGGCTGCCCGGGCCCCGGACAACCCTCATGGACTGAGGAAGGGGTTGCGTGATATCCTTCTTTATTTTATTTTTTTTTTAATGTTTCTTTAGCGTTGTGTGGGTTTATTTCCCTTCCTTTTTATTTTTTTTATTATTATTTTTTAAAATTTTCAATTACCGTGCTGGAAGATGAAATGCTTCTCGCGCTATCTGCCGTACATCTTCAGACCGCCCAGCGCCATCCTCTCCGCCAGCTGCCACGCGGAAGGTACGCGGGAGGGGGGGGGGCGGGCGGGCGGGCAGACAGAGCCCCCTGCGCTGGGGGTCCCCGCTCCGAGGGGGGGAAGCGGCTGCTATAGGCTGCGGTGGATGGCGGGAGGAGGATGAGAAGGCAGGAGAAGGGCTCGGCAGGGCATGACTTGGGTTATTCCTGACAGTGCTGCTGCGTTCATGGTTATCCCTGCACTGATTGTGCAAACGGGCAAGCAGCAGAACCGGCTGGGGGAAGAATTTCTGGTTATAGCGCTGCACGTTTTTCAGGTTTATGTAGTTTGTAAATGTGGCCTATTATTTCGTCTGCATGTTCCCAAGAAAATGAAAGAAAAAAACCGTGTCTAGCACTTGCTGTGTTTGGTTACCTGTGCCCTTCCCCTCCTTCCCCAAAGCTCCTTTTCGGGTCTTGGCAAAAGGGCTCTGCAGCTCTTCGGGATAAACGGAATGTTCTCAGCAGCGTTTGAACTTTGTATGTTGTGGGAAGGAATGCAAACTGTCGGGTCTGTGTGCTCTGAGACTCCCGTGGGACTTTTCCCGTGGAGAGTGCTGATTCCTGCTGGTTGATAACCCCGTGTGACACGGCTCTGCGTGTGTCTGCTGTGAATCATCTGCCACTGCCCAAACAGCTCCGTGGGATCAAAATTCCACCCCAGTGCTGCTCCCCTGCCTGGAGCCACAGAAGCTTTTCCTCATGCACCAGAGTTGGTTAATGAGGAAACCCACCCCTCCTATCCCCCTGCTTCCACGGGATCATTCATGGGTTGGTGTCCCATGTTTGAGTACAGTCCTGCTCAGGAGCACACGCTTGTGTCCCATTGACCTTAGGGGCGTCACTGTGGCTTGGCTGAATTGCTGAGGTTTGAGAGTTTGAGTCCACAGACTGTCCTTCAGACCATGACTGACTCCTGAGCTGTATCTGTGGAATATTGTTGCAGAAAAGCATTTATTGATACATCACTTAAGATGCAAACCAGGTATTTGGTCTGCCTTGTTCTCGTGGTGGTGTGTGCACTGAAAAGTGATCCAAAGATATCTTTTATTGTGGAATTTGCACTGTGGGCTTTTTGTCATTTATTATGTGGTATGAAAAGAGGGTTAAATGACAGAGGGGCTGGTGCCTTCCCAGAAGTATGTGTGTGTTGGTATCAGGCTTGCCATGGGCAGGCTGCAGCAGCTGGCAGCCTTGGGATGTACGTTTACAAAATAAAACACTTCAGAATGAATACATACATACTGATCAAATAACTGCCTGGGGTTCTTAAATTCAAACTTTTTTTTTTATTTCTGCAGCATGTTCAACTCAAGGATATCAAAGATCATTTAAATCCTTAGCTAAGTAACCTTCAGAAAAAAAGCCTTTGAATTAAGAAAACAATATCCTTTCCTGTAGACAAGGAAGCAAGCACAAAGATGGGAAGTGAGTGCTCTGAGGTCATGAAGTCTCCAAACATTGACTTGTGTATGTTTTTCTACCAGAATTTAAACAAAAACATATTTTTTGCAGTTTTCTAAGCAGGGCTTGAAATGCTAGCTGTTTTCCTTTGGACACGTTAGTTGCTATTTAGACATGTAATAGCTATTTTCTATCTTTAAAATCTGTTGCTGTGCTTAGGAGATCTTTAACTGCATTATTAAGTTGACAGACCAACAACTTGGAATACATCTTCAGTAACTTCCAAATTTTTCCAAATCCGGTTGACACTGAGTTATCCTGAAGGTCTCGAATCACTTTCTATTTCATGCTGCACATTGTTTATTCATGCAAATAATTTAGAATTACTCAGCCAGTAGCTGTGTGTTAGGAGCAGGCATAGCCCAAGCACTAATCGTGGCTGAGGAACTCTGCTTCTGGCTGGTTTTCTTTCTCATGGGGAGTAAAACAGCTTCACACTGTGCTGTGGGGAGATTTCCACTTGCTTGGGAAATAGAAAACAGAAATAAAAGAGAACTTCCTGTGCCCAAGACACTCCAAACTGAGACGATGTGTGATGGGTGCAGCAGGTTCGTGTGTGTGTGATAGGAACGGGAGGAGCTGCTGGTGGTGTCCAAGGGCTCTGAAACCCTGCCGTGCTTCATCCTGGCTGCTGTCAGCTGCAGATGTGAAAGGAGGAGCAATTCCGTTTCAGATGTGACTCACGTTGGAGAACAACAAGAGGGGAGGGAGCACGGGAAGGTCCCGACTCGCAGCTGCAGGAATGGAGAACAAAGGGCTGGCTGTAGAATTGCCCCGGGCTGTGAGCTGGGTCTGGCTCTCCTCAGTTCACATCTTGGCCGTCTCTAGGACGTGGTGGTGATGGTGGCTTTCCTCTGGGATGTGCATCTGGAGCTTCACCTGTGTCCTCTGGGCTCCCGGGAGCTGCTGGCACAGCAGCTTGGGCTTGCGTGCATTCCTCCAGAATCAGAGTATTGGGTCAGGGCTGGAAGGAAATGTGGGCAGATTTCTTAGTGGCATGTTGGATGGAGTTAGGGAAAAAACGAACAGTCCCTTAGGAGTCATCTGGTGGGATTAGCTGTGCTTATTGGTAAAGTTGATCTATTACAGGGATTCTTACAAAAGATCTGCATCCATGCCAGATTTGGTCAGGAATCTTACTCTCTTCCAGCTGGCCTCTAAGCTCTTCTAATTTAGCAATAAATTAGTTGATTTGAGATTTTTGAGTGGGAGGAGACACACAGGAGAAAACCCTTGTGCCCCATTGCTCCTCCCAAGTTTCCAGTGAGGGTAATTTTCTGCTTTCTGAAGCCATTGACAGTTCTGCATTTCTCAGTCTGCTCAGACTTTGCAGTAGCATTTTTGGAGGTTCTAGCAGAGGTGACACAAAGGCCAGGATCTTTGATCTCTTGTGTTGGAGCTGATTTTAAAGCTTAGCTCAAAGGTGCCCTTAAGCTGGAGGGTTAGCTTTTTTAGGGGTCTTTAACATGAAAGCTCAGCCAGAGGCACCTTAAAACTAAGCTTTTTACCTTGGGGGGGCCTCTAGGCTAAGTTTTTTGCCTTTGGAATATTGTTGAGTGATGCATGTAAAAAATAAAAATAATCAATTCCTCACATGTGCTAGACAGAGAATTCCTCTGTGGGTGACCACAGAAGCTAAGTTCATGTTTTACTTCTTGTCATATTTAGATCACTAGAATAAGCCAATTAACAGGGTGAAGAGAAGTGCTGAAAAGGTGTCAGAAAGCTCCTGCTGCCAGAGGCTGAACTGCTGGTGGCATGGAACAGCCCAGGGACCAGCTGGCAGCCAAGGTCCTTGGCTTGGAGGGAACCTGAAAGAGACGATTTTCTGTTCCTTCCTTTAACTTTGTTACTGTGATGGCCCTCACGGTTAGCATCAGTCTGTCAGTTCTATCCCTGCTGCGTTGCCCACAAGTGGGTTTGTTTTCCTGGTGAATCATTGCTGTGGCTGAATTAATCAGCACCAGCAGTTGGTGAGAGCTTCACTGAAGTCCTGAATTACCCCAGAATAAACCCCACGTGAATTAAATTTGAAGCATCATTAATACTGCCGAGTGGTGTGTGCATTAGAGGTACAGTAACATTGTGTAAGTATGCAAATATGGTTTGGTGTAACTCGTAGTCTATAATTACATGAAGAGAGACCATTAGTTTAAGGCTGATGGAGAACACTGAGCTAAGATTGAGCTTCCTACAATAATAGCATTTCCTGATTTAGCTGTTCTTTAATTTCTCAGTCTGAATGCCAGATCAGCCCTTGCTTTTTAGTGAAGAACATCAGCCCTGTGCAGGAATGCAGCCGCCTGCTCTTTCCATAGCAGTAAATGAGGTTAATTTTGTGCAGCCATGAAGAAATTGGTTGTTGCTAAGGGGAAAAAAAAAAAAAAAAAAAAAAGGCAAATTCCCTGTCCAAAATCCTAGGCATAATGTAAAAATGAAGCCTGGTATGTGAAAACTCTCTTCTCCTCCTCATGAGCTGCAGGCCTGGTATCTGATCCATCCATTTCTCAACTTTGCTGTTTGCTGGGAGGTGGTTACTGGTGTATAGAGGGCTGGAGTTGCAGGAAGGGCTGGTTTCTCCATTAGGGATGAGTGGTATACCTGCATTTTTGCTGTAACTCAGGAGCTGGAATTATCTTTCCCTGGCTGCACTAATTGCATTTTTCTTTCTGCTTTTTGCTTTTTTCTTTTTTTTTTTTTTCCTCCTTACTCTGTCTATCTCAAAGCCTCTTAGGAAAAAAAATGTTTTCATTATTCATATATATACATAGAGGGCTTTATTTTGCTCTCTACTAGCTCCAGGATTTAAAAAAATAGTAAGAAGGCTGTTTCAGCTGTCAGAGAGCTTTTGTCTTGCAGTTGTGCTCTTTCAGTATAATTTTTTGTTTGTTTTTTGGTTTTTTTTGTTTTTGTTTTTTTGTTTGTTTTGTTTGGTTGTTGGTTTTTTTTTTTCTTGCCACAGAATAGAGTAATGGTAAGATCCCTGCTTTTTGTCTGAATGGTGATGTTCTTGGAGTGCTTTCAGTGGGGAAAAAGTGTACAAGTGACTTTGAAAGTTGCTACTGTTTCATTCATAGCTCAGCATGAAATCTCTCGTCATGATCATATGCTACATGTTTTTTGTTTTTTAAGGGGAGGTAGAGTCAAAGGTGAGAAGGAAGATTGGCTCTGGATGAGTTGTCTGTGCTCTGTTACTTGGCCACATGCTTCAGCTTGTTGTGTCCCCAGGAGGGAGTCTCCTGTCTTATGTTCCTAGGTGGTACCTGCCCCAGCACCCAAGGCGTGAGGTGCTGCAGGTCCAGGAGGCTGTAACAAAAAAACGGGTGATGGAGAAAACTAGAAACTGCTTTTTTGTGGTGTCAGCCCCTGAGAAGCTCTGATGTGTCTGTGCAGGTACCTGTGGGTTAGGGTTTCTGATTTGGCTGTGGCCAGTTTGGGCTGTCTGGACAGTCTGGTGTCTTGGTGGCATTTTTTTTATTTTAGCCAGTGGCATTTCTAAACCTCTTACTGCAACATAAAAGTGCTTTGTATCTGTAAATAAGCTCTGATAGTATAAACGTTTACATATTGAGACCATGATCATACACTGCTTTAAGTTTGCAGCCACAAATAACATGACTATGCTGAAGTAGGTTGTTTTGGAGGGGGTTTTGTTGTTTTGTTTGTTTGTTTTTAAAAAATAAGCCTCGTAGCACTTGGACTCAGGCAGGGCCCGAGTTGGAGATCAGCTTTTGTTGTTACAGAAGTACATGGATTTGCACTCATTTCTCAGGCTAAAACGTGACCTCATTTGTATTCTCTCAGAGCTATTGGGTTGAGAGATTCGGTTTTGAATTCTCACGGGCGCTGAGCAGCAATCCGAAGGGAATTCATCATCCTGCCCTAGCGGGACCCCTCTGACCTGTTCAGGTGGGGTCAGGGCGGGACCTGGCCGTGTCCCTGCTCACTGCCGCAGTAACCACCGCAGATGCCGGGAGCACGGCTCCCCGGTACCGGAGCCGGACGGTGCAGCCGGGCGGTCCCAGCCCCTCCTCGGGGAGGCGGAGCAGAGCGGGTCCCAGCGGCCGCCCCCCGGTCCGGGCGCGGTGCCGGCAGCTGCCGGGCGGGGGCGCGGTGCCGGTCCTGGTCCTCCCCACCCCGGCCCGTCGGGAATGGTCGGTGCGGTCCGGCCCTAACTGTACCCCCCTTGCTGAGGGGATTAAATACTGTTAATTGTGGGTGTCCCATCCTGACGGCGGAGGATTTGTAAAAAGATTTTTCTGCTCCCCCCGTTGTTGTTGGGCAATCGCCACCGTCCCGCTCTGATCGGGGTCCTGGCGCAGCCGGGGGGCTCCAGGCTCCCCAGAGCTCTGGCTCCCTGCAGGTCTGCTTGTCAAACAGCTACAACTGCAGAAAAAGCAGAATCAAGAGCATATTTCCAAGGCTCTAGGGATATTTCTGTTCTGTGACTATATTTTGCTCGCTACAGATGGGTTCAGCTGCAGCTTCCCAGTGTTCCTGATTCATCTATATTTAGTTAGTGCTTAAATCAGCACAAAGGTGCCTTCTGTCGTCCCTCCCACTCTGCAGAGACCTGATGGAGGTTGTGGAGTTGCACGGCCAGAGATACTCCGGGGAGTGGGGAGAGGGGGAGCAGCTGGCTAGGGGGCTGAGCTTCCCTGCAGATCCCACAGTGGCTTCATATGGAGTTATTATAAGCACTTCAGGGGATGGCAGGATGGTGAGTATAGGCAGGGTGACCCATGTGGAAGAAAAAAACTGAGAAATTGTTTCTATTTATTCTCCCCACCACTGACAGGTTTGCCTGTGTGTTGGTGGGATTGCCCAATCCGTTTCCCCCGGTACCACGGACTGCCTTTGGCACAGACCACAGCCACAGCACAGTATCTCTTTCATCTTTGCTGGAAGCAAGGTCACAAAAAAAAAATAATTCTCAGAAATTCCTCATGTGTTTTGGTATTGTGGTGGAGCTGTGCAGGTGTAATTGCTATACACGAGACCCTGCTCTTACTTCAAAAGCCTTGTATTACACCAGTGACTACTTGATGGTAGCCCAGCAAATTGTTTCATAGTAGACTCTAAATTTTCTAATCTGGATTGTAAAAGCAAAACGGGCTGTCATAGGCTCATCTTTCTATATTTAGGAAATAAATGCTCTATCAGCTTTGAAAGCCATATGGTGGATTTATTCTCAATCAGCAGTTCCTTTCAAATGCGAGTTCATGGCACTTGGTAATACATTTTCCAGTATACAGCTCGGCATGCTTCTCTTTTTTTTTTTTTTTTCTTTTCCAGTATATGGTTTGAGAGTGGTCAGCTGGCTGGGTTGTAGGCCACCTCTTGTCTGGGCAATGCGGATTCAGCAATATAATTAATCACTTACATTAGTGAGTTCTTACAAAGTCCTGTGTACTTCATCATCAGTTTTTGTCCCTGTGCGGATTTGTTCCCAGTACTGTTGGCTGCTTTTTTCTTCTCTTTCTATGCAGTGTTGCACAGCAGTGTGAGTTATTGGCTCAGTTTCCTCTGGAAATGGGGCAGATGCATGTGTGCAGGCCCAGTCAATACAAGCTTGCACGTTGGTGTTATTTCTCTTTAATCTGGTTTCTTAGTAACCCGCCTGAAGTGGGAAATTTTACAACAAAATGAACGCATTCAAAAGCAGGAGCTGCTGAGAAGGCTTCCCTTTTATTTTTGCCTTGATTCTGCCTTTAAATTCAGCGTGCCTCAGATGAAATGAAAGGGGAAGCAACTCACAAGCAGATGGCAACAAAACCACTATGAAGAAAAAAGCATCAAGGTGCATTTTGTGACCCACTGCCCCATAGTTAGATGTTATTCTGTAGAAAGAGGCTTATTGACTTTGCTGTTTAACCTAATCGCAGTTTAGGCTTCTCTCCACCCACACTGTTAATGTGAAGTCTTAGGTGACAGAATAATTGGAGAAGAAAACAATCCAATTGATTAAAACCCCCTCCTTCTTCTGGGGGTGCTGTACCCTGAGCACACACACCTACACAGCAAACAAATCGCCTATGCACGAGTCCATTTACACTCCTCTGCTGCCCAGGATGCTCTCAAATCTTTACCTGCTCCTTTTTCTGCTTTGTGATTTTTCAAGGGTAGTTGTCCTTGAGAGGAAAGGCATTGCAGGTTTGCTGTGTTTGACATCACTCTCCATGTTGCCTGAACTTGAAAGCCATGAAATTCACACTGATGAAATTTCATGTATGTCAGGATGGGAAGACCACAGAGAATGTTTTTGATAGAATGTCATGGCTGTGTTTTTCTGGCACAGATTATCTGAGGGCAGGAGTGAGGGGAACATTGCTGTTATATCCCTTGGCAGTTTGTTCCCATAAATCTGTGTCTCAGGAAAATGGAGCGCTGCAACCTCTTTGCCATAGTCTGTTGGCAGAAGATGCATGTGATGGTGTGTGGATAGAGCAAAAATGACTCCACAGTCAGCAGGATTATAATTGGCTCTGGTTGGGTGTGGCAGGTTGGAATGAAAGGGCTTAGAGAGTGGAAAGTTCTTGGGACAAAGTGGTGGTGCCCAGGAGCTGCAGGTGCTGTTGTCTCCCTCTGGGCAGGAGCAGGGTGTCCAGCCTCTTAGCATCCTTCTGCAGCAACATGGGTGGGGGTGCTCCTGAGAAGGTGGAGAGAACTGCTAAAAGTGTGAACTTGGGATAATCACGTGAAATAAAATATTGAAATGCCTTTTTTTTAATTACACAATTACTTGTTTTAGGTGAGTAGTCATGCTAAGGCTGTGTACGGGTTAGCATCCAGTTTTGCATATATATTGCACGAGGAATGGGGTGTTCACTGCACTGAACATCCAGAGAACATGCTGATGGACTGATGATGCTCATGCTAATGAATCAATTACTCTTCGTGCCCAAATGTTTCTTCCTTTAAATATTCAGGAATCATTCAAAAACATGGAAAGAATTAAATCAATTTTGTTTATTGAGTTGCATTAAAGTAACAGGATTCCCACATGGACAGAGGCAATTGAATTTAATGTTATTTTACATGTTCTTCCAGTCTCATCTTGGTGGGATTGGCTCTGTTTTTAGGAAGGTGTTTTTTTTTTGTTTTGTTTTGGGGGACAACAAAATCTTAATGATCACATTCTCACATTTCAGTGTGGACTTTTATGCATAATACTTGCTGACCTCACTGCTTATGTTGTTACTATATGTGATTCAGGAGAAGGCTTTGGGAAAGGGGGTATGTGTGTGAGCACGTGCACGTGTTTATGTTGGCATGTGACCCCTGTGCTGCTGCTGGATCCCTGGTTTGGTCAGGTCTATTACCTTTCCTTCCCTCAGGCATTTTATAATCCGTTTAACATAACACAGTCATTTGTCTTGTTTGCCAACTGCTTAACAGATGGATTTGTGGTTTTCATAATTACTATATGAATGTTAATAAGACGTGATATCTTTTATTAACAAACAGTTTTCCAGGCTTGTTTTTCC